>NC_064639.1:91652655-92252655 GCF_023864345.2 Schistocerca serialis cubense | reverse complement strand
CAGAAGAAAGTCCTACACAAAAACCAGCGGTCGGAATTAAATACAGAAAACCACTGCATGGGAAGAAGACAGTGCCCGAAAGGCAGACAGCATCACCAGATTTTAATAACAGATAAAGTCAAAAGAAGTGCTTGTTTGTAGGTCTTCGCCGCCATACTGTTGGTAGGAACAGGGCCAAGACAATGAAAGGGCACAATAGAGGCGGCACTCGTAGAGTTGGCAGCCCTGGCGACGTGCCACGTCTGCTCTGCGGCCCGCTAGTCATCGCCAGCGCCGGCCACCGACCTCAAGACGGACACACACACAACCTGCGGCGATTCGTGCTGACCGAGGAAGTAGCCATTCTGAAGGCAAAAGCCGACTCTCTGGAACAGAGACTGCAACGTCTTGGAACTCCAGTCATTGTACTTGACAAAAAATGCAAAACTAGTGTTTTAGTTATACTAGAGCTACCGATTTCAGTTATAGGAACCATTAAGAGGCCAAAAGTCAGATATACTATAATAAAAATTTCATTGTGGCACCTGCTAACTTTCTAGGGCTAGGAGTTACAAAAGCGAGGCCATTGTTCTCCGCATGACCCGTATATAAAACGATTGCAGCCCACAAATAACCGGTATAGAAATTAAAGATACATCACACTACATATGCAGACCTAAAAGGATGTTGTTTAGAATTTAGGTCCTCATATAGAATGTACAGTATTATAGCGGGTGTCTCTCCTACTAATAGTCAGGAGCATTTTCTCGAATGATTCTACGTATACATCTACATGCATACTCCTAAGTGCCTGGCGGAGGATCCCTCGAACCACTTTTACAATTATTCTCTATTACTCCATTCTCGGACAACGCGCGGCAGAAACGAACACCTATATCTTTCCATGCGAGCTCTGATTTCCCTTATTTCATATTGATGATCGTTTCTCCATTTGTAGATCGGCGTCAACTAAATATTTTCGTATTCGGAGGAGAAAGTTGGTGAACGAAATTTCGTGACAAGATTCCGGGTCCATCCCAAATCCTGTATAATGTGTGACTCTCTCCCTGTTTCGCGATAATACAAAACGTGCTACTCTTCTTTTAACTTTCTCGATGTATTCCGTTAATCCTACCTGGCAACGACTCCGGACCGCGCAGCAGTACTCCAAAAGAGGACGGACAAGCTTAGAGTAGGCAGTCACTTCAGTAAATCTGTTGTATATTCGGAGCGTTCTGCCAATAAAATTAGACACTGGACTCGCATTCGGGAGGACGACGGTTCAATCCCGCGTCCGGCCATCCTGATTTAGGTTTTCCGTGATTTCCCTAAATCACTCCAGGCAAATGCCGGGATGGTTCCTCTGAAAGGGCACGGCCGACTTCCTTCCCCATCCTTCCCTAATCCGATAAGACCGATGACCACGCTGTCTGGTCTCCTTCCCCAAAACAACCAACCAACCAACCAATAAAATGCAGTCTTTGGGTCGCCTTACCCACAATGTTTTCTCTATGTTCTTTCCAATTTAATTTGTTCGTAATTGTAATTCCTAGATATTCAATAGCAATTACGGCCCTTAGATTTGACTGATTTATCGTGTAACCGAAGTTTAACGGATTCCTTTTAGCAGTCATGTTGATGACCTCAGAGTTTTCATTATTTAGCGTTAACTGCCAATCTTCGCACGAGTCTGGTATCTTTAGTTAATCGTTTTTCAGTTTGTTTTGATCTTGCAATGATCTTGATAGACGATAAACGACAGCATCATCAGCAAACAACGGCTGCTCAGATTGCCTCCTGAGTCGTTTATATAGATAAGGAACAGCGGGTGGCCTATAATACTCTCTTGGGGACCGCCAGAACTCACGTGTTACTTGACTACTTTCCCTCAATTACTACAAGCTGTGCCCTCTCTGGCAGGAAATCACTGATCCAGTCACAAAACTGAGACGATATTCCATAAGCACCCAGGTTGACTATAAGCCGCTTGTGAGATATAATGTCACAAGCCTTTTTGAAATCTAGAAATACGGAATCAGTTTGAAATACGTCAACAGTTCCCAACACTTTGCATGTGTAAAGAGCTAGGTGTGTTTCACAAGTTCGATGTTTTCTAAATCCGAGTTGCCTGTATGTCAATAGATTGTTCTCTTCGAGGTAACTTGTAATGTTCTAATGCACTTTCCAATTTCCAACATCCTGTGATTTCGTAGACTTTCCCGGCGTAATAACTTCTGATATTCTTCACGGGTTTGCAGCCGGATCATGTCGTCTTCCAGACACAATATTTCGGCGGACCAGCTGGCCGCCATCTCCAGGTGAGTTAATGCTAGTGCACTGCCTCGCCGGAACTGAATTCCAGCCACAACGACGGAAACCTTTATACACCATGATACAGAGCGCCGCCCTTGCGTGAGACGATGGGCAGCGCGTCCTGGCGGCAAGCAGACACGCAGCGCGCCGGTGGGAGACGACGGCAGAAACGATAAATCGCAACAGCAATAGTTGGAAGAATCCAATGATCGAAAAGAAGACCGTTGTTGTCTAATGTCGGGCAAAATCGGATTCCATATCTTACTTAGAGGAAAACCTTTATCCCTGTTTATAATATTACTGGATAATCTAATGTCAGTGGATTCTTTAAGAGCACATTCCCAATAACGAGAAACAGAAGAGATCAATTGTGTCTTGTCATACATCATCCTGTGTCCTTCGTTAAGGCAATGTTCAGCCTCTGCCGACTTCTCAGGCTGGAACAACCGAGTGTGCCGATGATGTTCCATGCACCGGTCCTGAATAGTTCGAATAGTTTGACCAATGTACTTCTTTCCACAGTGAGACGGAATTTCATAAATCCCGGGCCTCCTCCTGCTGAATATTGTCAGATAGTTGCAATTTCGTTCTCGCAGTATGTAGCTGGAGTCAGCCTAAACATACTCTGCTTGTCACGTAGTTCGTGCGACGACCAGTATAGGCGGAAAGCTTAGGTTTGCTTTCCATTACCACGAAAACGCTTTTTAAATAGTTATTTTACGCGTCCAGTCGACAGAGCGGTCCAAAATTAGTATAGTGCGATATTAGTTTTGTTGTTGTTGTTGTTGTGGTCTTCAGTCCTGAGACTGGTTTGATGCAGCTCTCCAAGCTACTCTATCCTGTGCAAGCTTCTTCATCTCCCAGTACCTACTGCAGCCTACATCCTTCTGAATATTAGTTTTATCGATAGGTATTATCAAGAACAGCAAAAACACGAAGAGTAATGAGTACTCCAACAGCGACTGAGGTGCGCTGCTGCATGTCGGTAGCAGATGGTGCGGACTAAGGCGGTGCTATCGCTGCCATAGCTCTGGTTATTGTTTGAATTTAGATGAGTTTCCGTCTATTTTTATAAATATGTGTCCAAGACTCAACGTACATGTCAATTTTCACGAAACAGAACGACAGCCGACAACACCTTGCAATTTTCCACAAATGTTTTGTCTGTGTACGATCACACCAGTCAGTTAAACGTGGTACCTAGGAGTAGCCATGTAATCGATAGAACAACATGCACAGGCACAGCCCAGATAACGGGTGTATCTTCTGAAGCTTATTGAACTACAATATGAACTATCAAAGTTCACAACTAAACCCGCTCCGATCCTGATGCTTGGCATCAACATCGCAGACATCCGCTAGGTATGGCGCTCTTGGAGGTGGTACACCCGTGACCGCCTCTAACCTGTTAGTAACTTATTCTACCTGTTTTAGAGCGATCACCAGTTGAGAATTTTTCTGATCAAAAGATCGTGAGAGAAGTATGAATTGAATTGTATGAAAGAAAACAAAATATGACTGACAGCACGTCACATGAATAGGCAGTCCAACACTTTGCAACCAAGCAACACACCTCACTACTACGCACGATCGATGCTCGTGTTATTAACAACGATACGACTTGAGGTCAAGCCTGGTAGTGGGTGAGAGAAGACCGACGGCACAGTGGTTCACCACGAACATCCTGGGTCATCCCGTGTCACCACTTAACGCGACAATCGGAGAGTGCTCGTCCACATATCGCACGTGACTTTATGAGCTGATCCTGCTAAGTTACTTGTAAATGTGGTTCGATACTGCAATCACTGAGCCGGCCGGAGTGGCCGAGCTGTTCTAGGCGCTACGGTCTGGAACCTCGCGACCGCTACGGTCGCAGGTTCGAATCCTGCCTCGGGTATGGATGAGTGTGATGTCCTTAGGATAGTTAGGTTTAAGTAGTTCTTAGTTATAGGGGACTGATGACCGTAGCATTTAAGTCCCATAGTGCTCGGAGCCATTTGATTTTTGCAATCACTAAAATAACTTTGCGTACCCATACATCCCATGAATTTTCATGTCGTTCACTCCTCCTCTTGGTGCTTTACTATTGTTTAGCGTTCCGTGCCGCAGTCGCTAAAAACTGAACCTTTATAGAACGCTTTGTTGTCCCTCTGTCCGACAGTTAAAGAAACTTTCTCTCAGACGTATCGAGTATGTCGGATACTGAAGTCTATGGTCCCTTACCTGTGTACGAAATTGAAGCTTGTAAGTCACTGAGCCAAGAGATACCGCCATTTATATCACATACTTTAACAGTCGCAAACTGACTCACCAAAACGTATAGGGCCGTTTCGTTGGCCTAGAATCGTGAAATTTGCTTAGAGACAAAGTTTGACAATACAAGTAAAGAAAAAGTCTTAAACTGTTAGTTTGTAATTAAATTTAGTTTGCTCACTTGTAATCCAACATCAAACTTGAAGTTAAAACAATCAGTAGTTCTGCATTCAGATTGAATGGATCGCAGTGGAAAATGTCAAACATGAGGTAAGTAATGACTTTATTTCTTAAATCATACCTTTCGGAATTTGTCTCTCATCAGATATGCAGTAGCGATCACAGCAAGTAGAACAGCAATTCAAGCCGTATTTAAAACAAACATTCAAAGACTAGTCCGCATACAACTCGAAACGCCGTATCTACGTTGTGTAATGACTGCCAGATATCTGCTGATGGATAAATTCCGAAACACGCCATACAAGCAGTAAAGTCATTTTTGCCTGTATTTGATTTTTACCATTGGGACTTAGTTAGACTAAAAGCAGAACTGCTGTCTGTTACAATAGTGGTCTAATGGTCACCTGCCTGCTACACGATTTTATGCCGCATTTACATTATTGACATTAAAACATTCTCGAAACTTCTGGAATACCTGGGGACTTATATCTTACCAGTATCCGTATCGATAACAGACAAAATGGTCGAGATTAGCGATTCCCAGAATGGATGAACTGTATATAGACATACTAGGTCTGTACGGAATCCTAACTCCGCCATTACTACTGTCACCTGGCCAGTTTTTTGTCGGGCAGTGCATATCGCTTCTCCTATTAACATAGCAGACTGCTGCCTTCCGATAAAGTACATCCTCAGCCGAAATGATGTTTTGCAGCATGCAGTTCGCCTGCGGCTCCGGCCGAGTCTGCAGTATTCGTAAAAATTGTGATATTCCTGGCTGTGGCCGCCAGTATTTTGCTTTGCTAGAAGCTCGTCTAGATGCAGCTTGATACACGTGAAGTAACATATGGTACAAAAGTGGAGTGGGGTACAAGCCCCAGATGGTAAAATATGTGCCAGTCCAGTGGGAGACTCCGATAGTTGTACTTAACTTGCTTCTGATTGTTCGGCAAGTTCGCCTGCTAGGCGCCAAAACGTCTAACTTCTCTTATTAATTATTTATATAATTTTCATTTTATTTAACCCAGTATTCTCTCGTGGCTACCCTAAGAGTCTATCGCTTTTGTTTATTAAATTTCACTAGTTTTGAGAAACATAAGAGTAACGATATTGCAACCGAAGTGCTTCGAACACCTTCGGGTCGCTTTGGCGCGCCTGAGAGACGAAGCGCTTCGGCTGCGCTAGTCGGACTGTTTCGGATGTTCTTGGGAGTCGGACACGTGTCTCTGTTTCCGGAATTATGGAGGGCCGAACACGTATCTCAGTAACGTGCGTTACTTGGATGTGAATATGTTCGATTCGATTTTGTGGTAAATTCTATGGGACCAAGCTTCTGAGGTCATCAGTCCCTAGGCTTACACACTACCTAACCTAAATTAAACTTACTAACTCTATGGACAACACACACACACACACACACAAACACACACACACACACAAACACACACACACACACAAACACACACACACACACACAAACACACACACACACACACACAAACACACACACACACACACAAACACACACACACACACACAAACACACACACACACACACACAAACACACAAACACACACACACACAAACACACACACACACAAACACACACACACACACAAACACACACACACACACACACACACACACACAAACACACACACACAAACACACACACACACAAACACACACACACAAACACACACACACACACACACAAACACACACACACACACACACACACACAAACACACACACACACACACACACACACACACACACACACACACACACACACACACACACACACATGCCCAAGGGAGGACTCGAACCTCTGACGTGGTAGGCAGCGCGAACCGCGGCAAGGCGCCCTAAACTGCATGGCTACCCCATGCGGCTGTGAATATGTAATAGTAATTCTGTTTCGGGTGTTCTTCAGAGCCAGACATGTACCCTTTATCGGGCGTAACTCAGTTGTGAATATGTAATACCCACTCTGTCTAGTGCGTACAGGAGAGCCGGACATATGTATCATATTTCGGAAGTTAGTTGGAAAAGTTACCAAACAATTAGGAAAGCTATGACAAGTGTTGCAAAAGACGGTGTACACGTGTGAATATTTGAATATTAACCGAACCGGATACAATAATGAGATGTGTCGCCTACCATCATTGTCAGTAATACAAATGTTGCCCACTGTAGATGCCAGGGAGTAACCTGGGCAAGTGGCATCCCGCAAAAAAGAGAATCACAAGTTCCAATTGACAGTGTAACACCCTCCGGCGAAGAAGAGCCACGGTCGACGAGCTGTCTTCTGCGTTGGGGACACAACTTTAGAAGACGACAAGTTGATGGAAAGAACAGTCAGAGACTATTATTCAGTCTCTTCACACCTCTCCAGCTTCCAGATCTGACTTCCAAACGGACACATAATTTATAACCTCCATTTCATTACTGACTGGTAAGTTTCATTAATGTGGATACAAACGCCTTGCGCGAATATTGCGTGACCGACATGTGGGAACTTTATTAATTCCATGTTCCTGTGTTCCTTTTTACAAAGTGTTCAGATCGATTGTAACTACGGTCTGAGCTGAGTGAAGGCATTAGTTCTGTTGTGACTTGGCAAGACAGCCAAGTCACAATGAGAGGAAGCCGAAAGGCACGTTTAAGCTCACGCAGATTGGCGTGAGGTCTGGAACAGTTAAAGGAATTAATAGTAGCAAATAAAGTACGTAGTTGATGTAATACTTAACTTTAATCCACAATTGTAGAACATCTCTCTTGACGGTACATGTTATAACCACAACATAAAATATCAAATGCTATGGCGCCTTGCTAGGTCGTAGCAAATGACGTAGCTGAAGGCTATGCTAACTATCGTCTCGGCAAATGAGAGCGTAATTGTCAGTAATCCATCTCTGGCAAAGTCGGCTGTACAACTGGGGCGAGTGCCAGGACGTCTCTCTAGACCTGCCGTGTGGTGGCGCTCGGTCTGCTATCACTGACAGTGGCGACACGCGGGTCCGACGTATACTAATGGACCGCGGCCGATTTAAAGGCTACCACCTAGCAAGTGTGGTGTCTGGCGGTGACACCACATTTCTCCCCCGCAAATCGGCGTACGTTTGTGTCATAAGGCTTCCGCCCACCGTGGGGAGGACCCCATGTTGATGTATGCGGCGAGGTGGGGAGCCTAACAACAGGCGAGGCTGTGCCACCCACACCCGGCCTTTCGGTCCGAGGGGAGCTAGGAAACGCCTGAAAACCTAGTCCAGGGTGCACGCCAACATGCGGTGTATGCGAACGTAGAGAGACAGGAGGGGCCGAAGGGTAGACCTCCATTGCGTCGGAGCAGCCGACGGGCGAAGACGACACCTGGTCCGGAGCGAGCAAGAGTTCCACGTCGGAGGACAACTGGTCACGCGAAGCAATCGGCGGCGCGTGACCCAGGGAGGCGCTTGGCGGCTGCAGCGAAGCGTCCACTGCGGGCGGCGCCGGCAGGAGAACAGGCGGCGGCGGCGGCGGCGGTGGCGGCGGCGGCGGCGGCGCGTCGCCACGGGGCAAAATGGAAGGCAGCGTCGGTAACACCTCGGGATGAGGCGAGCCAGTAGATGGGTCCCCCGGGCGCTGACCGGACGGCACCGTCGCTGAAAGCAGACGGGGAGCGGCTGAACCCGTGCGACGACAGAGCCGCAGCTGATTGAGATGCCGACGCACCTCACCAGAGGCCCCCAAAACCAAATACATAGCGCGGCCGAGGCAGCGAAGAATGCGCCCTGCGAGCCAACGCCGTGAACCCCGATAGTTGCGATAGTATACAACGTCGCCTGGAGCAAAAGCAGGCGTCTGCCGCTGCACTGGAACCTGATGCGGCGGATGCAGCAAAGACATCAAGGTTCGATGAGGACGACCGTGGAGCAACTCAGCCGGTGAGCGACCATCTCGGGGCTGAGAGCGATACGAGGACAAAAAGAGCAATAACGCGTCCTCCCGAGAATGCGACTCTGTTAACTTCAACATCTGTGACTTGAAAGTCCGGACCAATCGTTCAGCGGCACCGTTTGACTGAGGCGAAAACGGCGCGGATGTCAGATGTTGAATACCATTGGCCTTGCAGAATGACTGAAATTCTGCGGACATGAATTGTGGGCCATTGTCGGAAACAATAGTCTGTGGAAGACCTTCAATACAAAAGATAGCAGATAACACTTGGATGGTGGCAGATGACGTCGTGGAAGACATCCGGACAACAAAAGGAAAATTACTGAACGAATCTACCACAACCAACCATCAAGCATTCCAGAATGGACCAGCAAAATCGATGTGTAAGCGTTGCCAAGGGGAAGTGGCTTTCGGCCATGCAAAGAATTTCCGCAGTGGTGCGGATTGTTGTTCGGCACACGCCATGCAAGAAGAGCACATATTCGTAATCGCAGCCTCGATTCCGAACCAAGTACAGTGCTGACGAGGAAGTTGTTTCGTTCGCACTATACCCCAATGTCCTTGGTGGAGAAGCCGTAAGACAGAGGACTGTAACGAACGTGGGACCACGACCCTGGACTGATCATTATCAGAACGCAACAGCAAAACACCACGTCGAACAAAAAGTCTCTCCTTGTGAGCAAAAAATCGGCGAACCAACGGATCCTCGATCCGTGACTTTGACAAGGGCTATTGAGTAGCAACAAAATGCAAAACTGTAGCAAGGACAGGGTCAGCAGCAGTGGCTGTAGCGACACGACGAAAATCAATCGGAAACGATGCGACCACGTCATCGGTTTCCGCATCAATGAACATGCAAGCAAGTTCGGAAGAATCGAATGCTCTATCCTCAGCAACAGGCAAACGGGACAACGCATCGGCGTTTCCGTGGTTAGCAGTGGAACGATACAAGATATCGTAGAGGTACTGCGAGAGGAAAATAGACCAGCGAATGAATTTCTGCGCTGTACGTGGAGGTACAGGCTTGTTCGGATGAAAAACTGACGTCAAAGGTTTGTGGTCTGTGATGATGGTAAAGTGACGACCATACAAGAAATCATGAAACTTAGTAACACCAAATACGAGAGCCACAGCTCCTTTCTCTGTCTGGTAATAATTTCTTTGCGCAGGCGAGAGCAATTTGGACGCAAAGGCAATAGGGCGATCATGCGATCCATCTTTGTGCACAAGCACAGCACCGATCCCGAAATCCGATGCATCTACCATCAACAAAAGGGGTTTCTGGGGATCGAATGGCGTAAGGGAAGTATTAGAAAGCAACGCCGATTTCAACTGGCGGAAGGCGCGTTCACATTCCGTCGTCCAGACGAACGGAACACCTTTACGGCGTAAGCGATGAAGCGGAGCTGAAATGAAAGAGGCATGGGGAACATATTTGTTGTAATAATTAATTTTTCCCAGCACACTCTGTAGCTGCTTCAAATTCTGCGGCGAAGGCAAGTCTTGTATGGCACGGAGGTGCTCTGGACTAGGATCTATGCCTTTGGCATTGAGTACGTGGCCCAGATAGTTTGATGCAGTAGGGACCGACGCACAAACAGTTTGCAGATATTGCTGAAACAATGCAGGGGCGGATGCACACCCGAATGGCAGTCTTTTGAATCGATACAAACCAAGATGCGTGTTAACCACCAAGACGCCCTCGGATTCGTCATCCACTGGTATTTGCAAGTACGCATCTGCTAGGTCCAACTTCGAAAAATATTTACCCGGGCACAGTTTGTCAAAAAGATCTTCCGGGCGGGGTAAAGGAAAAGTTGCAATCACTAGTTGTGGATTCACCGTAGCTTTGAAGTCCACACAAAGTCTCAATTTTCCGGAAGGTTTTGGAAAAATTACTAAGGGTGAGGCCCAGAAAGAAGCCTGCACACGTTCAATTACATCTTGTGATTCCAAATCGTGTAATGTTCTTGTGAGTTCATCACGCAATGTGTGGGGAACATTGCGCGCTCGGTAAAATTTCGGTTGCCCGTTGACTTTCAGTTCCAAATGTGCTTTATAGTTCTTAGCGCAACCCAGGCCCGGTGTGAAAATGTCTGCAAATTCTTCACATAGACGAGAAACACTGTCTGAAGGCACAGTCTGGTTCACTGAGAGGACCTGATTCACTATAGACAAGTTAAACAACTGAAATAAATCTAAACCAAACAAGTTCACAGCAGAAGAAGAACGAAGAACGTAAAATGACACAAGTTTTGTTTGTCCCTTGTATGTTGCAAGAAGGCTGCTCTGTCCTAACACAGGGATATTCTGACCGGAATAACTATGTAACTTAACATTTGCGGCACGCAACGGAGGTGTGCCCAGTTGTTCGTACATGTCTTTATTGATCAATGAAACTGCAGCTCCGGTATCGAGCTGGAATGGGATCATGTTGCCATTAATGTCCAAGTCTACAAAAAGTTTATTGTCCTGCTGATGACAAGAGCGACTGTCTCATGCAACGTGAACCGACACTGGTACAGAATGATTTGCGACTTGACGTGATTGCCGTCGATGGCGATGCACACTATTTGTGGGACGAACACAGTCATTGTTCGAGAGAGTGGCACTGGGCGGAGTGGAATGAACTGCATGAATGTCCATGGGCGAAGGTTCACGAGCCTGAGTATTCTTGGTTCGATTCCGGCGTGAAGCAAAGGGCCTGGAAGGGTTGTGAGTGTCCGTTCTGAGCTTTTTCTGGCAAACACTCTGAACATGTCGTTTTTTACTACAGAAAAAGCAAATAGCTTGGCGTGACGGGCAATTCTCACGTGAATGTCTAGTAGCACACCACGGGCATGATTTTAGCACTGCATTTGCTTGCTGCCGCGGGACACATGGTTGAGAGCTTGGCGGCAGCTATGCGGACGGGCGCGAGGGCTGTTTACTGTTCCGTGCAGCTCGCCCGGCGGGCTGGTTAACGTGACGCACGGCTGGCGAAGTTTAAAACGATTCTTGAGCAAAGTCAAGTGTGTCTTGCCTATCCAATATGTCCATCACTTGTTGAAGGGAGGGATTGACTAGTTTCAAAATCTGTTCCCTTATACGAACATCAGAAACGTTCTGAGCAATTGCATCACGTACCATTGTATCTGAATAAGGGAGTCCACATTCACACTCAAAAGCACAATCCCTAGTAAGGCCTTGCAAAGTTGCAACCCACTCCCTATTGGTTTGACGGGCCGTACGTTTTGTACGAAAGAAAGTATACCTTTTTGCAACCACATTGACTGATTCTTTGAAATAGGCATCTAATGCCGACAAAATTTCGTCGTAGGACAGAGTTGCTACGTCGCGTCGGGGAAACAATTTCCCTATCACACGGTAGGTGGACACACCTACACATGCCAACAAAAAAGGCTGCCGCTCGTTACCTTAAATTCTGTATGGGGCGAGATGGAATCCAAACTGGCGTGACCACTCCGTCCAGCTTTCCAGTGCCGCACCAAAATGACGAAAAGGTGGTGCAACTGCGTGTTGTGGCTGCGGTAGCAGTGGAGCGGTGGTGGCCGCATCGGTTTGCATTGTACGTTGACCCTGGACGAGCTGTCCAAGGGCATCTATTAAGGCCTGCGTCTGCTGATTCTGCAAGCGATAAAATTCGGGCAGTACATCTGGAGATTGTGGCGAAGCCATGACACAAGTAAATTAGGGCAATACGAACGTTAAATCTTCGTCGCCAAAAATGTTGAGACTTGGCAAGACAGTCAAGTCACAATGAGAGGAAGCCGAAAGGCACGCGTTAAGCTCACGCAGATTGGCGTGAGGTCTGGAACAGTTAAAGGAATTAATAGTAGCAAATAAAGTACGTAGTTGATGTAATACTTAACTTTAATCCATAATTGTAGAACATCTCTCTTGACGGTACATGTTATAACCACAATATAAAATATCAAATGCTATGGCGCCTTGCTAGGTCGTAGCAAATGACGTAGCTGAAGGCTATGCTAACTATCGTCTCGGCAAATGAGGGCGTAATTGTCAGTAATCCATCTCTGGCAAAGTCGGCTGTACAACTGGGGCGAGTGCCAGGACGTCTCTCTAGACCTGCCGTGTGGTGGCGCTCGGTCTGCTATCACTGACAGTGGCGACACGCGGGTCCGACGTATAATAATGGACCGCGGCCGATTTAAAGGCTACCACCTAGCAAGTGTGGTGCCTGGCGGTGACACCACAAGTTCCATACACATATAATATCCACGTAAAAATGGTTGAAATGGCTCTAAGCACTATGGGGCCTAAAGTCATCAGTCCTCTAGACTTAAAAATTCTTAAACCTAACCTAAGGACATCACACACCCCCTTGATCGAGGCACAATTTGAACCTGCGACCGTAGCAGGAGCGCGGTTCCGGACTGAAGCGCCTAGAACCGCTCGGTCACAAAGGCCGGCTATCCACGTAAGTTTACAGGAACGATAACTTGGTACATTTTCTGCTTTTGTAGTGCAGTTACCATGTTGTGGGATAAAAGGTTCAAAAAATGGTTCTGAGCACTATGGGACTTAACTTCTGAGGTCATCAGTCCCCTAGAACTTAGAACAACTTAAACCTAACTAACCTAAGGACATCACACACATCCATGCTCGAGGTAGGATTCGAACCTGCGACCGTAGCGGTCGCGCGGTTCCAGACTGTAGCGCCTAGAACCGCTCGGCCACCCCGCCCGTCTGGGATAAAAGGAAATGAAGGCAGCATACAACAAATATCAGTCAAACATTTGTTCATAACCATGCTCAGTAGCGAAAGCAATGAGTAACAAATGTTTTGTAACAGGTATCTGCCTCGACCGGATACATATGGTACATTGGTTAGTCGTCAGTTTTGCAGTCCTCAGTCCTCAGGTTTCGTCGACACAGAGTAAGCATGGTGGAACTGCCACGTAGTGTGGTGTCAGACGCGGCTGTCGCCAGTTTCCAGAGGACGACCGGCAGCATGTGACGCTTCCGGCATCGCCCGGCGCTCGGCGCGAGCCACCCGGCCGGCCACAGCGGGCGCGCTGTTTACCGACGCTGCGGCGTAATCCCGGAACACGGCCCACGTGGACAGGCAGCGGCGCGCCTGCAGCCAGCGAGCGACACGGGAAGCCACTCGCCCCACCGCGCTCTCCGCACTGCGCAGCCCGTCCACTATTTACCGACTGCTACCCCCTCTGCGATCAAACTCCCACTGCAAACGTGTCCAGCTGCCACCAGCTCTCTTTAATTTCAGCTACACCACCTGCAGGCCGAGCCGTTTCCCGCGTCCGCTATCTACTCAATCACCGTGAAGCCGAATCAACTAGGGAATTGTGCCAACGAACTGTGTACCATACATCAGCGTACCTGCTACCGCCGACTTGTGATGAGAGTACCGGTACATTTGTGTTTGCACAATGCACAGCCGGCCGGGGTGGCCGAGCGGCTCTAGGCGCTACAATCTGGAACCGCGCGACCGCTACGGTCGCAGGTTCGAATCCTGCCTCGGGCATGGATGTGTGTGGTGTTCTTAGGTTAGTCAGGTTTAATTAGTTCTTAGTTCTAGGGGACTGATGACAAGTTAAGTCCCATAGTGCTCAGAGCCATTGGAACCATTTGAACCACAATGCACAAAATAATTTGTCCTTTGCAGCAGGCGCAGTGTGTGGTCGAAACGATAGTGGCAAAATGTTCAGCTCCCAGAAAAGTTGGAGCAGGTAATAGCAAATTTAACACAGTGATTACATTCCATTCTTATTGCCTGGTCCTACTCTGAAATTTAGAGGTAGCTTAGCGGATCTGTATTATCGACGTGTGACATACCACAGATCACAATAGTTTGCGATTTTTAAAAAATACTGTTTATGTATGACAGAAGTGTCGAAAGTGCCCCATTTCGCGCTTCGGGGTTTATGAACATTTTGATGTTACTGATGTTTCCAAGGGGTGTTCAAACACTGGTTCATAAGTATTATTTTAGAGGCGATGCGGAAAATGTCGTTCAGTTCAGGAATAATGCATACACCTTCAGGAAAACTGAGAACTACCTGTTCTGGAATTACTATCAGTGTTCCGTACACCGAAAGCTTCTTCTTCCGACCCGCCCCTCCCCCCCCCCCCCCCCAACCACTCGCCCAAAAAAAAAAGAATGAAAGTTCATTACATTTTATTTCGAACACCGTCTGAGGACATAAGTCGCATCAAAAATCTCATAGATTTCTACTGAGGAAATAAAGAAAGTACAATATTTCTACCACATAGGAAAATCTCCTATAAGCATTGTAAAATTTTGAGGAGAGAGAGAGAGAGAGAGAGAGAGAGAGAGAGAGAGGGAGAGAGAGAGAGATAGAAAGCCACCTACATGGTTTAAGAAAAATATGTGCACCTGCGATACTTAAGTTATAGAAAAAAATACCATTCGTTTCATCCCCTGTAAACCATCTAAAACTTTGGCGAGCGCGTAAGAGAGAGAGTGAGACAGAGGGAATGAGTGAATCGAAGACGATGTAGACAGGCAGAGAGACCCATCTACATGTGGCTAAGAGGAAAATGGGAAATGTAAAAAAATATATACTTCCATCTTCTCAACAGTCTCCAATTTTGGTGAGAAAGAGAGAGAGAGAGAGAGAGAGAGAGAGAGATAGACTGAAGCATACATTGGTATGTTTTAAGACGACACTGTCAACCTGTGATGTTTATTTTACATAAATAAAATTTTCTTTTATCTCCACTAAACACTAACAGCCGGCCTATCCTTCACCAAAGTTACAGATCAGTTTCACTCCTGTCCTTCCTCGGTAAAGAACTAAAGCGTTTAATCCTTTGCCAGTTCCTAAAAGACAACGTCATCACTCCTGAGCAGTTTGGATTCAGTCCTGAACATAACGCCGCTCATCAATCCCTGTGTCTGGTGGAACACATACGCAGGGAGAGAGATAGGAAACACAGACAGGAGCGGTCTTCCTAGACATCGCGCAAGCGTTTGGAAAAGTCTGGCTGGCCTGATGGCTTAATTGATAAAGTAACCCAGTTACACGTTCCGGGACACATGATCAGCATGACTGATTCGTTCCTGGCAGGGAGGCAGTAGTCTGTCAGGTGCGGCAAGCATGTTAGCTCGATCACGAGCGCTGTGGCCGGGGTCCGTCAGGGCTCGGTTCTGGGTCCCATATTGTATACGCTCTAGTCCAACGACGTCCCAAAATTGGCAGGAGGTGAAATTGCTCTATATGCCGACGATACTGCAGTTTCTAGGAGCAGCACAAGCCTAAATTTCATAGCCAGGAAACTCCATGAACACCTTGGCGCAATAGCAAAATCGTGCAATCCCTGGAAAATCAAGATAAACTCAGAGAAAACAGTATTTGTTATGTACACTAACAAATTCACCAGAAAGCGAGATTGTTTTGAGCAACAGGAAAATTCCGTGGAGCAACTCGGCGACCTACCTCGGAATCGTTCTAGACAGGCGGCTCACTTTCGGAAAACACATAAAGAAAAGGCCAAACCCAAAGGTTACGCAGTCTACAACCAACTGTACCCGCTGATCGAGGGCAAGGGACTAAGAGCTGAAGCGAAGCTACGCTTTTACGAGAGCATCATCTTGCCAACCACACTGTATTGATGAGATATGTGGCCCATGACAACTGACACCCACGCCAGTAAATTACAGTCGCTACAGACCACAGTCCTCCGCACTATAGCTGACGCTGACACAAACATTAGGGAACACCTGGACAAACCACCCATCTTCATCTACATCTGAAAGAAATCACAGTCTCTGTACGAAAAGGCTTCCACATCGACCCACAGTCTCATCCAACAATTAGTCTCACACTACTCCGACACACCAGACAAGAGAACTAACTCCACACTCAACAGACAATTTAGGCAGTAACAAAATACACTACTGGCCATTAAAATTGCTACACCAAGAAGAAATGCAGATAATAAACGGGTATTCATTGGACAAATATATTACACTAGAACTGACGTGTGATTACATTTTCAGGCAATTTGGGTGCATAGATCCTGAGAAATCAGAACCCAGAACAACCACCTCTGGCCGTAATAACGGCCTTGATACGCCTGGGCATTGAGTCAAACAGAGCTTGTATGGCGTGTACAGGTACAGCTGCCCATACAACTTCAACACGATACCACAGTTCATCAAGAGTAGTGACTGGCGTATTGTGACGTGCCAGTTGCTCGGCCACCATTGACCAGACGTTTTCAGTTCGTGAGACATCTGGAGAATGTGCTGGCCAGGGCAGCAGTCGAACATTTTCTGTATTCACAAAGGCCCATACAGGACCTGCAACATGCGGTCGTGCATCCTGCTGAAATGTAGGGTTTCGCAGGGATAGGTAGAGCCACGGGTCGTAACACATCTGAAATGTAACGTCCACTGTTCAAAGTGCCGTCAATGCGAACAAGAGGTGACCGAGACGTGTAACCAATCGCACCCCATGCCATCACGCCGGGTGATACGTCAGTATGGCGATGACGAATACACGCTTCCAATGTGCGTTCACCGCGTTGTCGCCAAACACGGATGCGACCGCCATGATGCTGTAAACAGAATCTAGATTCATCCGAAAAAATGACGTTTTGCCATTCGTGCGCCTAGGTTCGTCGTTGAGTACACCATCGCTGGCGTTCCTGTCTGTGATGCAGCGTCAAGGGTAACCGCAGCCACGGTCTCCGAGCTGATAGTCCGTGCTGCTGCAAACGTCATCCAACAGTTCGTGTAGATGCTTGTTGTCTTGCAACCGTCCCCATCTGTTGACTCAGGGATCGAGACGTGGCTGCACGATCCGTTACAGTCACGCGGATAAGATGCTTGTCATCTCGACTGCTAGTGATACGAGGCCGTTGGGATCCAGCAGAGCGTTCTGTATTACCCTCCCGGACCCACCGATTCCATATTCTGCTAACAGTCATTGGATCTCGACCAACGCGAGGAGCAATGTCGCGATACGATAAACCGCAGTCATGATAGGCTACAATCCGACCTTTGTCCAAGTCGGAAACGTGATTGGATGCATTTCTCCTCCTTACACTAGGCACCATATCAACGTTTCACCAGGCAACGCCAGTCAATCTGTTTATGTATGAGAAATCGGTTGGAAACTTTCCTCATGTCAGCACGTTGTAGGTGTAGCCACCGGCGCCAACCTTGTGTGAATGCTCTGAAAAGCTAATCATTTGCATATCACAGCGTCTTCTTCCTGTCGGTTGAATTTCGCGTCTGTTACACGTCATCTTCGTGGTGTAGCACTTTTAATGGCCAGTAGTGTACAAAAGAAAATGGTTCAAATGGCTCTGAGCACTATGGGACTTAACTTCTGAGGTCATCAGTCCTCTAGAACGTCGAACTACTTAATCCTAACTAACCTATGGACATCACACATATCCATGCCCGAGGCAGGATTCGAACATGCGACCGTAGCGGTCGCTCGGTTCCAGACTGTAGCGCCTAAAACCGCACGGCCACCCCGGCCGGCAACAAAATACACACAGATATCATGCAAACAACACAAAATTAAGATCGATAAAAACAGACATTTTCAAACTTCATTTCTGCTGTGCTTGAAGTCAAATGGGCGCAGCCCAGTGGTGCTTCAGAGAGAAATAGTACACTTAAAAACAGCTTGAGCCGGCCTAAAGAGGCTGCCTCATATCGGCACAGAAGTATCACCGTTTGGTGACAATCTGAGGCACGGTGAACCAGACACCGCAGCGTGCACAGTGGCTGTGCTCCATGCAACACCTGTCAAACTGGCGTTAGCAGAGCGAAAAGCAACACGTTCACGTCCCAGTAAGAGGCGGAAAACCCGTAGTATTGTCCCGCCTGGAATATCCGCAACTATGTCGACAACAGCGTTTGCAAATAAAAGTCATAAAACTTCAGCCGGACGTCTCTCTTGCCTTGATGTCACAAATACATTGAAATCGTTGCCCTACAGATCTGCTACCATGACGACTCTGATCGCATGTTGGGTGCTTAACCACTTGGCACCGCAAGACGATGTTCAACGGCGCCTAGCGCCATGTGTAAACAGCCGTATCCGAGGTGTAGATGATGGTAAGGCTGGTAGAGCGTGTCGTATCAAGTATATTTCACGTAGCAACCCATGACCGCATCCTTTAACGTACGGAGGCTAGGCGTCGTTGAACAGCGCTCCTCGCCACTAAGAGGGTAGGCACACAACATCCGATCAGAGCCGTCATAGTAGTAGATCTGTAGGGCAACGATTTCAATGTATTTGTGACATCAAGGTAAAAGAGACGTCCAGCTGAAGTTTTATGACTTTGATTTGCAAACGATGTAGTCGACATAGTTGCGGATATTTCAGGCGGGACAAGACTACGGGTTTTCCACTTCTTACTGGGAAGTCAACGCGTTGCTTTTCGCTGTGCAGATGCCTGTTTGATACATGTTGCATAGAGGGCAGGCCCTACGCACGCTGCGGTCTCTGGTTCGCCCTGCCTCAGATTGTCATCAAACGGTGACAGTTTGTGTTTATTACTGTGTGGAGCGGACAGGAAATGGAGCGCTGTTCTTGGGAGGAAAGGACACACATTCACTGTGCTCACGGGGAGGTGGATGGAAATGCTCACGGTGGCCAACCTTTGTACGTCCGGCGGTTTTCGAAACATCGAGTGCCACATCACCACACATCTATTGCCTTCCACAGGTCCCTACGGGCGATAGTTTCATTTGAGGTACGTTTTCCACTTGCACGTTCTAGTAATAGCACGTGTACGTTTAACACCCAATCTGAAAACCGGTGTATTCATTTTGTGTTACGGGTACTAAGGACTGACGGACGCGGTCGTCAACACATAGTATGTATACCAGAGCTTGAAGAGTAAGCGTCAGCGCTGCTGCAAAACACACCCTCAACAAGCTCACAGCGTGTTGCACGGGAAATGGCTGTAAGCCATTCCATAATTTGGAGTGTGTGGCATAAAGACGATTTGCACCTCTACCGTCTTCAGAAGGTCCACGCCCTTAACCTAGATGATTTTCACTTCGAATTGAATTCTGCAAATGGTTTTTGCAAATGTATACTATTCAACCGGACATCCCGAACCGTGTAATTTTTACGGATGAGGCATCCATTACACGAGAGGACATGTTCAACAGCCACAACCATCACATGCGGACACGGGAAAATTCTCCCGCCTCCTTTGTTCGTGGTTACCGTGGTCGCCTGGCTGTAAACATTTGGCTGGATTGGTGGGCGGTAACCTGGTCGGTCGGTACATGTTGCCCCACCAACTGAACGAAAACTGTTGCTTAATCTTTTTACGAGAAACTCTACAGGAGCTGTTGGAACACGCTCACTCCACGTGCACTTGGGCACTGTCCACATGCAGTGCGAATGCATTTGAATGAAACTAGATAGGGCGGAGTGGGCCGGTGGTATGGCTTGCACGTTCCCCTGACTTGATATCCATTGATTTTTTCTTACGGGGCCACCTGTCGTCCATGAAACACCCAATGAGACTGATGAATAACTAATAGAGCACATTTAAGGCAGCGTCCGATGCAGTTTCCCCTCTGCCATGAGTGTTTGAAAGAGTGCGACAGTCGCTCCAGCGTCGTTGCACGGCGTGCATTCAAGCAAGAGGGCGTAATTTCGAGAACTTTTGGAACAGGTTTCAAACAAAGGTTATAAAACTTCACCCCGAATTCTCATTTACCTTGATGCCAGAAACACAATGGAAACGTTGCCCTGCAGACCGGCTACCGTGACGGCTCGGACGGCACGTTGTCTGCCTAGCCTCTTGGCGGTGCGCAACTCTGTTCAGCAACGCCTAGAGCCGTACACTATGGGATGCGAACATGAGTTGCTGTGTGACAGAACCGTGTTATGACCCCTCTACCAGACCCCTCATTTTCTACATTTATTTCAGATACATCACCTATAATCCGCTGCGCCGCGCCCTCGTCCTTTGAAATGCTGTCCTGCCTATGGAATATTCCACTGTTCGACTGTACAATAATGTGAAATCTGATTTCGTGTGTTGTACTTATTACAATGTCATCATTGTTCCGTATTTTCCTTTATGTTGAAATGAGTTAAAATGTGTTTGTGCAACGTTCAAAATTTTTGCCACATGTGCGGTATTCTGCTATGGATGTTTCTTTTCTCGGGTCGCTACGGTCAACATATCGGTGGAAGAAATTCTTCAATCTCTTGCTGAACAGCAGCGAGCTCTCACCAGCCAGCACCAGGGTCTCTCCGTGGCACTGAACAATTTGCTAGCGGATTCACCGCTGTTGACGCAACCCCACAGTTTCCTTTCGCTGATGATACTGCAGGACATTGGAAAACATACGAAAAACAGCTTGGGCAATATTTCCAAGCTTTCGGTGTCTCCGACCCAAACGTGTATAAGGCATCCTTTCTGATATGGATTTCTCCTCGTATTTATCACTTCTTGTGTCAGTTAGCTCCTCTGCAGGAAACTGGCACTCTCTCTTTTGAAGAAGTGTGTCACTTGGTCTCTGATTATCATTGCTAACGAATTCATGTTATTGGCGCTTGCGTTCAGTCCTACCGTTTCCAAAAGCAGCCGCATCAGTCACATAGAGCTTGGCCAGCGGAACTTAGGGCTTAGCCGTCGTTGCCAGTTTGTCAATGAAGTTCATCGGGACTTACATGCCAAATAGCATATACAAATGTGTGTCAATTCGTAAGGTACCAAATTGCTGAGGTCATCGATCCCTAGACTTACACACTACTTAAACTAATTTCTGCGAAGAACGACACACACACCCATGCCCGAAGGAGGAGTCGAACCTAAGGCGGCAGGGGTTGCAAAATTAGTGACATGGCGCCTCTAACCACGCGGCCACTCCTCGCGGCACTCATACGCCGATTCCATGGTTCGTGATGCTACAGTATGCTTGGTGCCTCATAATGAACTTCGTGAACGCGCCTTACAATGCGAAACTCCCTCTCTCACAGAAGTTATGAACGCTGTCCAGTCTTTTGAAGCATATAGGGCTGCACGACACTAGATGGACTCTTGGTGTGGAGTAACGGCCGTTTCTTCTCCTCTTCAGGGTGAGCGCCGTGCTAAACAGCAGCAGCCGGCAACGTCAGAACAGCGGCCGCGTGCCTCTCTTCAAATCTTCAAATGGCTCTGAGCACTATGGGACTCAACTGCTGAGGTCATTAGTCCCCTAGAACTTAGAACTAGTTAAACCTAACTAACCTAAGGACATCACAAACATCCATGCCCGAGGCAGGATTCGAACCTGCGACCGTAGCGGTCTTGCGGTTCCAGACTGTAGCGCCTTTAACCGCACGGCCACTTCGGCCGGCCCGCGTGCCTCTCTGCCGTTTGTTTTCTTCAACATGAGCGGGCCACGTGCCCAGAGCGTTGCGTGACGTGCGACCATTGCAAAGATAAGGGCCATGCTGCGTCTGTGTGCGACTCTCAGCCTAATTCATCGACATTAAAATGGACGTGACCAGTGTTTTCCAAGTAGTCATAGCCTCAACCGAACGTTATATTGAAGTACGTGTTATAAACTAGATGCTAAAAATGTGAGTAGACACGAGGGTGGGAGTGACATTGTTAAATTTTCAAATCTATGTGGATTATGGATAACCGACGTTGTTCTTCGTCTCTCGTCGGTTGGTGAGTTACAACAAACAACAAATACCCATACTGGAACAGTTTTCTACTCCCTTACTTCATAAAGCACTTGTTTAGCCTTCGATCTCGTTGATGATGGCAACACTTAAAATATATTTGAATTAGATGCGTTCAGAATTTTTGGATTCTCTGTCTCTGACGAAGTTAATGCTCGAAATTTTCCTCGGCGTTTACAGTGTGCTAGGAATTGCAAGGCTCACACCACAATGAAACTGACAGAGCCTTCCCGTCATTTTTTTGTTTTTTTGTTTTCGTGGCTGTCCAAGCCCAACTGCTTTAGGGGAGCAAGTCAAAAGAGAATCTATTTCCTTACGTCCTTGGGTGTTGTCACGCCTAGCTCCTCTAGTGCACTCTGTAGTAACCACAACCAACTGCGGGAACGCCTTGGGCTGTGGATCGGAGCCGCCAGGCGGGGAAGCCGCCGGCGGTGGAGCACGCACCACCGGGTAAACACAAGGACGAGTCGGACGACAGACCAACGACAACCAACGACAACCGACCACGACCGACGATGACCGACACAACAAGGAAGAGATAAACAACGGAGGCTAATGGAAACCACAACACCAAACACCAACAGTAAATCCACTCGGAACCAGAGCCAGGCAAAAGTCAACAACGAGCAACGACAAGAACGCAGTACCGCCGAGATAGAAACGATACCCAGAGCGAGTACCAGACTGACTGGACTATGGCATTTTTTTTTTACTTTATTGTTATTTTAAAACCTGTACAACTCAGGTAGGCTGGCTGCGGCACACTACGCCGCTCTTCAGCCATAGCGTTTTACAAGAGTATAAAACATGGTGAATGACAATGAACAAAGTGACGGGCAAAAGAGAGAGGTCACAGAGACATAAAAAACACGGAGTCGTTCACAGGTGACGATAACAACACTGAAAACACGTTGGCACGGCGCACAAAACACTGATGAGTCCGACGGCATAAGTGAACGTAGGAGTGGGACGGCGGACACCAAAAACACTATACGACGTCACACACACGAGACACAAAAGGCGACGATCTCCGGCGCGCGAATGTTCACTAGTTCACTATACGTGTGCGAGTCCGGGGACCTGCCAAGAGAGGAGGAGGAGGAAGGGGAGTGGGAGAGCGAGAGGGGAGAGCAGAGATGCCACGGGCATGGGAGATAGGGGGGAGGGAGGAAGGGGGAGAGGATGCCCGGGGGAAGAGGGGGAAGGGAGGGGACAGGGAGATGGAAAAAGAAGGGAAGAGAAGAGAAGGGAGGGAGGGTGCCGAAAGGAAAGGACACGGGAAGTGGGGGGCGGGGCAGGGTCAAAGTTGATAGGAGGGGTAGATGGAGGGGACGAGGACATCATCAGGGAGAGGGAGCTGGCGGAAGCCACCTTGGGAGAGGGTATGGAGGGTGGAGAGATGGAGACCGGGTGGGACGTGGGAATACAGGCGCGGCAGCGGGCGGGGGTGGGGGAGGATTGGGGAAATGAGCGGGTGAGGAGGATCAAGTTTACGTGAGGTGTACAGGATACGTATCCTTTCAAGGAAAAGGAGGAGGTGGGGGGAGGGGATGAGATCATACAGGATCCGCATGGGGGAGGGGAGATGGATGCGATAGGCAAGGCGGAGAGCATGGCGTTCAAGGATTTGGAGGGATTTATAGAAGGTAGGAGGAGCGGGGATCCAGGCTGGATGGGCATAACAAAGGATAGGGCGGATGAGGGATTTATAGGTGTGGAGGATTGTGGAGGGGTCCAGACCCCACGTGCGGCCGGAAAGGAGCTTGAGGAGACGGAGTCGGGAACGTGCCTTGGCTTGGATTGTCTGGAGATGGGGAGTCCAGGAGAGGCGACGGTCGAGGGTGACGCCAAGGTACTTAAGGGTGGGAGTGAGGGCGATAGGACGGCCATAGACGGTGAGATAGAAATCAAGGAGGCGGAAGGAAGGGGTGGTTTTGCCTACAATGATCGCCTGGGTTTTGGAGGGATTGACCTTGAGCAACCACTGGTTGCACCAAGCGGTGAACCGGTCAAGATGGGATTGGAGAAGGCGTTGGGAGCGTTGCAGGGTGGGGGCAAGGGCGAGGAAGGTGGTGTCATCGGCAAACTGGAGGAGGACGGGGGGCGACGGCGGCGGCATGTCCGCCGTGTACAAAAGGTACAGAAGGGGGGAGAGGACGGAGCCTTGGGGCACACCGGCGGAGGGGAAAAAGGTGTAGGAATCGGTGTTATGGATGGTGACATAGGAAGGACGGCGGGAGAGAAAGGAACCGATCAGACGGACGTAGTTAATGGGAAGGGCAAAGGTTTGGAGCTTGAAGAGGAGACCGGAATGCCAGACCCGGTCATAAGCCCGTTCGAGGTCAAGTGAGAGGAAGATGGCGGAGCGACGGGAATTAAGCTGTTCGGAAAGGAGATGAGTGAGGTGAAGGAGAAGATCGTCGGAAGAGAAGGATGGCCGAAAGCCACACTGGGTGACGGGAAGGAGGCGGTGCTGGCGGAGATGCTGGTGGATGCGGCGGGTGAGGATAGATTCTAGGACCTTGCTGAAGACCGAGGTAAGGCTGATGGGACGGTAGGAGGAGACGGCGGACGGCGGTTTGCCAGGTTTAAGGAACATGAGGATACGGGAGGTTTTCCACAGGTCGGGGTAGTAACCGGTGGACAGGACTACATTGTAGAGCCTGGCCAGGGTGGAGAGGAAAGAGACAGGAGCTTCACGAAGGTGACGGTAGGTGGCACGATCGTGACCAGGAGCGGTGTTGCGTTTTGTGCGGAGTGTATCAATGAGATCCTGTGTAGTGATAGGGGCATTGAGTTCCGTGTGTGTAATGTTGTCCAAGTACTGGAAGCCAGGAGCGAGGGGAGGGGAAGAGGTGTCAGTTCGATCGCGGATATCTGGGAAGAGGGAGTAATCGAACTGGGGATCATCGGGGACGGAAAATACATCGGAGAGGTAGGAGGCAAAGTGATTGGCCTTACTAAGGGAGTCAGGGAAAGGGTGATCATCATGGAGAAGAGGATAATAGGGGGAGGGTTTAGTTCCAGTAAGGCGACGGAAGGCCGACCAGAACTTGGACGAGTTGATTGGTAGGGTTGCATTTAAACGGGTGCATGTCTGTCGCCAGTCCCGGCGTTTCTTAGCCGCGAGCAAATTACAAACGTGTCGCTGGAGTTGCCGGTGGCGTCGTAGTGTGTCCGGGTCACGCGTGCGGAGGAAGGCACGGTAGAGACGACGGGATTCACGGAGGAGGAGAACGGCCTGTGGGGGTAAGGTAGGACGGTGGGGGTGGATGGCGACAGTAGGGACGTGGGCCTCCACGGCCTCAGACAAGGTCCGCTGGAGAAAGGAGGCGGCATGGGTGACATCGTCAGGGTGGTGGTAGGTGAGAGGGTGGCTATCGACCTGGGTGGAAAGGGTATCCCGGTAGGCATTCCAGTCGGCTCGGGAATAGTCGTGGACATACTTAGGGGGAGGGTCAGTACGAGGGTCGGGGCGAGGGCGACGACCGTCGGAAACGGTGAGGAGGACAGGGAGATGGTCGCTACCAATAGGCTCCAGGACATCCACCGTTATGCGGCCAATGAGGTTGGGGGAGGAGAGGATAACATCAGGAGTGGAGTTGGATTCAGGACGGGTATGCCGGGGGATGGGGACGAGGTCACCTTGAAGGGTGGAGAGGAACCGATGCCATCGCCGTAACTGGGCAGCGGAACGACTATGGATGTTGAGGTCGGCGGCGATCACGTAGGAGGAAAAGGTACGATCGACGTGGGAGAGGAAGTCGAAGGGAATAGGAGCGTTGGGGCGGACATAGATGGTGGCGCAGGTAACGGTAAGGCCGGGGAAGAAGAGACTAAGGATCAGGTGTTCGGTGGGGTCGGGAAGGAGAGGTTGGAGCCGAACGGGGATCTGGCGGTGGTGACCAATGGCAACTCCGCCACGCGCAATCGGGAGGGGATTATCGGAGTGGTGGAGGAGGTAGGGCGAAGTGTGAATGTTGTGGTGGGGTTGGAGGAAGGTTTCATTAAGGAGGAAGGCATCCACACGGTGGGTGGCAAGGGTGTGCAGGAAGAGGTTCCTGTTGGCGGGTAGGGAGCGGATGTTGTTGAAAAGGATACGTTGCAGTCGCACCATGATAGGGATTTAGACGAGGGTGTCGAGGCGGGAGAAGGTGAAATGGGCCTGGTTGTTGGAGTAGGTGGCGTACATCTTGAGTTGGAATATGGAATGGGCGGCGAGGGAGATCTGTTGGAGGGTGTGTGGGCGCTGAAAGGGATGAACATTCTGGAGGACGATGGTAAGGAACCTGATGATGTCCTCAGCGGTGGGGGGGGGGGGGGACGAAGGGAATTGCCAGGAGGGGTGGGGGCGTCCAGGGGACGGACAGGGACGGTGAGTTCAGGAGTGGTTGGAGGGGGTCGGGCTTTACACTTTTGGGAGTAGGTGGGATGGGGGAGATTGCAGGTATTGCAGGAAGGAGGGGATTGGAGGTTGGGGCACTGCCTGAAGAAGTGCGCTTGCCGACAATGCGGGCAGGTGGGGGCCTCGCGGCACTCAGCTGTGGGGTGCGCGTTATAGCGTAGACACCTCTGGCAGCGCAGGGATTGAGGAGGGGAGCGGGAGGGGTCGACCTTGTACCGCTGGTTAAAAAGGAGGGCACCCTCCTTCAGGAGACGGTCAATGGAGGGGGCGTGCTCAGAAAAAACCCGCATAAGGTGGGTGGGGCCGGCAGCGTTATGTATGCGGCGAACCGCACGCACCTCCAAATGGGGATGCGCCTGGAGCTCCGCCAACACCTCCTCCTCCGTGATCACTGGACTAAGCCGAGTGATCACGGCGGTGAGAGTTGGCGGGCGACGCGGAGGTTGGGGTTGGCGGGAGGGAGGTGGTGAAGGAGCAGGGGTGAGAGAGGCATGAGGGCCAAAGCGGGTGACAGGGATGCGGGAAAGGAGGTAGGTGTGGAGGGTTGGGCTGGGGGAGGAGATGAGGACCGAATCTCGGCGAGGAGTGAGGAGGGAGATGGGGGCACCAGGACAATGCTGGCGAAGGAAGAGGGTGAGGTTCCGGGCTTCAAGGAGAGAGGGATCAGGACGGGAGAGGAGGTAGCAGTAGGAGGAAGGGGGAGAGGAGGAGGATGAGGGGGCAGGGACAGGCGGGGAGACTTCCATGGCATCATGGGTGGGGGAAGGAGGACGAGGCGCAGCCTTTTTGGAAGCAGAGGAAGCAGGAGTGCCACCGGGGCGCTTGACGGCGGTGGAGGAGGTGTGGGGGATGGGAACAACGGGAATGTGGCGGGGAGGGGCAGGTCCCGGTGCCGGAGTCGGCGCCGGAGATGGTGACGGTGACGGTGAAGGCGAAGGCGACGGCGACGATGACGATGACGGTGGCAGTGGCGGCGGTGATGGCGAAGGTGACGGGGAGAGCTGGGCGTGGGCAGTGGCCCGATGGGCCACCACCCGAGCCGGAGCTGCAGTGACAGGCTGGGGGAGTGGGGGGAAGGGATCAGAACGAGAGGAGCGGGAGGAAGAAGCGGGAGAGGGGGCGACAAAGATAGAGGGTGAAGGGAGAGTGAGGAGAGGTGGAATGGAAGGAGGGGGGTGGGACTGGGCGCACCAAGTTATAGTGGTGGAGGCGGCGGAAGGGGAGGTATAGACAATGGCGGTGGTGGTAGTAGTGACAGTGGTGGTGGGGGCGGACATGACGGGAGAGAGAAACAAGAACGAACAGAACGAAGAGGAGAGGACAGAAACTGGGGACAGACAAAGACGAAGACGGATGAAGACGAAGACGGCCGTAGACCAGGGTCAGGACGGCGGCGATGGCGGCGACCAGGCGGCACCGGATGGCGGCGGCGGCGGCGGCGGGCACCGGCGGCGGCGGTGGCGGCGAGCCCCGGCAGGCGGCGACGGCGGCGGCGGCGTCAGCGGCGTCGGCGGCGATCAGCAGGCGGCGGCGGCGGCGGCGAGCACCGGCAGGCGGCGACGGCGGCGGCGGCGGCGGCGGCGGCGGCGAGGACCGGAAGGCGGCGACCAAGCGGCGGCGGCGGCAAGCAGACGACACGGCAGGAATCTTCCACGTCGAAGGCGCACCCTGAGAGTAGCCCAGGCAGTGAAACTCTTCGATGAAGAAGAGAGGGAATCCAACCCTTGAATTCGTGGACTATGGCAGAGTGGGTCCCTATATACGAAACCGGAGGGAGCGGCTATTGGCCGTTGTTTGCACGTGGCGTAGCGGTGGCGCCCTCGCTGCGCGAGAGCCGCTGCGCGGAATAGCCGCCGCGGACGCGGACGCGGAGTCCTCTATGGGATGACCACGTCCATTTGTTCTGGCGCGTGTTCGACGTCCGCGGCGTGAGGTACTAGACACTCCACTGGTAATTAACGCAAACCTAGCTGCAGTCTTCGGCTCTGAAGCGATTTTTAAAATTCTGTAAATTCACAGTCTGCTCTTGATACCTATCTCTTACCCCATTAGGATGAACTCTTAGCTCCGCTTTTCAGAGGCCAATACTTTCCAAAATAGACTTGTGTGAAGGCTGCTTGCAGATTTCTCTGGTTGACGATTCCAAGCGTACACTCACAGTGAATACCTCCTACGTGTTATACCTACACCAAAGCCTGCTATTTAGCGTAGCTAGCACCCCTGCTGTTTTCTAACGATTTTTGGAGCAACTCACAGCTTCCCTAACAGGGTGCATAAACTACCAGGCGCTTCAGTCCGGAACCTCGCTGCTGCTACGGTGGCAGGTTCGAATCCTGTCTGGAGCATGGATGTGTGTGATGTGCTTAGATAGGTTTAAGTAGTTCAAAGTCTAGGGGACTGACGACCTCAGAATTTAAGTCCCGTAGTGGTCAGAGCCATTTGAACCATTTGTTATTGTGGTCTCTGGTTTCTCAACAGACGAACACTTCCGGAATCCTTCGGCCTTGTTCACGGTGCTGCAGTTGGCAGGGCTGAAATATAACTTGGACAAATCGCAATTTTTCAGCCGTGTATTGTCTGTCTCGGTTTTGAAGTCTCATGGCATCAATCTTTTACACCAGCATTTTAATGTCATTACGGCTTTTCACGTCCTACCAGCTTCAAAGAAATGCACGCCTTTCTCGGTGCTACCATAAATTTCTTTCTGATATGCCCACAGAGACTCAGTTTCTTCAAGCTCTCTTACATAAAGGTATTCCATTAGGCTGTTCGCCCACCCGAGAGCGTGCTTCTACCCCGTCGAAGTAAGTATCACACGTGCTACCTGCCTCGATTACCACCCAACCAGGCCAACATCTTGTTTTAACCACAGAGGCCTCCCAGTATAGCCTTAGGGTCGTTCTCACCCACAAATAAGTGGACGATTCTGCATGCCCTATGTCGGGTTTCCAAAGTCCTGAATCAGACACAACTCCCCCACTCCTATATATAAGTAGAAGCCATTGATATTATGTACGTATTGAAAAAATTTCCGTTTTTCCTCTACGGTTCTCAATTTCATTTGATTAAAAATGGTTCAAATGGCTCTGAGCACTATGGGACTTAACTTCTTTGGTCATCAGTCCCCTAGAATTTAGACCTACTTAAACCTAACTAACCTAAGGGCATCTCACACATCCATGCCCGAGGCAGGATTCGAACCTGCGACCGTAGCGGTAGCGCAGTTTTCATTTGATTACTGATCATAAACCTCTGGTTTCTCATTTCCATGCTTCGGCGTCATACTAATGCAGATGGTCTTTCTCTTTTGTCGGTTGGCCCCTATCCAGAATTTTATCAGGATGAAGTGTTGTGTTTCTATTTAGACTTCTAAATCCAAATCTCTTGGATGGTTTTCCCAATATAAGCTCTCGGATTTTGACGGCTGACACGCCTGATATAGCTTAACGTCAGGTTGTTCCGTTTGTCCACCATGGTAGGCCAGATAAACCACTAAGAGGAGCGTCCAAGGTCTTACGTAATTATTGCGCTCTCCGCCGTCCCCGACTGCCGGCCCACCGCCACGTGTGTTGGCCACTTATTGACAATGAGATCACGAGTTTTCTGTCAGCCTGCCCGCTGTGTGCCAGCCATTAGTTCTGTCGCGTAATTTCAACTGGAAATTAATTTCATTTTTGACCATTATTAATGAAACGTCAGAACACACCGCAAAACACAACTGATTACTACTAGAATAACAACGAAAGAATATAATCAGTAAACAAAAAGGCACCAACAGAAATAACAAAATCGCTGATGATCTGCCACGACTGCTGTCAACAGATGACAGCTATGCACTAAGATCTATTTATGACCACTACTAAACGAAAAGTCAAAACACACGAGAAAAATGATTATTATTGCTACATTAACATAAAATACAATCAGTAACAAACAGAAACAACGATACTGCATGGTAGTCAGAATTTGAAAACGTAAGCTGATAATGGCTGTGCCGTTGAAATAGGCCTATAGTTTATATAAAAGTATTACTCGTATTAGCGTAACTGATTATATATAATATATTACGTCCTTGAACTATATTTGTTATGCAGCAGCCGAGAGGACTACAAATTTTTACATGTGTTAAGCGTTGTAGTACCCTGTAGCTTAGAAAACCTCTGTCCTAAATAATACCCTACAACAACGAAGAAACAGCCTTGTCAGAGACTATACAACTGAACGTAACGAAAGATTGTCCTCCGAGAAAATCTGTTAGGGAGCGTGTGTGCTGTTTCTGTCATGGTAAACGGGAATGGTACAAAAGGCTGGTGAGAGATATGAGAAAGAGGGTGACTAGCTCTTGACATCCCATTGACGACAAAGCCATTACAGACGGAGCATACAGTCGGCTTGTTTCACGGTTGGAGGAGGCCCTTTCAAAGGAACCATTCCGGCATTTGTCTGCAGCGATTTAGGAAAACCACGGAAAACCTAAATGAGGATGCTTGGACGCGAATCTACATCTACATTTACATTTATACTCCGCGTGTGGTGCGTGTGTGGCGAAGGGCACTTTACGTGCCACTGTCGTTACCTGCCTTTCCTGTTCCAGTCGCGTATGGTTCGCGGGAAGAACGACTGCCGGAAAGCCTCCGTGCGCGCTCGAATCTCTGTAATTTTACATTCGTGATCTTCTCGGGAGGTATAAGTAGGGGGAAGCAATATATTCGATACCTCATCCAGAAACGCACCCTCTCGAAACCTGGACAGCAAGCTACACCGCGATGCAGAGCGCCTCTCTTGCAGAGTCTGCCACTTGAGTTTGCTAAACATCTCCGTAACGCTGTCACGCTTACCAAATAACCCTGTGACGAAACGCGCCGCTCTTCTTTGGATCTTCTATATCTCCTCCTTCTAAATGTGAGTCCATTGCGATAATCACTTGGTCGCCTTATAACAGACTCAAACTTACAGTTAGTCAAAATATTTTAAATGATTCGAGTACCTAGTATTCTATGTCGTTTGGGAAAGGCATCTACTGCGGACAAATCCGGGTAAGTACATATACAGTTATAACCGAATCGTTACCGCGCCGCTACTTTTGCACGATAACGATCGAAAGAAATTTTGACAGAGAAAAGTAAAAATAAGAAATAGTTAGTGAAACTTGGGATATATAAACTAAATAGGTTGCAATTTTAGACTGTAAATTACTTAAGAATCGTCGCTAGCTCATTATGACCAAAACTTACTGCTTGATTACTGTTTATAAACTGTAACTAATCACTGAATTCTAATCAGGCGAAAATGGAACCGAAGCTCGAGCGCAGATGTGGTTGAAAGTCAATCAGAAAACCATCAGAATAATTTCTATTGCACACATGCACTTCAATGCTAATTGTTTGTAAAACAGTCGAGTATGAATACTTTTGCATTTCTCGCTGTAATGCTGTTACTGATTTTAGAAATGTAAATGTCCACAAATTCTTATTTTCTATCATAGTAAGTTATTTCTGGAAAGTTCATAATGATTCATTTCTCGAATAATAAGTAATTTTAGACTTCATAATTTTAAAAAAGTGAGCAGAATTTGCAATGCACAAAAAAATTTTAATATATTATTCTGACGTAATACTTTGTCAATATTCATTTATATTATGTTTTTACTCTTTTACTGTTAACCAACCAAGTTCACTGCTGTTAAAAGACATTGTAGATAGTTCTCAATTTTGAAAATTCCACTTGTTTAATTTTGTCACCGAATTTAAATAATTTCATCACTTTCGGTATTTTACAGTTCCTTCACTAATACTGTTCTCGGAGACAATAATGGAGATAGGTCACTAACCTTTTCGTTAAGTTACTGAGATACCAAACCGTGGAAAGAGAAGCAGAATCAAAAGAGTGAAGGGTCCCAGCTGAAGATATGCAACATCGAACGGCTCTGAATATCTATGACGCCGTATTTATGTGGTCACAGCGTTGGCCTGTAGGAGGGGGATGTCAGTGTCCAAATTTCCCTAGTGTCTCTTTTTTTTGACAAAGGTATGAACGGTCCGTCCATCATAGACGTGTCTGTTCGCTATATTTAAATCCGTACCTGTGTTGTGGTGTAACGTCCGTTCGCAACAGCAAGGTGTAAGGAATAGACCACCACACGTACGTACTTTCTACATCCTACACCAATACCACATGTTACGACTCTCGCGTTCCATTTTGGAACTTTTGTCTCTAGAATTCCTTTACTGTAACACAATTTACACCCGTTTCTTTATTGTTTTCATTTTTGTGAGTGGTCTTCTCTCACTGGTCATCATATTTACTGGCGACGGTAATATATTCTTAGAAAATGAGTCCTGTTAGCAATGTGTAGCATGACAATTTCCGAGACAACAGTAGGAGAAAAGACACTTCAATGACAGGACGGGAAGTACATAATTTTGTGAAAAAAGGGCCACGAGGGGGATATGAAAACGGATTTCCCACTTTACAGTCACAACACCACGACGCTGTAGTTGTTCACAGTGGCTCCATGTTGTGGTGCGCATCTTGGGCTTGGATAGTTCATTTCTCTGTTTTGTTCCTCTTTTCATGCTAGATCTGCGTTCAGTTTTTGACGGGCCATTCCCTGGACCACTGTGCCACTAAACCTGAGGGGGCGGGGGGGGGGGGGGGGGAGTGCGGTGGGGAGCTTCCTTGTCAGTTAAGGAAAACTACTACACTGGCCAACCTTGTGCAATCTAAAGATAAAACTCATCGAACTAACTTTGATGAGTTGTTGCTGGCGCGATGTAAACCATTATTCATCGACAATGCATAGCAACAGACTCTTCTTTATCGTTACTCCACATAACAAGTCTGGGCCAACAATCCTCTTGTTGAACATTAATTACTCTGGATGACAATGAGCTATGCCCCGTTACAACCAATTGTACGCCTGGCCATGTATTAAAATTCTTGCAGTTTATTCCTTACATTACCGCACATTTAAAGTGCACTTCACCACTTGTCACTAGCAACTCTTTTCACTGACTACTTGTGCCCGACTCTGCGCTTAAGCGTCCATCGACAATACTCCTTACTACAAAGTATTCTTAGACACTATACAATAACAAGATATCCTGACTAGGCCAGCGTTTTTACATCATCATTACAATATTCTTTTCTAATTTGGTCATTTGAATAAATTCCTTGACAATTAATTGACAACAATAGTAAAATGACAAAAATTAGACGATTACCAAATACAACTATTGGCTTAACAGGAAACTTGATTGACTGATGAAGACATCATACAATCAGAGAAATACAGGATTCACAAAGGAAAGAAAGGCTCGAAGCCGATGGGAAAAGGCATTCCTTAACTACGAAGAGGGTTGATTGTAAACAGGACAATAATAAGTTCGGACACTGCTTTTTATTATCCAAGTTCTTAATTTGCGATGTGCAAATAAGGCTGTCATGTTCCAATAAATGTGGACAATAAAAAGAATCCGGATAAAGTTGAAAGCTTCTTGGAGCCACTAGAACACGAACTACCAAATGTTCCATTGAAGAACATTAAAATTTTATTAGGGGACTTCAATGCGTGGATTAGAAAAGAAGAAGTTGGAGACTATCCAGCACACAAAAAATCAAATGAAAACGGAGAAAATCTAATAGAACTTTTCAGAGGCTTCTATTTCAGCTTCATGTCCACAAATTTTAAGAAGGAAGGAAACATAAATTTGGAAATCACCTGATACAGACCTAGGAGAATTTCAGATAGATCATGCAGATACATCATTTAACAATCAAAATGCAATCATGAATGTAAAAGTGAGAAAGAGTGCGATAATCAAAGAGATCACTGTCTTACCACAGTAAAAAAAGAAATTTATTCCACCACCAAGGATTGCAAGACAAGGATATAGGATTCATAAAATAGATACTGAAATTTTGACAGTGAAGAAACAAGAATTTTAGGAACGGCTAAATAGACTCAGAAGACTGGGAGAAGATTAAACCAAAATCAGTCAAAACAGCTCTTGAAATAGCATAACTAAAAAGAAAGAAAAATCACAGGTGGTAGAATTAACGGTGTGAAAAAGTATTACTGTTTAGAAAATAAGCCTGGCATCTACATCTACATGGATACTTTGCAAATCACATTCAAGTGCCTGGCAGAGGGTACATCAAACCACCTTAACAATTCTCTGTTATTCCAATCTCGTATAGCTCATGCAAAGAAGGAACACCTGTATCTACCCGTATGAGCTCTTATTTACCTTATGTTATCGTGGTGATCGTTCCTCCCTATGTAGGTCGGTGTCAACAAAATATTTTCGCATTCGGAGGGGAAAGTTGGTGATTGGAATTTCGTGAGAAGATTCCTTCGCAACGAAAAACACCTTTCTTTTAATGAATTCCAGCCTAACTCCTGTATCATTTCTGTGACACTCTATCCCACATTTCGCGACAATACATAAATTTTCTGCCTTTCTTTGAACGTTTTCGATGTACGCCGTCAGTCCCATCTGGTAAGGATTCCACACCGCGCAGCAATATTCTTAAAGAGACGAACAAGCGTAGTGTAGGCAGTCTCCTTAGTAGGTCTGTTACATTTTCTAAGTGTCCTGCCAATAGAACGCAGTCTTTGGTTAGCATTCCCCACAACATTTTCTGTGTGTTCCTTCCAGTTTACGTTGTTCGTAATTATAATTCCTAGATATTTAGTTAATTTACGGGTTTTAGAATAGACTCATTTATCGTATAACCGAAGTTTAACGAGTTCCTTTTTGCACTCATGTGGATGACCTCACACTTTTCATTATTTAGGGTCATCTGCCACTTTTCGCACCATCCAGATATCTTTTCTAAATCGTTTTGGAGTTTATTTTGATCTTCGGACGACTTTGTTAGTCGATAAACGACAGCGTCATCTGCAAACAACCGAAGGCGGCTGCTCAGATTGTCTCCAAAAATCTTTCATATAGATAAAGAACAGCAAAGGGCCTATAACACTACCTTGGGGAACGCCAGAAATCACTTCTGTTTTACTCGATGACTTTCCGTCAATTACTACGAACTGTAACCTCTCTGACAGGAAATCACAAATTTGAGTCACATAACTGAGATGATATTCCATAAGCACGCTATTTCACTACGAGCCGCTTGTGTGGTACAGTGTCAAAAGCCTTCCGGAAATCCAGAAATACGGAATCGATCTGAAATCCCTTGTAAATAGCACTCAACACTTCATGTGGATAAAGTGCTAGTTGTGTTTCACAGGCACGATGTTTTGTAAACCCATGTTGACTGTGTGTCAATAGACCGTTTTCTTTGAGGTAATTCATAATGTTCGAACACAATATGTATCCTAAAATCCTGCTGAATATCGACGTTAACAATATGTGCCAGTAATTCAGTGGATTACTCCTACTACCTTTCTTGAATATTGGTGTGACCTGTCCAGTCTTTGGGTAGGATCTTTCGTCGAGGGAACGTTTGTATATGATTGTTAAGTATGGAGCTAATGTATCAGCATACTCCGAAAGGAACCTAATTGGTATACAGTCTGGAGCAGAAGACTTGCTTTTGTTAAGTTGCTCCACTACTTCGAGGATATTTACTTCTACGTTACTCCTGTTGACAGATGTTTTCGATTCGAATTCTGGATTATTTACTTAGTCTTCTTTTGTGAAGGCATTTCGGACGGTTGTGTTTAGTAACTCTGCTTTTGTAGCACTGTCTTTGATAGTATCTCCATTGATATCGCACAGAGAAGGCATTGATTCTTTCTTGCCGCTAACATACTTCACAATTGACCAGAATCTCTTTGGATTTTCTGCCAGGTTTCGAGACAAAGTTTCGTTGTGGAAACTGTTATAGGCGTCTCACATTGCAGACCGCGGTAAATTTCGAGCTTCTGTAAAAGATCCCCAATCTTGGGAATTTTGCGTCTATTTAATTTTGGCATGTTTGTTTCGTTGTTTTTGCAACAGTGTTCTCACCCGTCCGTTTTGTGTACCAAGGAGGATCAGCTCTGTCGTTTGTTGGTTTATTTGGTATAAATCTCTCAATTGCTGCAGATACTATTTGTTTCAATTCAGGATGGCGTCAAGTGAATTTTTGTGTGCTTTTTTGAATAGGTATATTTTTCGCTTATTTCTCGAGGATTTGGGGATTACAATATTCAATCTCTCTACGACAACTCTGTGTTCACTAATCCCTGTATCGCTTTTGACGGTCGTAATTAACTCAGGATTATTTGTTGCTAAGAGGTCAAGTGTGTTTTCACAACCGTTTACTATTCGCGTGGGCTCATGAACTCACTGCTTGAAATACTTTTCAGAGAATGCGTTTAGTACAATTTCGGATGATATTTTACGCGTATGTCTGGAATTAAACATGTATTCTCGCCAACATATCGAGGATAAACAAAGTCACCACCAACTATTATCGTATCAGTCGGGTACGTGTTTGAAATCAAACTCAAGTTTTCTTTGAACCTTTCAGCAACTGTATCATCTGAATTGGGAGGTCGGTAAAAGGTACCAGTTATTATTTTATTCCGGTTGCCAACAACGACCTCTGCTCATACTAACTCACATGAAGCATCTACTTTAATTTCACGACAAGATAAACTACTTTTGACAGCAACAAACACGCCACCGCCAACCACGTTTATCCTATTCTTTCGGAACATCGTTAGGTTCTTCGCAAAATTTTCGGCTGAGCTTATATCCGGCCTAAGCCAGCTTTCAGTGCCTATAACGATTTGAGCATCAGTGATTTCTATTAGCGCTTGGAGCTCTGATCCTTTCGCAACACAGATACGACAATTTACAACTGTTATACCAGTGTTTCCAGTATCTACGTTTTTCCTGAGTTTAGTCTGCACCCTTTGTGACTGAAGCCCTTCTTGTGTTTTCCCGAGACCCTCTAACCTAAAAAACCGCCCAGTCCACGCCACACAGCCCCTGCTACCCGTGTAGCCACCTCCTGCGTATAGTGGACACCTGACCTACTCAGCGGAACCCGAAACCCAACCAACCTTTGGCGCAAGTCGAGGAATCTGCAGCCTACACGGTCGCAGAACCGTCTGAGCCTCTGATTCAGACCCTCCACTCGGCTCTCTACCAGAGGTCCGCAATCGGTCCTGTCGACTATGCTGCAAATGGTCAGCTCTGCTTTCATCTTGGAAGCCAGATTGGCAGTCTTTGCCACTTCTGTTAGCCGCTCGAAACCAGAGAGAATCTCTTCTGATCCAAAGCGACACACATCATTGGTGCCGACGTGAGCAACCACCTGCAGTTGGCTGCACCCTGTGCTCTTCATGGCATCCGGGAGGACCCTTTCCACATCTGGAATGATTCCACCCGGTATGCACACAGAGTGCACATTAGTTTTCTCACCCTTCTTGTCAACAAAGTCCCTAAGGGACCACATAACGCGCCAAACGTTGGAGCTCCAACCCTATGCGATTGCCCGGATCTAGCTGGCTGCATGGTTTCCTCTGAAACAGGACAGGCGACAGCATCTGGCTCAGCGACACTGTCAGCTACAGACAGCACCTGGTGTCTGACAAACCGGGGAGGCCTTACGTGCGGCCGCCTGTGAAGTCTTTCGCTGCCTCCATACCCTGGGGTGATCTCCCACTCGACCACAGGTGAAGGGTTACCCTCAGTGGGAGCAGTAACTGGGTCGGCCACCGGTGAGGACCGATCGGAGGACTCTGACGTGCTGGATGTCCGCTGGATCCCCACGGCCAGCGCACAACAGTGGTGCCCATCCACTGCACCCTCAAGCTGTGTAACCGAAGCCATCACAGCCTGAAGCTGAGAGCGAAGTGTCACCAACTCGGCTCGCATCCGCACACAACAATCACAGTCCCTGTCCATACTAAAGACCGTGGGAAACTTAAGACCGTGGGAAACTAAACTATGTAGATAAACTGACTATCGGCACATGCTGCGCAACTCCACTCTAGACCCTGACGGAAACGCACGAACTGTGTTTAGTAGTACGCAGATATTAGAAAACCTAACTACCGAAGCACTCAGGTGAAACTAAATAATTTGCCCCTGATTAGAAATTTGTAATATGTCACAATGTCACAAAATCTGTTTACTTTCCGACGCAACCGAAAACGCGACAACTATGGCTATTAGATATTAAATTTACACGCAGAAACTCAAGAAATTAAACTATTAAAGCACACAGATTACGCAATAAAATGCGCTCCTGATTAGGAACTCGTAAATGACACAAAAGCGGTTAGTTCCCTGTTGTTGCGTCTGTCTCGGTCGGCTACTGCTGCCTGCCTGGCAGAAATGGTCTTCCACAACAATAAGTAAAGACTTGATCATCTTTAAAAAACATAGGTCTCAAACATCAGGCAATATGAGAACAGTTAGAAGGAAGTTTGAAAGAAACCTGCTGTCACTAAATAAAGAAGACTGCGAAAAGAATAATACCAGGAACTTCTAAAAACGTTTAAGCAAAACCTCAAAACGTACCAACTATCTACCTTGTTATTCAAGAATGAAGATGAACAATTAGCCCTACACAACAACAAAAACTGTGAAATATTAGCAAGCTATTTCAATAAGTTGTTAAATTGTGAGGAACCAAGAGTAAACTTTCCAGAACAAAGTCCAGGATACACTGACACAAACTCAGAACCACCCAACATGGGTTAAATCTCAAATATCATCAAAGATCTGAAGAATGACAAGATCGCTGGGGAAGATACAGCAATTCCTGAAATGTGGGAAATTGCTGGTGTAGGAAGTCAAGAGCTACATGGAGTCTTTCGAAAAAATCTGGGAAGCAGAAGCTAGATGTGAAGCTTTGAGAAACAGCATTAATTCACCCAATGCACCCAGTGCACAAATGAACAATGACCCCAAAAACTACAGAGGATTATCCCTCCTTCTACTGATGTTTAAAATTCTTCCAAAAGCATTAGAAAACACGCTGAAAAGCCAACTGGATCAGCAGTTAGGAGAGTATCAAGGAGGGTTTAGAAAAGGACTATCCTACATGGAACAAATTTTAAATCTGAAACTCAAGATCAGGTGTAGAAGAATGATATGTAAAAGCATTTGCAGGCTTTCAACATGCATGTGATTCAGTTGACAGGAAAATATTCTTCCACACCTTAAAAGTGTTTAGAGCCAACAACTAATCATTGACAATCATAAAAGACACCCTGAAAAATACAGAAAGCAAAATTAAATTTTTAGGCGAAACCTTTGAGGCTTTTGAGGTCAAAACGGGTGTAAGGCAGGGAGATGGACTGTCTCCACGGGTGTTCTATTGTGTGCCAGGAAAGGTAATCAGGGAATTGAGAAAAAGAACAGGAGAAGGAACTATAAGAAACACAATTCGGAGAAAAGGGGATAATCTGACTTGATTGATTTTTGCACCTTTTCTGTATCTGTAGTAGATGCAACAATGCACATAAATCTCCTACAAGAGACAGCTCCAGAAGTAGGCCTACATACGTCTTTAGAAATGAAACGAGCGTGAGGCATTATTGGCTGGGAGGCCCCAGCCGGGGAAGTCTTGCTTCAGTCAACGCCACACTGGGCGACTTGCGTGCCATTGATGAGGACAACGCAGCACCGATACGACAAACGGAAAAAATTGATCCTGGGCCCGCTGCATGGTCGGCAAGCACGTTACCACTCAGCTAAGCAGGCGGACATATATTTAGAGGAAGCAGAGTACATGACAGACGTGGAAGAGGCACCGAAATGTCTGGGAACTGATTATGGTAGAATAAAAAAGGCCACAGAATTTAAATATTTGGGTGAAATAATACAACGAAATGCTTAAACTAAAAAGCAAGGGAAAATTGACGTTTCTTTTCAACTAACAAATAAACCTGTTGTTGTTGTTGTTGTTGTTGTTGTGGTCTTCAGTCCTGAGACTTGTTTGATGCAGCTCTCCATGCTACCCTATCCTGTGCAAGTTTCTTCATGTCTCAGTACCTACTGCAACCTACATCCTTCTGAATCTGCTTAGTGTATTCATCACTTGGTCTCCCTCTACGATTTTTACCCTCCACGCTGCCCTCCAATGCTAAATATGTGATCCCTTGATGCCTCAGAACATGTCCTACCAACCGGTGCCTTCTTCTCGTCGAGTTGTGCCACAAACTCCTCTTCTCCCCAATTCTATTCAATACCTCCTCATTAGTTATGTGATCTACCCATTTAATCTTCATAACAAGAAATTAATTCATAATTCCAGCACTCCAATATTGTCATTAACACAAAATGCCTTTATAAATCAGAATGACTTTCGTTCAACACAGCCGGATAAACAGATGACATAAAAGGAAAGGATAATAATCAGGAAAATGTTTGGACGGAAATATAAGAATGGGAAATGGAAATTAAGAAGTAATAAAGATGTTTATGAAAGAAATAGAGTGAATAACAGACATGATGAGGAAGAGAAGAGTTGCGTTCTACGCACGCCTAAAATGGATAGATGAAAACAGGATAAAAAAGAATTTTTAACTTCTTTGACAGAAACCCCAAAACATAAATTACATGAATGAAAAAAATTAAAGCAGAACTGAGGGGTATTGAAATAATGAAGGAAGAAATACGAGAAAGAGAAAGGTTCAGAGGAAAAGCAAAGGATTTCAAGGGGCTCCGCGAGAAAACAAACAAAAAGCCAAGTGCAATATGGACAGAAAAAAAGAGGAGAAAAAACAGAGGGGAAGAATGAAATATTACTGGAAAGAAAGAAAGGAGAAAAGAAAAAATTCATAAGGTATTTCATGTGGTCCTTAGTGGGCCAAACCAATTTAAAAAGTGGTAAAAGGTGCATATGACAGAAATTACATGACACTTACATTACGGTTACAGAATTATTTCTGTGAAAAAATCATTAGGCACTGTGTTGTGTGTCAACGTCTGTCGGTGGTTGGTGAGAAAAGGACATATGCTGGCCAATGAGAAGGAAGTGTTGAGAGACAAAGCATCTCGTAGTAACGTTCCATATAAAGAGACTGCGGCCCTGGATTTGTGGAAACAGCTAGAAGGTCCAGAATGAAATTGTGTGCGCTGATATGAAACCTCCAGGCACATTAAAAGTGTGTGCCGGACGGAGACTCGAAATCGGGACCTTTGCCTTTTGTGGGCAAGTGCTCTACCGACTGAATTACCCAAGCAGTACTCTAGATCCGTCCTCACAGCTTTAATTCCGCCAGTACCTCGTCTCGCACATAGTTCTGCAAATTTCCCAGGGAGGTTTTGCGAAGTTTGGAAGGTATGAGACGAGGTACTGGCGGAATTAAAGCGTGCTTGGGTAGCCCAGGCGGTGGAGCCCTTGCCCGTGAAAGGCAAAGGTCCTGAGTTCGAGTCTCGGTCCTGCACACAGTTTTAATCTGCCGTGAGGTTTCAGCTAGAAGGTCGTTCAAGACTTACTCACTACAGGAGTCAGTGTCACTGACTGCCCGTACATAGGTTGCTTCATACACACGAGGTGTGATTTCAAGTGCATATTTCCCATTTGTAGTGGTTCATTGCAATATGTAACTGAAAATGTTTGGTGTCCGAGTTACCGTCTTCAAAAGGGTGACATTCCCTGCTATTTTTTCCTTCTGATGTCCTCTATTTTTGAAATATCTTGTGTAACGTCTGCCCACATTGCAAGCCAACGTCAGCGGTCACCTGCATGCAGTTAGGATGGGCGAAACCTACCAGTTGAAACCGATACGGTGATTTAGTTCTCAATAACCGACATTTTTCGGCATTTGTTTTGTCTCAGTCATGATAGGTTTCTCGTTTTTTACTTATAACCAAGTAAAATAATAGGCATATCAGTTTGCCTTAGCAGCGATGCTAAAATTTTTAGCTTTTAAATAAATGTTTTTAAAAAATCTAGTAGCTTTTATTCGTAAATTTTCATTGCTTTTAAATATTCGATTATTATAGAAATTGGAAAAAAGTGATCAGCTCTATTCTAATAACAACACCTAGAGTTGTAAACTAACAACAAACACATGTCATAAGAAGCGGTACATCACTGCAGAGACAGTACCGTACCTGCTGCCGTGTGGGGTGGCTTGTAAAACAGTAAGCGGGTACGTGTAGCTTGCAAGACTCGCTCACACCTGGTCTGTAGGGTGGTCTCTGACTGCCGTCTTCAGAAATCAGTTGCGCTGCAGAATAAGACCATCCGTAATTAGATCGTATTTTACGAAGTGTGGTAGCAGTGGTGTACAGAGCCCCATTTGCTTTAAAAGATTGAAACTGGAGCAAGGATAACAAACTTAGGACGTCATATGAGGATAAAACATCTACAAAGTTATTTGGAAGAGAAGATAAATTTGATTGAAGTACATATAATTTTACTGACGTGCTATAAACTTGGGATATTAAATGTGTGGTGGTTGGTCAGGATGAAAAACTGATACCATCGAAAAGTGAGGATGCAGGAGAGTCGTCAACTTGTGACGTTCCGCTCTCACTGTCGCTGCGCCGGTTCCCTTCACCTTTGTTATCTGTAAAGCAAACAGCAAGGCCGATTTCTAGCGCACGCTCAACCCCATATGGATCGTTATCTACTACTCCTTCGCCTACATTAGAATTTTTCTAAATCTACGTTTATTACAAGTAACAGCAATAAAAACCTGAAAATCGGTAATTTCAGAAGCCAGCTATTTTGAGCAGTTCTAAAATTTTGGTTGAAATGGAGACGAAACGATCCGATGCCACCGAAAACCGGTAGTATCAGCGCTAACAGCCGCCCCTAACTTACGGTCTGCGCATCATAGTTTGCAGTAGGGATGCGGACAGTGTGAGCGGTGCGGCTGAGTTGTGAACGACTGTTGCACGCAGGGAGGGCTGCAGTTCGACAGCTGAAGCTTATATACAAATGTATGTCCTGCATTACTTGTAAGTTACAGCTAGCGTCGCTGCAAACGATCGTAGAAACAAGTTACGAGAGTACGATCAGTAAATCGAAATACAGTATATTTCGGAGTCAACAGTATCTCACTAGAGTGTCGGAAAATAGTCTGATAAACAAAGCAATCAACCGAAGAAAACCATATCCGACCACGCGCTGCCACAAGGAAATGTCATAAAACAAGGGATAAAAAATACATCGTAACAGATGACATCATTTATCACGATACTGACAGCGTAAATTAAAGATCCTGTGTCACGTGGAAATTATGTGTCGGTCCCCTCACATGCTGTCTGACAATGTTACCTACCAAAATCTTCTTCTACTGCATCTTTCCGGAGTAGTGAAGCTTTGGCAACTACTTTCCTTTCCTACGTTTTCCCTCTCCTTCATTTTCTTTATCGAATGATTGGAATAGCTAGCGATTCCTTGCAGGCCCCGCAGGCAATTTTTTGTGACTTTTTTTCTCGTTTGCCCCTTTTGCCAAACATTTATTGCTAGTGATGAATAACATGCCCTGAGCCTATGGCCCACGAAAACTGCAGTGCCGTGCCATGTAGTGAAGAGATAGTATCAGGCGGCAGTGAGAAAGTATGAAAATGACGAAGTTAAATGAATCTGCTCAATAATATGCAGCCCATGAATCAAAATTTTGTCATCAGAAGGACACATCATACAAGCGACAGCACGAAATGTTGGATTTACGTTTGAAAATCTTAATTATCTCATTGAGTATTGTGTCGATTTCGGGAAGAAAAGTGAAAGCACAATCGCTTACTGATTGGTGTGTGTATCACACCGTGGGTGCTGATGAACGTGCCATTGTCAGATAAGAAGACTGACAGTGAAAAATCTTACTTTAATTTCCACCTTAAACTGTGGTAACAAAATAAATCGGACTTCGTATTTCAAGATGCAGGTTCTATTCGAAATACTATGCTCAAACCTCAAGACGCAATTCGCTATCGCTCTCACTGATTTCGCACAATGTACGTTACCCTTCACGACACACCGTCTCTAAAAAGCAGAATATACGCAACAAAACATCTGTGGGACATTATTGGTGCTAAATTAACGGTAGACACTATTGATAAATACTATAAGTTATTATTTAGAACAATATAAAGTACAAGATTTGCCAGTTTCTCATACGTTCATGGACTTTTCGAGACCGGACAGACGGGACTGATTAACGGGCAGGAGCTTCTTCCGTCAACAAACTTCTTCTGTTTAGCAACTGACAGTTTCCTCACGTACCGTTACGTTACTTTTTCACTCTTATTGAGGCGTCTATTCTCTTTTTGTATTACCCTTCGATGGGCTCAGACTTTTTGAAACACTATGGATTAATTTAAAAAAAAGGATGTAACATTATTTTGCTTCTTACAGTTGACTACCAACAAGATCGCATAAAAGTTTGAGGGTCGGGAGTTGACGGTTAACTATGGCGGCTGCCTCTGGGGACAACGGGATGAAGTCGTACACAGGTGACTACCAGAAAGAGCTATGCGCCAGTGTCACCCTATCCTGCCAGCAGACAGACCACCGACCAGGCAGCGACTTGTGCTACAGCACTCTCACGTTGCTCGCCCCTCAAAGTCACATTGTCCAGTAATGAAAACCCCAATAGCGACCCAAAGATCTTGACTCATATTGAGAATATCGTTATTTTTACACTAGCAATGATGGAAAGACATTAGTTATTCTGTGGAAGCGACCTGAAAATTATGCGAAAAAATATAGCTGTGAGTACAGACACATTTTTACTTGAAAATATATGATCGAGACACAAATTTTTAACGTTTCTGTAGATAGCACAACCAGTCGCTGCATTCATTGTTATTCTGAAAATTACGTACTCACGTGCATTTGAATTGTAGTTGATAAATTAAGAATTTAATATTAATGTGAACAAAGCCCTTCGCTTCATAACTACCGGCCAAATTCAGACCACACAAAAATACATCGCAACAAAGTTGATAAGATTTGTGGGTAGGGCAGCAGACGAAATTGATCCAGTGGAATAGCAAAAGCAATAAACAGATTATTAAAATAAAGCACAAAAAGAACTTTTACAGACAGGAAGAAGTACTGAAATTGGAAAAGTTGCAGGAATAAACTTAATTAAAGTAAACGATGCCGATACTCCCCCCCCCCCCCCCCGCCATTTATTTTGACTCACCAGTCTCCTGTACCAAACCATTCATGTCAGAGTAGCACTTCCAACCTAAGTCCACAATTATTTGGTGGATGTATTCCAATCTCTGTCTTCTTCTACTGCTTTTACCCTCTACAGCTCCCTCTAGAATTATAGAACTCACTCCATAATGTCTTAACATATGTTCTGTCGCTTCTTCTTGTCAGTGTTTTCCATGTATTCTTTTCCTCGAAAATTATGCGCAGAACCTCCCCGGGCCTTACCATATCAGTCCAACTAATTTCCAAAATTCTTTTGTAGTACCACATCTTAATTGCTCCGATTCTCTCATTTTTCCGGTTTTACTACATTCCATATCCTTCTTGCTTTCTCCCTCATTGTTATTTTGCTGTGTAGGTTGCAGAATTCCTTAACTTCACCTACTTCGTGATCACCAATCTTAGTGTGCAGTTTCTCGTTGTTCTCGTTTCTGCTACTTCTCACTTTCGTCTTCCTTCTACATACTGTCAATCCATAGTCTGTCCTCATTAGACTACTCATTCCCTTCAACAGTTCCTGTAATCGTTCTTCATTTTCACTGAGCATAACAAAGCCATCAGCGAATCTTATCATTGATATCCTTGCACCTTGAATTTCAGTTCCACTCTTGAACCTCTCTTTTATTTCCGGCTTTGCTTCTTCGATGTGTAGAGCGAAGAATAGGGGCGAAAGAATTCAGCCCTTTCTTATGCCCTTTTTATCCGAGCACTTCATTCACCGACTTCAAATCTTATTGTTCCCCCTTGGGTCGTGTACATATTGTACGTTACCCATCTGACCCCATAGCTTACGCCTGTTTCCCTCAGAATTTTGAACATCTTACACCAATTGACACTGTCGAACGCTTTTTCCAGGTCGACAAGTCCGATGAACGTGTCTTTATTTTTCTTTAGTCTTATTTCCATTATCAACCACAATATCAGAATTGCCTCTCTGATGCCTTTACCTTTCTTAAACCGAAACTGATCGTCTTCTAACAGATCGCTAATTTTCCTTTTACATTTTTCTGTCCATTCTTCTTGTGAGCAGCTAGGATGCATGTGCTGTTAAGGCCAGGTTCTCATTCAAAACGCTCAAAAATTCTATTTTTTATTTCATTTTTTGAAAGGTACATCTGTTTAGAATGTTGGGAGGAAAAGGGCTTTTTAATCAGTGAGTTACAAAAGTTTCTACAGTCCATTGTTCGAAGCAGTGTTGTTGTCCTGGGACTGTCTCAGCCCCAGGCGCTCGGCCCGGGTAGAAAACTTGTGCCGTGATTTATCTTGTAGTACGCATGGGAATGTATTCGCCGAAATAGCTAATGAGCAACATGTCCAGGCTGCCGAAAGCAGTATGTCCAGCTCAGACATATCGGCTTTTCTCGCCAAGTAAAACGATTGAATTGCTCTCCAGGAATAATTCGAGTTAGAGTGAGGATTAATATACGGTCCTGGAATTACAGACTAAACGTAAATAAAGAAAATACTTTTTTGGTAAAATTTTGATCAAAATTTGTCAAAACATAATTTAGAACAGTCATATTGGATTATCCATTTTGAATTTTGAAAATCTGGCTTCAGACTTGTGTTCAGCAACGTCAAAAATGTATAATAACATGTAGTTTTTATGCATATTGAACTAACAATGCATTTAAAAGTCTTCCCTAAAACTTAAAAAGGTGTTTTTCAAGATACGATTATTCAAAATTTGGTGCAGCATAAAATAAAAACGGTTTAACCTGTTAACTTCTACTTTTCACCCCCGAAAAGTAGATACTTTTCTTTGGAGCTATCACCTATAATACATGATTTTTTTTTAAATTAACTCCTTTCCGTAAAGCCATAGAGAGTGAAAAAAAAAACAAAAATCGAACTCAAAATTCGAATTAGCACCATATTGTTAAGTTTAGCGGTATTTCATTGTGGTTAGGTATAATATCCCACAACTTTAATGTAGTATCGCCTGATGTCATCTTTTTTTTTTATTTCAGGGGTACACTGCACGCAGTCTGCGTACTTCAAACTCGCAGCCACTTGATCTAACCATAATTACGAGTGCCACTTTTTGTATTGAAAATCTAAAGTAAAGTTCAAAGTATGAACAGTCATAATCCCGAAATAGATACTTTTACATCTTCTCATCGCTGATTGTGCCGTAAGCCTCGAACTTGTCGACTCTTCCAATCCTCGGAACTGTGTGCATGATATTTTTCCAAAAGTCTGATGGTTTTCGCCAATCTCATACATTCTACACACCAAAATGAATAATAGGCCGGCCGAAGTGGCCGTGCGGTTCAAGGCGCTGCAGTCTGGAACCGCAAGACCGCTACGGTCGCAGGTTCGAATCCTGCCTCGGGCATGGATGTTTGTGATGTCCTTAGGTTAGTTGGGTTTAACTAGATCTAAGTTCTAGGGGACTAATGACCTCAGCAGTTGAGTCCCATAGTGCTCAGAGCCATTTGAAAATGAATAATAGTTGAGCTGCCACTTCCCCTATGATTTTATAAATTGTGATCTAATGTTATCTGTCCCTTCTACCTTATTTAGTCTTATCCCCCAAAGGTTTTAAAATTCTGATTCTAATACTGGATCTCGCATCTCTTCTGTACCGACTCCTCCTGTTTCTTCTTCTATCATATCATCAGACGAGTCTTCCTCCATATAAAGGTTTTCAGTGTACTCTTTCCATCTATTAGCTCTCTCCTCTGTATTTAACAGTGGAATTCCCATTGCATTCTTAATGTACTACCCCTGCTTTTAATTCCACTGAAGAAGGTTTTCACTTTTCTATATGCTGAGCCAGTCCTTCCGACAATCATTTTTTTCCGATTTTTTCATATTCTTCATGCTGCCATTTCGCCTTAGCATCCCTGCACTTCCTATTTATTTCGTTGCTAAGTGGCTTCTATTTCTACATTCCTGAATTTCCCTGAACATTTTTGTACTTGTACTTTTCATCGATCGGCTGATGCATTTCTCGTTTTACCCGTGGTTTATTCGCTGTTATCTTCTTTGTACTTATGTTTTTCTTTACAACGTCTGCGCCTTTTACAGTCGTCCATTGCTGTTCAACTACACTGCTTATTGAGCTATTCATTATCACACTATCTATAACCTCAGAAAACTTCATGCATATCGCTTCATTCCTTAGTACTTTCGTATGCCACTACTAGCTCTGTAACACACATCGGAGGGATTCTGCGATGACGTCACTACCCTACCATTGCGTGGATACATATTAACATTTCGGCTTGCTGAGCTTCTTTGAGATTTATCTGCTTTCTGATTCGTTGTAGCCTATAATATTGCTTCCAGCATTGTAAGACGAAACGTTAAACGGCCCAATGCCCATGGAACAAAGTTTATCAAACGTCAAAAGATAAATATTAAGATCCTATGTTTTTCAGATGGGATATTTACAGTGACTGGTTGTCATTAGTTTTAACTATTAAAAAGTGACACAGAGTAAGCATAAAAGTCATTGAAAGTGAGGGACACTCAGCGATCAGTTGAGAGATGCGTCATAGGAGCTGCTAAGACAGGCACAAAACATATAAGAACGTCAGGGAACAAAGTGATTTGCAGACATAATCGACAGTAATGAATAGTTAATGGAGGTAGCTGTAACCAGACGAGTGAAAGGTATATGAATTAAGAAAAACTCTATCTAGATTCCAAGAGATAATCAAACGTTGGGGAGTGGACTGGAGGGGAGTTGAGTAGATGAAAAGAAAAAAAAAAAAAAAGTGCAGCACCGACATATACTGGAAGTACGTAAGACATGGAATAGTCCGCAAAGGGTCTTCATCTGTCAGTCTACGTCTAATAGTGGTGCAGGGTTAGCACATTACAGGGTCATTGTCCAGAAGATCGACCACTGTACAACTTTACGAATAAGAGCATTGCTAGAAATGATGGGTCTGTTATTAGAGAGCGATTTCTTTTGGAAGTTCTCCATGTCACCAGGACGTAACAGCACTTTTCATAATGAATTAATTATTAATCGTTTATTTTTGCGTTTTCAGAATCTGAAAAATACCTTATTGTTGTGAACTTTATACAATACAATCATAATCAAAACAGTAACACTTAAAGAGGAGCAGGCATTACGAGTAAATTACTAAAAAAGCCTTGTTTACGAAGTGGCGGACAGTGTGTCTGTAGTATAGAAGCTAAATTTAATCTCCGCACTGCACATACTGTTCGGGGAACCCTTTCGTCATAAACCCGAGAGATCACACAGAAACCATTTCGCCCAAGAAGTTCGATCGAGACGATAACGAGTGATGGCTGCAATATTTTTATCACACAGTGAATTCGAAATTTAGCAGGAACTTCAATATGAGATGCTTTAAATACTTTCCATAACGAAACTCTGTCTCGAAATCGGGCAGAAAATCCAAAGAGATTGTGGTTGTATGAAAAGTACACCAACGGAAAGACACAATCAATACCCTCACTGCACAATAGCGATGGTAATTTCACCGATTACAGTGTCATTATTGTGGAGTTACTAATTACAGTTTTCCAAATTCCTTCACCAAAGAAGTCGAAGTAAATATTACAGAATCCGAATCAAGAACTCCTGGCAGCGTGATTAACTTAGAAGTAGATATCCTCCCTGTAGGATATCAGTATAAATCACTTAATAAAGGCAATTCTATACCCATACTGAGCCTAAACTTTAACAGTTTCCTCGAAGAAAACAAGTTGTTGATAAACAGAAAATATAGTTCTTGTGGAACATAACCAGCTCATTATTCACACGGAATAATAAGTGCAATCGACATGGGATGTCAAATTGATTCCATACATCTATATTTCCGTTCCTCACAAGCAGCTTCTAATCAAGTTACGTCCCTACAGTAGTGCGATTGGATTCGTCATTTCCTGTCAGACGAGTCACAGGTCGTAGTAATTGACGGAAAGGCATCCAGTGAAACAGAGGTGTTATCTGCTTTTCCAAAGAAGATGTTATAGGCCTTCTGGTGTTTGTAATATCCTTAACTAATTTCGAAGACAATCTGAGCAGCAATCTTAGATAACTTGCTCACAACACTGTCAGTTACCGTGTAGTGAAATCATAAGAAGGTAAAAACCAATTACAAAATCATTAAAGCCAGGTACTTGCATGGTGTGAAAAGCGACCTTTGGACCTAAATAATTAAAAGTGTAAGCTCATCGAAATAATGACTAAAGAAAATGTGTTAAATTGCAGTTACGCGATAAATCACACAAATCTAAAGTCGTCTGCTCGCGTAAACATTGAGGAATGACAGTTACGAACAATTTAAAATTGAAATGAACACATAACGTTGTGAGGGAAAGTAAAACAAAGACTTTGTTTTGTGAGCTAAAGACTTAAAAGATACACCAGATGTAGTACAGGGACTGCCTGCGCTGCTCTTGCCGTGTTCTGATGGTGTAATGCTATTCAGTATGAGACCCAAACCAGATAAGACTGACGGTGGTCATCGAAAAAAGAGGGCAGTTCGTTTTGTATTATCGGGAACCTGGGAGACATGTCATTGAAATAATTCCCGAATTAGGGTGGCAATCATTAAAACAAAGTCGTTTTCCGTTGCTGCGAGATGTTTTCACAAAATTTCAATCTCCAACTTTCTCCTCCGAATGAGAAAATATTTTGCTCATACCATCCTACAAACGGAGAAATGAACATCGTAATACAATAGGAGAAATCAGAGTTCACACGGAAAGGTTTGGGTGTTAATTTTTCCCGTGGGCTCTTCAAGAGTTGATTGGTACCGTACAGAAATAGATTGAAAGTGATTCGATGAATCCTCTACCAGGCACATACATGTGAATTGCGTAGTAGTCATGTAGTTGTAGATATAAATGTAGATGCTGAAGGTGGCTTGCAGCATCCAGCAGTCTCCTACAAAGCTCTCACCAGGAACAGTTGCTCGCGTAGAGTTGTTCCAGTGGCGCCTTCTCGTCGGCGTCGATATATATTTCTGTCTGGAAGGTAATGAACAGCTAAACTGTAACGAGCCTCTAGGCAGCAAGTGCTGGACCCAGATGGAATAACTTCTGGCGTCTTCCGAGCGTGCGATCCAACAGCAGCTTCTGTTACACTGCACGCTTGGAAGACGCGAGAAGTCCGATCAAGAAATGAGACGAGGTTCTATGAAATCGGTGTGACTGGTCCTTAGTGAGTACTTGACGTCAAATATTACGCGTACCACTTCCTAAGTTAGCAGTCACCCAGTTTTGCCTTGTTGTGATACAGAATGCAGATAATGTCTTCGTTCCTCAGGTGTTTTCCATCCTACCCAGGAGTCAACTGACACTATGGGGGGATGGGGGGGGGGGGGGGGGAGGCTTTCTGTATCAAGGAGTTTCTTTGAAGTAGATGGAGCCATTCAAGTTTTAGAGTGAATTATAACTGTTCTCACAATTTTGGACACGTTTGTTAAGTTCACTCATTTATGATCATGTCATAGATTAAACTCGATGATATTTTTCTTCAGTAAGAAAGAAATGTGGCTGTTATTGTCTGCTTACTATTTGACATTCTTTTACTCTGGATATATTCATGAAAAGTAAGTCAGACATCGAATAAAATTAGAATTAAAAGATAAAATGCTCCAAAAACTTACTTGTGAGTGGGAATCAATATTCTGTAGGCTATAAATCTATTTTTCATTAATAGGACCTCTCTCTTTGTTGTTTGACTTCGGGCGAATGCTCATGTAAGTGACTCAGCACCTGGCGGGCGTTGGTTACAATGTCGCAGACCGGTACAAAATTTGATAAAACTGGCGGTATTTTGATTACTATTTTAGACAGCCTATTTTTGGAAGTCACCTTGATGAATGTTTAGTGAAATATAAACCATAATGTCAGCAGATACATCGTCTCATGCCGCCGTCACCTACTATTAAGAATCTTAGTGAAACGGTTACAAATAGTTGAGAAACATGTAGGCTATATTTTCTACAGAGAGAAGATGGTGAACGCTCTGACTATGATTAAGAAGGCAACAGAAATTCGTCTCTATCAAAGGCGAGCTGTGTTAGGTTAATCTGAATCCGGTATAAATAAATGGAACACGTGACATCACGAAAAGAGGCAAAGCCTCTCGTAATGAATGATGGTCCCGTGCAGCATCTTTGCAAACAGGCAAAAGGTACTGCAGGAAATCGAAAAAAGAAGTCGTCTGACAAAAATTAGAGGCCAGAGTTATAAGACCTGTTCTGGTGACGAGTTGAAGAGGACAAATCTTACAAACAGATCATCAGGTCCATGACGGTGCAGACACCCTAGATTTTTTTGTGTACATTCCTGCTAAACTATATGCATCTGCAAACTGTAATAAATTATATCCCTTTTGTCAAACTACAGCTAACACTGTTTCTATAAAGACCCTGTTTTGTAAAGAAAGGAACATCCAAAAACAGTAGTCGTATAACGGACTGCAATTTACATGCAAGGTCGGAGATAATGGAATGTTTTTCACATATCTGCCTGTCATATGGGAAGGAATCTGGCTGAGTATTACCTGCATGAATTTGTTAGACGATCTCGAAGCTGTCACCACCACTAGGGCGAAAGGCAAATACGGTGCCTGCATCTAAATGGGAAGGAGGAATTACATATTCCTAGGATAAAAATTCTCGTCCATATTATGCAAAAATAAAGCGTAATTTCAGAGAGGAAGTTTTTGTTGGTTCAAAATGGTTCAAATGGCTCTGAGCACTATGGGACTTAACAGCTATGGTCATCAGTCCCCTAGAACTTAGAACTACTTAAACCTAACTAACCTAAGGACAGCACACAACACCCAGCCATCACGAGGCAGAGAAAATCCCTGACCCCGCCGGGAATCGAACCCGGGAACCCGGGCGTGGGAAGCGAGAACGCTACCGCACGACCACCAGATGCGGGCAGTTTTTGTTGATCTGACTAACTGACCACCACGCAGTTTTGTAGAAATTATTGTGTCTTTTCAGTTTTGGCACAGTGCATTTCTACCGTCTGATAATTGGTACCCTTCATCAAACTCAGAATGTATTATTTTACATCAAGCTGAGTGAAAGAGTAAACTGATCTTTCTGGTAGTCGACGTACGTTTCTCCCTCTCGTTTCAGTTTCAGCTACAATATGGAACCCATTGCTTTACATCCAAACTGTTGTACTTGTTACGGCATATTCACTGTGGATTAGTCGATCCGCCTGTTGAGATGACTCGCACCTATTCTAAAAAGTACACAAATGTCAAATTCAAAGATACAACTGTAGCAGGACTTTGATACCACCTTAGATTGACTGTCAATCAATAAGTTAGAAAGCAGAATTATTCGAAATATAACTATTTATGATTCATCCTATTTAAGTAGAGTATAGAACTGACTGATGATTTGCCGGCCGGAGTGGCCGTGCGGTTCTAGGCGCTACAGTCTGGAGCCGGGCGACCGCCAGGGACGCAGGTACGAATCCTGCCTCGGGCATGGATGTGTGTGATGTCCTTAGGTTAGTTAGGTTTAATTACTTCTAAGATCTAGGCGACTGATGACCTCAGAAGTTAAGTCGCATAGTGCTCAGGGCCATTTGAACCAGCCATTTGACTGATGATTTCGGACGAATGAAAGTTAATTCGGAGCTAAAACCTATATTGCGTTAGTGCAGGCACCAGTTTCAAGACCACTGTCACTGGCATGGAGGCTGATAGAAAAATACGAGTGCAGTACGTCATCGTCATAGAGATTGAAACGTCCTGCCGAAGAGAGTGACCTTGATTAGCAATTGGACCCCGTAACTTGTAAGTGCAGAAAGTAACAGGTAGAAAATAATGCTGTTTGAGATGCCAACATTCTGACAAAGAGAGAGAGATCGCAGGCACGTGGAGGAGGCCTCCGAGAAGGGGCGGCGCTAGCAGAGGCGGGCTGAGGCAATCCGAGCAGTGCAGACGACAGGCAGAGGGCCGGGCTGCGACCCAAGACGCGGAAGCGCTCCCTGAGGAGCACCAAAGGCAGCCGCCGCAGAGCAGAGAGGCAGCCGCCGCAGGGCCTGTGGTAGCGCGAGCGCCGGGGTGAGGGACACGTGCGGCAGAGCGCAGCGGCAGGAGCAGGGGCAGGTAGGCAACACGCGGCGCCGGCGCAGCGCTCCTGTACTAGACGCCTGTTCGCCTGTGGCTTTCATGCTCGCTCGAACCGCCCGGTGTGAGTAGTTCCTCGAAAATCCGGCACATGACAAAGTAGCCGCTTTCGACGGAGGGAGCAACTGCAGTAGACTTCCTTCACTCCCGCTGGAACACCTCACCGCTATTGTGATACCTACAAATCTACGTTCACATCTACAGTCCTTTTTGAATAGTAGTGTGAGCTGCAAAACTTTGCATATTTAGGTAGTGCCACCCAGAGAACGTTAGCCGCATTCAGAGGCCAAAATGCTGTCGTCTCTGCTTTCGGGATGACTAGACTGGTGCCACATCATAGTCATTCTATCTATGAAGTTGACGTGTATGCTACTGGAACTAACGACAATCCAATTGAGAAGTGGAAGCACAACAATAGTGTGTTTTAACGCTAACTAATTTAGCGAGAGAAACGTTTTATGTTCGAGCCTTCAGTGTGACTGCTGTTGTTGTGGTCTTCAGTCCAGAGACTTGTTTGAAGCAGCCCTCCATACTACTCTATCCAGTGCAAGCTTCTTCATCTCCCAGTAACTTCTGAAACCTGCATCCATAGTGTATTCATCTCTTGGTCTCCCTCTACGATTTTTACCCTCCAAGCTGCCCTCCAATTTGTGATCCCTTGACGCCTCAGAACATGTCTAACCAACCGATCCATTCTTCTAGTCAAGATGTATCACGAATTTTTGTCCCAATTCTATTCAATACCGTCTCATTAGTTATGTGATCTACCCACCTAAAGTTCAGCATTCTTCTCTAGTACCACATTTCGAAAGCTTCTATTGTCTTCTTGTCTAAACTATTTATGGTCCACGTTTCACTTCCATACATGGACACACTCCATACAAATAATTTCAGAAACGACTTCCCGATACTTACATCAATACTCGATGTCAACAAATTTCTCTTCTTCAGAAACGCTTTCCTTGCCATTGCCAGTCTACATTTTATGTCCTCTCAACATCGACCATCATCAGTTATTTTGCTCCCCAAATAGCAAAACTCCTTTACTACTTTAACTGTCTCATTTCCTAATCTAATTCCCTCAGCATCACCCGACTTAATCCTTCATCCTTCTTTCAAGACACTGTCCATTTCGTTCAACTGCTCTTCCAAGTCCTTTGCTGTCTCTGACAGAATTACAATGTCATCGGCGAACCTCAAAGTTTTTATATCTTCTCCGTGGATTTTAATACCTACTCCGAACTTTTCTTTTGTTTCCTTTATTGCTTGCTCAATATACAGATTGAATAACGTCGTGGATAGGCTACAACCCTGTCTCACTCCCTTCTCAACCACTGCTTCCCTTTCATACCCCTCGACTCTTATAACTTCCATCTGGTTTCTGTACAAATTGTAAATAGCCTTTCGCTCTCTGTATTTTACCCCTGCAACATTCAGAATTTGAAAGAGAGTATTCCAATCAACATTGTCAAAAGCTTTCTCTAAGTCTACAAATGCTAGAATGGTAGGTTTGCCTTTCCTCCATCTTTCTTCTAAGATAAGTCGTAGGGTCAGTATTGCCTCACGTGTTCCAACATTTCTACGGAATCCAAACTGATCTTCCCCGAGGTCGGCTTCTATCAGTTTTTCCATTCGTCTGTAAAGAATTCGTGTTAGTATTTTGCAGCTGTGACTTATTAAACTAATAGTTCGGTAATTTTCACATCTGTCATCACCTGCTTTCTTTGGGATTGGGATTAATATATTCTTCTTGAAGTCTGAGGGTATTTCGCCTGTCTCACACATCTTGCTCACCAGATGGTAGAGTTTTGACAGGACTGGCTCTCCCAAGGCAGTCAGTAGTTCTAATGGAATGTTGTCTACTCGGGGGCCCTGTTTCGACTCAGGTCTTTAAGTGCTCTGTCAAACTCTTCACGCAATATCATAGCTCCCATTTCATCTTCATCTACATCCTCTTTCATTTCCATAATATTGTCCTCAAGTACATCGCCCTTGTATAGGCCCTCTATATACTCCTTCCACCTTTCTGCTTTCCCTTCTTTGCTTAGAACTGGGTTTCCATCAAATGGTTCAAATGGCTCTGAGCACTATGGGACTCAACTGCTGAGGTCATTAGTCCCCTAGAACTTAGAACTAGTTAAACCTAACTAACCTAAGGACATCACAAACATTTATGCCCGAGGCAGGATTCGAACCTGCGACCGTAGCGGTCTTGCGGTTCCAGACTGCAGCCCCTTTAACCGCACGGCCACTTCGGCCGGCTGGTTTCCATCAAAGCTCTTGATATTCATGCAAGTGGTTCTCCTTTCTCGAAAGATCTCTTTAATTTTCCTATAGGCAGTATCTATCTTACCCCTAGTGCGATAAGCCTCTACATCCTTACATTTGTCCTCTAGCCATCCCTGCTTAGCCATTTTGCACTTCCTGTGGCTAAGGGAAGATATTTCAGTCGACAGGAAATCGTATCTCCGACGGACCTGAAGCAAGGAGAAGCTTTCGAGCCACAACAGCAGCATGCAGGACGCTACATTAAACGATATATGATGTACGTTAGAAGAGCGCTGGTCGCAGACAGCAGTGGAAGAAATTAAGAAGAAAATGGGTTTACTCTACTACCGAAACAGACACGCAACTCAGACCACGAAGGGGGGTGGGGCTGCCAGTGAGAATGTTTACATACCAAAAGAATATTTTTAATATTTATGAAATATTAGTTCGGTTCTCATAGCAATGTAGATATGTTAATAACTTGAATACGCACGATTAATGCCCCAAAATAATATTTATTTAATGGTTCGCTATGAACCGGCTTTCTGCGCTTCTTAGATGCTTCTGTTTTGTATCGACATATGTTTCCCATTCTTTGTACGCAGTATTTACACAGATATTAATTCCCTCTGAAGTTTTGTGGACTATCTGTTTAGCATTTAGTTACCTGACGATGGCCTACAAACACGAAAGCCGGTTCACAACGTACTATTAAATAAATATTATTGTGGAACGTTAATACTGACAAGGGAACCTCCCCATCGCACCCCCCTCAGATTTAGTTATTAGTTAGCACAGTGGATAAGCCTTGAAAAACTGAACACAGATCAATCGAGAAAACAGGAAGAAATTGTGTGGAACTATGAAAAAAATAAGGAAAATATACAAACTGAGTAGTCCATGCGCAAGATAGGCAACATCAAGGAGAGTTTAAGCGCAGGAGCGCTGTGGTCCCGTGGTTAGCTTGAGCAGCTGCGGGAGGAGAGGTCCTTGGTTCAAGTATTCCCTCGAGTAAAAAGTTTTCTTTCTTTGTTTTCGCAAAGTTATGATCTGTCCGTTCGTTCATTGACATCTCTGCTCACTGTAGTAAGTTTAGTGTCTGTGTTTTACGACCGCACCGCAAAACCGTGCGATTAGTAGACGAAAGGACGTGCCTCTCCAATGGGAACCGAAAACATTGGTCACAAGGTCATAGGTCAACAGATTCCTCCACAGGAAAACACGTCTGATATATCCTATACGACACTGGTGAAGGCATGTGCGTCACATGACAGGAATATGTTATCGACCCACGTAACTTGTACACTTGGCGAATGGGTGAAAGGATTCTTCTACCTATCCCGATTTTGGTTTTCTTATGGATGTGATAATCACTCCCAAAAAAGTGATGAAAACATGTGCTTGTCACATAAACTGCGCCAAATGAATACAACAGTTTCACAGTCGCACAGTTTTCTCTGTGCTCTGTCAAAACGTATGTTTTTAACGTCTTCAAATTTTTCCGAGTGTAGACCGTCAAATCCTGCATACGTCCAAGCAAATCTGAACATGTCCTGGAATTTTGGAGAGCGAAGTTGATTACGTGTGAGTGCCTGAACTTTGATAATTGTCTGACAATAAAATATTAAAATTTTCTCTCGAGGAAAGACTTGAACCAAGGATCTTTCAATCCGCAGCTGCTCACGCTAACGACGGGACCACGGCACTCCCGAGCACACATTTTCCTTTATGTTGCTTATATTCCGTATGGACTGCTCAGTTTGTATATTTTGCCTATTTTTTTCATAGTTCCACACAACTTCTGCCTGTTTTTTCGATTGATCTATGTTCAGTCTTTCAAGGCCTATCCACTGTGCCAACTTGCAACTAAATCTGAGGGGGGTGCAATGGGGAGGTTCCCTTGTGAGTATTCACGTTATGAATATGTATTTTAACAGACTCTGATTCATCAATGGCACGGAATCTTAGAGTAACGAATACCTTCTCGGTAAAAGTAATTGCCTTTTGTGTTAAGTGCTGTTGTAGTAGGTCTAGAACGAATAGGTAATTATAATGGATCCTTCTAAATTAATTTCGTAACGAATATTTGTGGTGTCACCGCCAGACACCACACTTGCTAGGTGGTAGCCTTTAAATCGGCCGCGGTCCGTTAGTATACGTCGGACCCGCGTGTCGCCACTGTCAGTGATTGCACACCGAGCGCCGCCACACGGCAGGTCTAGAGAGACTTCCTAGCACTCGCCCCAGTTGTACAGCCGACTTTGCTAGCGATGGTTCACTGACAATTTACGCTCTCATTTGCCGAGACGATAGTTAGCATAGCCTTCAGCTACGTCATTTGCTACGACCTAGCAAGGCGCTATTACCAGTTACTATTGATGCTGTAAAACATGTACCGTCAAGAACGATGTTCACCAATTATGGATTAAAGTTAAGTATTCCAGCAGCTACGTACTTTTTTTGCTAGTCTCATTTCCTTGACCTGTTCCAGACCTCACGCCAGCCTGCATGAGCTAAAACGCTTGCCTTTCGGCTTCCTCTCATAGTGGGTTGGCTCTCTTGCCAATCCACAACAATATTTGTCCTCTAAACCAAGTAATTTACTGAGAAATGTCAAGCATCCCCCCCTCCCCTCCTTTTATGTCATGGTTAATTTTCTCCGTTCAGCGTTGTTCTCGGAAAGGGAATATTACGCAGCGGCCTTAGAGACAGCAAGAAACGCTGGTTTCCCGTTAGCTATCGGCACCATGACAGTTTGCTCTCTGTACACCCATCACTGAACGCACTATGTGGGGCGTCTACCCTCAGGCGACTCCTCGCATTCAATGCTCACCATTTGAAAATACTGGAATCTGGTCAGTTAGATTATAGTTTAAAATTGTGGCTCGAAATCATCACGTCAAAGCACGGTGGGGTTTGTGAAGCGCGAAGCTGCGGACACTCTCATCAATTGAAGGCTATGTGTGAGTAAACTCTTCGATTTCTGTCTACAGTTTTCGAGTAACACCGTATGCGCTTTCACGCACAGAAATAGACTTGCTTCCGCTTTCACGCAGCAATCGGTAGCAGGGTGGGGGTAACGAGTTGGCGGAATCTGTGCAATACTGCAGACTCTTATTGTGCGCTAAAAGGAAAGTGTAGATGCACGCCAAGGTCACACAGGTGTGACGGGGCATGCGCACACGTCTACAGACATGATGAGCTTTGACAAGGCTGTGTAAAATATGCCAAGGCTTATCAGCTTTCAGCACACTTCTGTAGTTTCCAACCTAGCAGCACAGTGCAGCTGCAATGTCAGCTTACATTTATCTTTTTATTTATGGTCCATCACCCACCTAACTTAATGGCCGTTTTTGCATTACTTTTTTTTACAAGTTGTACAAAAGAAATTTTTATTGTATCCTAGTTCGTAATTATGATTTTATAATTAGAGAAAAACTAAAAATTAACATTAGACTGATAAATTAGAAGAGTTTAACCCTTGGTTATTTGATGAGGAAGGGAAAAAGAAGAATATAGGATAGAAATTATAAAAGTCCCCCACCAGTGCCACTTCTAAAGCAAGGATCTTGGTAGTATAATTCCGACTGCGCTTGGTAGCATGCTAATTTCTGATCCTGGTGATTGACTGACTGTAGGGAGTCATCTCTGAACGAACGTGGAGTCGCTGCTTTTTGTTATGTCCTAATCACTCTTTTATTCCAATAAAATCAGAGTCCGTTGTTGATAATTCTTCCGGGTTATATGGCCGTGGTCCATGGAATTCTTCTATTCCTAACGTTTCGTCCAATACTACGTTGGACATCCTCAAAGGTATGGCTGGTCCTGCTGAGTCGGCAGGACTCAGCAGGACCAGCCATACCTCTGAGGATGTCCAACGTAGTATTGGACGAAACGTTAGGAACAGAAGAATTCCATGGACCACGGCCATATAACCCGGAAGAATTATCAACAGCAGAGCCATCCGGTCGTGAAAGCCTTTATTGTATGATAATCTGAGTCCTTGAATTTTTCTGCGTGTGTGGTTAGTGTATTTCATTTATACACAGTCTAGTGGCACTTCTACAGCTAGTTAGAGTCTGTAGGTGCTTCGCCTTGGTGCCTCCTGATTTTGGAGCTGTTAGCCGTCAGTCTGTCTTTGTTGTGTGCTCCAGTTTGCCTCCAGTGCAGCGGTCACTGATTATTCTTTTAGTTCCGTTCTGCGTGTGATACTTCCCATGGATCAACTTCACTTGCACCAACTGCCTGGCTTGGTTCAAATGGCTCTGACCACTATGGGACTCAACTGCTTAGGTCATTAGTCCCCTAGAACTTATAACTAGTTAAACCTAACTAACCTAAGGACATCACACACATCCATGCCCGAGGCAGGATTCGAACCTGCGACCGCAGCGGTCTCGCGGTTCCGGACTGCAGCGCCCAGAACCGCACGGCCACTTCGGCCGGCAACAACTGCCTGTCCGGTTCGTCTGTAGGATCTTATTTCTATGTATTTGCCAGACAGTATAAGTAATGTAGTGTCAGCGGCTCTATTCAGTTCTCGCCATTTGTCCTGCTGCCGTAAATGACGTCATGGGCGCACTTTAACTGTCACGTTCGCATACGTAGTGACCAGTGTAGAGGTGTATGCTCTGACGTTCCTGCCTCCCTCCCTAACCGATGTGCATTCAGTGAAGGCGCAATGTGTAGGGGTCGTTTCCGTTAAAAATGCCCCAAGCCTCGATTATGGAAATGCTTCCTTTTTTGCGGAAAACCGGAGAATCGTAGATATTCATATGCACTTGCATAGTGTCTACGGAGACCTGGAACTAAATAAAAGCTCTTAGCCGTTGGGCGAGCCGTCTGTCATCATCGTAGCGAGGTGACGCAGTCCTGTTCCATCTCCTGCATGCAGGCCAGCCGTACATAGTTGAGAATGCTGCACTGTTGGAACGTGCGGACACTCTCATTCGAGGTGGTCGACGGATAACAGTGAAACACCTGGCTGCACAACTGGACGTCTCTGTTGATAGTGGTGTCATTCTCGGCCATACGTTGGGGTACTCAAAGGTGTCTGCAAGCTGAGTTCCTTGCCGCGTAACAAAAGATCATGAAGAGCAACGAAGGACCATCTGTGCGGTATAGTTTGCGCGGCATGAGGTTGACCGTGACAATTTTTTCTCGAACTTCGTCATAGTCGATGAAACATGGGTTCACCAATTGGAGAGAGAGACAAAATGGCACTCCATGGTGTGGCACCACAACACCTCTCCTCCGAAGAAAAAGTGCAGTCATTGTGGTGTCCCCGCCAGACACCACACTTGCTAGGTGGTAGCCTTTAAATCGGCCGCGGTCCGTTAGTATACGTCGGACCAGCATGTCGCCACTATCAGTGATTGCAGACCGAGCGCCGCCACACTGCAGGTCTAGAGAGACTTCCTAGCACTCGCCCCAGTTGTACAACCGACTTTGCTAGCGATGGTTCACTGACAAAATACGCTCTCATTTGCCGAGACGATAGTTAGCATAGCCTTCAGCTACGTCATTTGCTACGACCTAGCAAGGCGCCATTACCAGTTGCTATTGATACTGTGAATCATGTAACGTCAAGAGCGACGTTCACCATTTATGGATTAAAGTTAAGTATGCCACCAGCTACGTCCGTTTTTCTAAAGTCTAATTTCCTTGTCCTGTTCCAGACCTCACGCCATCCTGCGTGAGCCAAAACGCGTACCTTTCGGCTTCCTCTGGTAAACCGGTGTTGACTCTCCTGCCAACCCACAACAGTCATGACCGTGCAGAAAGCATCTGGTAGTAAATTATGTAGCGTGTTTGCAGGAAGCCTATTATACACAAAGAAAAACACAACAAACTCACTGAAGTGGTTACATACTAAGGTAACAACGATCTCAATATCCATTCTTATGCTCCTAACATCCTGCACATGTGTAATTACAGTAAGATGCAATTTCTTCTGTACATAATTGTACGAGGGGCGTTCAGAAACTAAGCTCCGATCGGTCGCGAAATGGAAACGACTATGAAAATCCGATAAAGCTTTGCACAGATGTGTTGGGTAGTGTCTCTAGTATAACCCCAGTTAGCATCACGTCGCTCTTCTCATTTCTGAGCTCGCAGTGAGTGCGTAAAGATGTCTAGAAAATAGTGTCTGCCGCCAAGTACGAGGGCCTGGTGAGAAATTTCGCCTGAAGCTATGCAGCTAACATTACATAACTGTCGTGCTGTTTCTTCTTCAAGACAATTCTCAGCCGCATTCTGCAGGGGCAATGAAGATGCTCCTGCATCGTTTTCAAATGGAAAGGTGAGATTACCCACAATACAGTCCACAATTGTCTCCCCCTGAGTTTCATCTCTGGTCACATGAACCGCTGTCTTTGAAGACAACATTTTGACACAGAGAACTAGGTGTAGGCCAGCGTGGAGAATTGGCGGAAAGCACTGGCGGCTGCCTTCTATTGAAAAGTTGGTACAACACTATGACAAAAGTCTAAGTCAGAACGGCGACTACGTAGAGAAGTAGCTGAAAGGTGTAGCTAATTGTTACAAGTAAAACATTTCTGATGTTCACTGTGGTTTCAATTTGGCAATCAATCGGAGCTTACTTTCTGAACAGGCCTCGTATGTTGGACAGTTCTGCCCGTTTTATAAGATATTTCGTTTTCTGGGTGTTACGTTGTTGGTCCCATCACTTTATAATCTTCCCGTATCTTTCCTTGTTATTTACAGAGCGTAAAATCTGCACATACAAAATTTTATAGTATTTATGTGAGATAATAAGAAACATTATTTTTGTGTGGCAGAAATCTTACTGGCATCCATGAAGGTTTTGACGACAGCGATGTTCTTCAGGTTGCCGTCGGATGAATATTGTCTGAGCGATGTTGAAATACTCGTCCGTCCGTAAAACTGGCATCTGCATGCTAATGATAGTCTAACACACTCAAAACAATCAGGAGTTTTATCAAAAATGGGTGGAGCTTCAGCTAAATGGAGCATCAGCCCTTCTGAAGTGTCTATCGGCGCCTCATATACTAAACACTTCATCCCCCCCCCCCCCCCACAAAAATAAATCCAAAGGAGTGAAGTCGAAAGAGAGCGGTGGTCACTGTACTAGTCCTCCACCCCCAACACGACAATCGGGGGAAATACCACCTAAATGTTCTCCGTTGTTAATGATAGAATATGATGTGGCCCCTTCTTGCTGGGAGAATAATGGTTTCCTGGCCAGTTTCCAACATTTCCGGTAGTAGTTCGTGGAGAATGACAGGCACTAACCTCCGTCGCCATGTTAGACAGAAGATACAGCCCACTGAGGTGGTCGTGTACATTACTAGCCCATATCTCCGTTGATGGTGAAATACAGGAGTTGCCACAGCTTTTTCCATCTCTCATAGATAACCATTACGGCTGTTCAGTATTCCTTGCCTTGTGAGGGCAGACTCCTCAGTAAACAATACACATGTTTGGAAACCAATGATGTTTACAGTTTGGTATAGATATTATTGACAGAATTACACGCGCTGAGGAAACTCACAGGTGATAGGTACGTGAATGGATCCATGCCAGTCTCGTTTACCACAGGCACATACGGAAGTTCCTCTCTCATTTGTATTTGGGAGGAAACAGTGGATGCCGCTCGCTGGTATCCTTTAGTTCTTGCCGTGGACGGATAATCTGTGAATTTACTGCTTAATTCGGACCTATATTCCTATCAGATACTGCACTTCGCGACATTCTTCTTTCATCAACTGTTTTTTTTTTCCTTTTTCGTATATGGAAACTGAGTGATTTCAAGAACGAGTTTAAGTAAGAGGAAAAACAAACACTCATACAAAGTATTCATGAAGAGTTAAATTGTTTTTTCAAAACAACGAAATGGAAAATTTAATGATTTTACAGCAAAATAAAACTCTTGATGCTTTCAAAACCAACTAATACAACAGTTCAATGACTTGGCAACAGATTTGCGTGCTGATCTTTCAAATGAGTTATTGGATAAACTTATAAGTATGGGGAAGATTTAAAAATAAAATTGTTCACTGGTTTGTCACAAGATGTATATATAATTTAAACCAAAAAGTATCATCAATAGGCGAGGTAAGAGAACAGTTCACGGAAAAGGTGAAAGAGGTATCTGGGAGAAGAGAAGACACAATTGTGTCAGAGTATAATTACACTCCCATGTACTGTTTACAATTTGCAAACAGTTTAGAAAGGTGTTCCTGAACAGGTGCAAGACCTGACATAGCAACTCGGTAGCATAAGTTTAAATACTCAGTTCATGAGAAAAGAGCAGGAAAAGATAGACACGGACATTAAGAAAATAATGTATAGAGCCGAGGCGCATATGCTAGACCAAGGCAGTACTCCGGCGCAGAAGGCAGTCCAGGAACATACGATGCTATGTAGATGTGATCGAGGAAGCAATGAAGATACAGAAAGAATTAAGAGCTGAAACAGATCAGAGGTTGAAAGGAGTGGAAGAAAAATCACGGACTAACATCGTTAGTAACACTGAAAAGGAAAGGGAACATTCCACACCAAGCTATCAAGTGTCAACAGACAGGATAGATAATCCGGACTTGAATCCTAGCCTGTCAGGTGAAACGGATCATAAATATAACATGCAGCAGGCGCTGCTGACTTCTGTCCGTGTCGCGCAGATGTATTCGGAAAACGATCTGATACATCAAGACAATGCCACGCCGGCAACGTACAGTGCTGCTTGCCTTTCTACTTTGCTGGCGGATGAACGCTTATTATGACACAGATAGTTTTCGATTTTTTGTTCTGAAGGTAATCGAACAAAACCATCCGAGTTCATAAGATCCTTCCCCGAACGTTTTTCCAAGGAACTGGACCGAAGCGCAAAAGATAAGCTTTGCGATGGGTTATACGTAGGCTGTCTCGCTGTGGGCCGCTGACATGGTGGGAAAATGTCACACATACGAACAGTTTGAAAGGGGATTCGTGGACAAGTTCCGGTACATCGCAGTAAAAGAGAGACTGAGATGCGAAGTGTTTATCCCGGTGTCATTCAGTAGCAAACACGGAGAGCTCAGAAGATACTTTTAAAAGCTTCTAAATAAAACCCGTTACTGGACAAACCCGATAACCCCCGTACATGTCTTCAAAATTTTGAAAGTACGACCACTTGTTAACGTACTTGAGAAATTAATCACCACTCCTGAGCACGATGTAGAGAGTTTCCTCTCATTTCTCGATTCCATTTATCTTATCTACGAAGAGAGACCTGAGCAGCCTCAAACTGACGGCGTGCAGGCCGATCCCACACGAACTAACGAACAACACGGAGGGAATGGCAATAACAACAAATACTGTTGGCAGCCATATCCTCATCGCATCAGTACCAACAGGAGCCAATTTAGTAACGGAAAGGGGCAAAAATTCAAACGAAGATTTAAAAATAACCAAGGACGGAATTTCAGTCAGTCAGGATTTAATGGCCAGAGAGATCAGCAAACGTACAAAGCGCCGCCGACTAGGGGCAATGACCCGAACGGTAATTGGTAATGGCAGGACGCAGCCGGGCGACAAAATAATCCCCCATGGTCTGACTGTAATCAGTACAATCAAAACCATGTTTCGAATATCGGCTAGGGTCAACAAAATTTGGATTTGAGAGAAGCGCAAGATACTAACTGGCGAAACCAGGCGCATTTGAGGTTACACCTAACGAGGAGGTCAGTATTCAGGGTAATTCGGGAAACTCAAACTGATCTCGATGCCCCTTCCGCCCCCCCCCTCGGTTCGACGACCAGTAATAGGGTGGGGGCATGGAACTAGTTAAAAGCTTTTTTCTTAGAGACAGCAAATGTGGTGATATCAGAGATGACCTGTGTCAGGACGATATTACCAACTGTGTAGGTGAAAATGAAGACACAGCACAGGCAGTACTCAATGCACAAATATTTGGTTTAAGGGTACCCATAATACAGGACACTGGAGATACCAAGAATATAATTTCACAGCGACTATTTGCCAAGGTACAAAAGTGAGGGCACACACCGACACTTCCAGTCCACAATTTTAAAATCCAAACAGCTTTAGGGTATGTCTAAAGGTGTAACATTTTAGGCACGAATTGCTATTCAAATTGATAGATTCTCTTTACAACGCATTTTGTGGTTGAAAGGCTAATAGTAAACCGCCTTATCGGCATGGACATCTCTAGGAAGTACTAAGCACAAATCGACATTGGTAAGGGAAGCGTCATTTCGTTGTGAACGACCAACAATATTCAGTACACCTAGTCAAATCAAACGTCAGAGAAACCAAACTAAACCACACAAGACTACGATATTTCTATCCCATTGCCATGTTTGTAAACACACGGGGAATTGAGAAATCGCAGGAAGAGGAAACAGGCCATGCCAAGGTGAGCCAGCTTGTCTTACAGAAGAAACAAAAGGAAGAACTGCGAGAGTTTTTAATAGGTTATGCTTATGTTTTTGAATGACAACCAGGCACAATCAAAGGATGGAAACATAAAATGGAGGTGTACCCACACGAAACCTTCTGCTTTTCGTCTTACACCATTCAATGGGCCAAGAAGGAGGCTGTGAGGATTGAGCTAAATAGAATTTTAAACTGCGAAATAATGCTAAAATCCTTATGTACATATTGTAGCCCCATTTTGGGCGTTAGCAAATCATTTGGTAGGTCCGCCTTTGGCTTGACACAAGAGGAATAAAGATAATTATTGTGCATGTCAGGACGCGGCCGATAACATGGAAGAACAAAGTCTAAACTTCCGTAACATTAAGTACCTCACCACAATAGATTTCTGAGATTCATACTGGCAAATTTATTTACACAAAGATAGCCATAAGTACATGCCTTTATATGTGTGAGTTCTGTGTTCTCCCTTTGTTTCAACGTCAGTGCAGGCGTATTTATTTGTGCTTACTGATTGCTACCTCCATATGGGCAGAACGCTTAATGCTCTTGGCTCAGAATACAGAGTCGTGGCCAACGTAATGAAGTCACATTTCAGTAAGGAAAGTGTTAAATTTCTTGGACACATAATATCACTGCAATTTATACTTCCAACACTAAGAAGCTCGATGCTATCAGACATTGTCTTGTACCTCAAAATAAGAAATGGTTGATGGCATATCTTGGATTAATATCTTTCTTCGAAAATGTATACCACACAGCTTGTAAATACTGATTTTCTGTTGAACCATCAACAGAAGCAATGCCAAACTGATTTTTACAACTTTAAAGAAGATTTCCTGAATGTGAACATCTTACATCATCCTGACACTACACAGGATTCTCTTTTTGTGTACAGGCACGTCTTCCCAAGGGCTGGGCGCTTGTTTATTCTGGACCACTGACACGAATGGGGAGCTTACCCCCAAGGTAATTAGATTTCCTAGTAGGACTCTATCTGAAGCTGAAAGAGCATATTCTTGTGACTGAACTGGAAGGTGTTGCGGTAATATGGGCGTTCAAAAAGTTCGAGTATTATCTGTGGGGAAAGCATACCGTAGTGTATTGCGATCAACAGTCTTTTTCCTTCCTTCTCACTTGTACACTCGTACACAGGAATTCATCTAGGTGTTATTATTATTTACAGGAATTTGATTCTGAAATTATGCGTATCAAAGGTAATCAAACCATAATTTATGATGCCTTATCGAGGCTTCCACAAAGTCTAGACGAATTCTTGAAATTCGTTACAACAATTCAGAAATTAGATATTTTGTTGGTGAAAGATAAATCACAACAGACCTGCCACATTATGATGTGTAAAAGCATGGAGTAATTACAGCAAAAGGATCCCAGATGGCAAAAGATAAGGCTAAAATTGCTGCAGAACAATGATGACAGACAGAAATTTTTTTTATAATTTACGATTTTGGATTTACCGAGATTTATTGTTTCACTGACACCACCCGGAGCACAGCCATAGGATGACGTTAACGCCTTTCTATTACGCACTCACAATGTTTGGAGACGCTGTGGCGTCTCTAAATGTATTATGAAGATAAGCACTTATTGTTACTATCAAAATTTTATTGTTACTATCAAAATTTAAGATGAAAATTCTGCTACTAACACAGAAATGTGTTGTGTGTCGGAAGGCTAAGCACTCAAATCAGTTATAACTTTTTGAACTACTTCCAATATTGCCTAAACGGCACTTGGAGACAATTTCCATGGATTTGGCTGGATCATATCCACAAGGGAAAGCGAGTGTATGATATATTGTTTCTCTTTATGGCATATGAAAACCGCAGTTCGAACGTGTGCGCTCTTACAAAACTGATAAAGAATGAACTGGGTACCGATATAAATTTAATATGTGAATACTGAAAGTGTGACGCATCAGTCGCCAACGAATAACTATGCACCTAGTTTTAAATTAGTATGTAAGTGTCCTTTCAGCGAACGATGAATAGTCGCGTCCTGAGTAAAATAGGGAACACAATAGTTAGGTGTTTGGTACCAAAGCACAAACGCCGCACCGAAAATAAATAATTATGAGTATAAATATATGGCGGAGTATGATGGTGTTAATGTGTGTATGAAAAAGCGACAGTACGCCAGAAGTATGAAAAGGTTTAAGTTAGGTCTGGCGCTACCAAATCAAAAGGGGTCGCACCAAGCATTACAAGTCCATGTGACTGAGAAGAGCGTCAAGCAATAATTATTCAGTACATCTGCACACGAATACAAGTTACCTCAACATTGCTTTACAGTTGTTGATTGGTACAATACTTGTAGAGATATGCTCATGCACAACAGAAGACACGAGAGTGATATCATGTAGCAAGAGGAAGTATAAATCACCGGTATCGAAGGACACCGTTTACAGTCAGTGATGATACTTGTATAGCACAATATTGTACTGCCAGAATGTGTCAGTAGACAGTAAACACGAAGTAACTGGATTCACACAAGTAGATAATCATGAAACTATGTACTTAGTAGATCTCTCGTAATGAACGAAGGATTCAGTACTAGAGTAAAAGTGAATACTTCTTCCTGCCCATAACATTTGCTGTAGACCAGTAGACACATCCTACTAAGTGTGTCAGAGGCGTAGCTAAACGTAGCTGTGTAGGCTTTTCGCGATTTCGTGTTATGAAGCTTTCTATTCCCAACTTCTGCAACGATGAATACTCGCGTCGTGTGCGATGTATGAACACAAAACATATGCACATCATGTGATAATGTTCTATGCAGATATTCTGTCAATACTGGAAAATGAGGTTGAAAAAATGAGAATCTGTATAATGTTAAAGCAGGACGAGATTATAATACGTGGAAATCACAGGTTTTCATTCTCCTACAGAGTTACATCCTAGTCTCCACATCCTGATGCGTCGAGGACTTGCATGTTTAAATGGATCCCATCGGAGAAGAAGTCGATGCGAAGAGAGAAAAACCTACGCTGCCAAGCCGGTATTCTTGTATTGTTCACAAATTAAAAATTCAAAAGGGTAACTCCCCAGAGCAAAAATGTGTTAAAAATGATAATGTAAAAACTGGAAAATATTACGTGACTCAAAATCACAAGAAACATAGGTAATATTAACTGTCTTGTGTGTATAATTTCTGTACAGCGTTTATGTAAATTTTTGTACAATATTTATGAAAAGAATTGTAAATAATATATGAAAATGTATATGTGAGGAGCAAGAAATGGGTGAACCCGTTGTACCAATATATTTTAAAATGTAAATACTTAGGTTATCATAAGAATGAAGAGATGTAGAAACCGTGATGCAGTGTTTCCCAGGACTGCATATGTGAACTAATAATTATAAATTTTCTACGAACATTTATTGAAGTTTGAAACACATAAAAGAAGGCGTGTGCCAGTGCTGGGCATTAACGAACATTCATATCCTCGGTGGACTCGGGTAACGACAAGAAATTATATTACAGAGAGGGTATGGGAACGAATAAAAGCATTGGAGGGTTACTTTGAACACATTCCAGGAACACTCCTCTGACAGTTGATCGTGGTTCAGCCATTGAAACATTACCACAGGAACAAATGATGTGTCTCCTCGCCACAGCATCGATGGTTCCACCGTGCACAAGCTTCAACACTCCGCGCCTCAGCAATGGCAAGAACACTTGGGCTGACTATCGGTAAATATGTGAAACTTTAGCCCATTCATGTGCATCTCAGCTTAACTACAGCGTCAACAGATTCAAGTGCGCGCACAGCATACATCACGTGAAGTGCGTGCGTTGGAGAATGCCCCAATAGAATAGAAACTACAGACTCTGAATTCTAATGTGCCTGTTGACACAAACCTTAAATTTTTTTAAATAGTAGTATTAATAATTTCTAAAGTGTACATTAAACAAAATTAGAATTATGTGTTACGTAATGACACGTTCCGGTAGTAAATGACGTAAACTTGGCCACGAATAAAGATCTCAGTACAATGACTGGCAACGAGTTTAAAGTACAAAGAGGTGCAACTAATGCAATCAACCACCACTGTATACTGACGTCCAGTGATATGAATCACGCAGTGGAGGGAGGGGAGGGGGGCTAGTTGTGTAGGTTCTTTAAATGGACTACACATATAAATAAATATTTGTAATTATTCCAATTCGCGCCATCCCCGTGCAGCAAAGCTGTCTGAGAGAGGTATGATAATATCTAAGCTGACAGAAAAGTGGAAGGTATGCTATCTGTGATTTTTGTACCTCAATTGCTTTTTTCACCGATCTCGGTGCCTGTCAGTCTTCTGAGCTGGTGCGATGAACACGTATCTCCTCGCACTCCCAATATTGTCTTAATTAAAAGTTATAATACGTGGAAGTCACAGGTTTCCATTCTCCTACAGAGTTACATCCTAGTCTGCACATCCTGATGCGTCGAGGACTTGAATGTTTAAATGGATCCCTTCTGAGAAGAAGTAGATACGAAGAGAGAAAAACCTACGCTGCCAAGCCGGTATTCTTGTACATCGTTGAGGAGACGAGGTAAGTATCAAGCCGTGCAGCAAAACACAAAGGAATTAATGGTCAGTGTTCCATAAATGCCACAACGGTTCTTAACCCTCAAGCATCCTTACATAGGAACGTTTCTAGACTTTCAAATTCTGGTGCGGCAAAACGGGTGTTGCATAACTACGCCAGTTATCTCTCTCCCTAACCACTTGAGGCGTGAATGGGGACTCTCCTGCGGATGTCGAAAGAGATCACATCGCATGAGTAGCAACTTAAAGATATTGCTGATAGGAGTGTCAATAAAGAGCGTCACTATCGGAATTTGCAAAGCTTCGATTTCGTCACTAGGACCGAGTTAAGTAGTTTCTCTGTGAGTAGAGTGAGTGGGGTCTGAGGCATAATGAAGCGCTTCTTTATGAGCGGATGCAGGAGTTTCTCTTCCTGTCTTATGAGCAAACAGAAATCTCGACTCGTGTTCTAGCTCTAGGAGTTTGCGGACTACTGTGTAGACAGAATTTCTAGGTGTGCAGTGTGCAGCTTCAGCAAGGTGACCGACGGCAGCGATCGGATCGGCGCTGTACTACCACGTGTCCCAGCACCGTAATCGGTGGTATACGCACCGCGGTTTGGGAGATAGATAAACTGCCAGACACTTAGAATGCTGAAAACTATCGGAAACATTTAGGCACGGTCATATACATTTCAAATCCACTTAGTTCGTAGTAACTTTGTGTGTTTATGTTTTATTATTTCCGTTACGTTTTATGTATGTGGAGAGTGTAGACAGCGGTGTTTGTGTTGACACGAAATAAAGCGTGTAGCGCTGGCTAAAGAGGTAACTTAGAAAACGGACACCACATGGGGCAAAAGCGTGATGCACGAGAAAGTATTTTGGATGAGGCGTACAGCATCATTCTGGCTGGATAACCAGATCCTGACGAAGATTACCATATTTAGATGATACTAGTTGAGATAAGGATGTTGAGGCTGAAGTAACGGTTCGGAACTACCTTGTATATCTGTCAGGCAGTCCAAAAATTCAGAGTAAACATTTTAGTCAGCCATCGTCATTTGGACCAGGACATGGCGGTCCTATATAAACCTGCGGATGTGAAATGTTTGATCGCCAACACGCAGGACCACGAATGAGAGACTTTTGCCCATTATTTTCAATGGAGGCAGAGAAACCCTGGATATAAAAATGAGGCATCGTGCATACTCGAGTACTTAAAGGAGTTGAAACGAAACGCAGTGAAAATACGAAACGTCCACAAGTAGAAACCGAGAAATCATAGAAAGAGATCGGTAAATCGCTGAAAGAGATATAGAAGGTGAGAGAAGAAACTCGAAGGAAAATTACACAGCTTGATGGTATTCCGTGCTTAATTAAAGTAGGAAATCATTGAGGTGAAGAAAGAGGCGAAGGATGGGAGAATTATTGCAAGGGGCGCTAAGAGAATTGCAAAAGCATGTCCGGAAAGTCGAAATACCGCGAAAGCAGGGAAATCCGTAGCAGAATAAACAAACTAGAACAATAAAAATGACAGCACTCAGACCACTTGACGGCTGAAGCCCAAGATGTGAAATACAAAGACACAGAGAAAGGTTTCCAACAGAGGCTCCTACAACGTTTTGAGAAAAAGAAACTCCTCTGTGGAATAGGTACCTAGTACACTGAAAAGCGACGCGCGCAGAGGCGGGGTGTCATGAACAAAGGTAAGGGCAGCGTATCATGACGACAGAGCGAGGAAGATGCAAGGCAGTGTACGTAGCGCACCAGTAGAAGCTCGGCCATCAACATCACACCGGTCAGTTCCTGTGATTCCATTAAGCCGACAGGATAAGGAACCGGTGTGACAAAAACGCTCAGATCTGGACTCGTAGCAATATAATAACTGCATTCCAATTAGAAGATGCGACTCGTATATTACGGATACGAGCGGGTCACATCACCAGAAGGAAGCAGAACGCTAACGAAACAGGCGGTCGTGCGAACGATTTACCGTACCTGAAGGGAAACTGAAGTGCCATTTGACCCCAGATGTTATTTCTATCAGAAAATTCCAGCAATATAAGGAAGAAGGCAGCGCTTTACATCCTCGAACTTTCGTAGAACAAGTCGGTGAAGCCGTACCTCCATACAGTCTAAATCTCCAAAAGACAAATTTTGTCTGCGCACTTCTAGAAGGTGCGGTGGCCGAAACGATGCGAAAAATGATTAAGTCATGCAGAATGAATCAAGAATTTAAACATGCGTTCTTAAGTCTCTACTGGTCTCAGGCGACACATGACAGAATAAGACATAAGCTCATGATAAGTAGAGATTTTCGACTGGAGTACATAGAAAAATCAGTACTCTAAGTGCCATGTAGCGACAGCGATGTCATTCGCATGTGTTTCACAAAACTACCGCCGTGCTGACGGGCATATGTGGAGATGATATTGAAGCATTCAGACGAATTTTGTGGCAGTTAGAATTTGTGATGAACGAGAAACAGGCATTTAACAAAAGACGACAGTGCAAGGCAAACTTTGAGCCCCCGCGTAACAACAAGAACGAGGAAATGAACCAAACTGCATAATAACGGGAACAGGCCACTTTGTAACGATTCACTGCCCCGAAATCAGAGAGATAGTGGGTCACATTTTCAGCGAAGTGAAACTGTGCAAAACGAGACACAGCCAGGCGTTCAGATCGTGGAGGTCCGTCCACCCAATCCAGGTCGCGCAATGGAGGAAGAAGGCACTAAAAATTGAGGAACACACAAAGCGGGAAGGGCTGCTTGTCAGCCCGCAACGTAAATCCGAAGCAGTCATCTGAAACTGTTGGATTATGAGAACATTTCAGTTCTGTTGGTTGAGAAAATGTAGACAAAGAGAAAGTATGATATGTACGCGGTTATTACACCTTGCAGAAGGTGAGATTAACGGGGATCTATTCTAGATAGTAGGAGTCAGCTGTCTCCAAAGAATTATTCAATACTTGTACAAAATATTTTAATATACCAAACCATGTTGGAATTTCTGTGCCAAGAGCACTAGCTCGAAGCAAATTTCTTTATGGTGCCTAATTTGGGCACTGAGAGAATCATCGGGATGAATTTTCTGAGTGAGCATAAGACGGTAATGGACACTGGCCGCGACAGGTCACACTAGAAGAGAAGGTTCAGATCAGCATTCGATTTGATGAATAAGCTAAGAAGGGGACAGATTCCCTCTGGCTGTGTGAAATTGCACATTGAGAGCCCGGTCAGTGATACAGTCGAGTAACATTCGAGGTATAACGGGAACAGATATACTAGCGACAGGGACAACACGATCTTATCGGAATCGCAGGTCGGAGACGGAAGAACTGGAGGCAGAACTGCAGCTCAGTGCTGAATTATTCTTGCCAAAACCGACGTCTATTACAGGCTTCCAATACAGGTTTAATATAAATGCACACAAACCATTCCGAGTCGCGCCACACGCTTCTCCACTGGGTTAAAGAAAAAAGTATTTATAGAGCTACAAAGGATGATGGGTGATGGTGGAACCGAACAAGCCACATCTACAGGGTGTTTCAAAAATGACCGGTATATTTGAAACGGCAATAAAACTAAATGAGCAGCGATAGAAATACACCGTTTGTTGCAATATGCTTGGGACAACAGTACATTTTCAGGCGGACAAACTTTCGAAATTACAGTAGTTACAATTTTCAACAACAGATGGCGCTGCGAGTGATGTGAAAGATATAGAAGACAACGCAGTCTGTGGGTGCGCCATTCTGTACGTCGTCTTTCTGCTGTAAGCGTGTGCTGTTCACAACGTGCAAGTGTGCTGTAGACAACATGGTTTATTCCTTAGAACAGAGGATTTTTCTGGTGTTTGAATTCCACCGCCTAGAACACAGTGTTGTTGCAACAAGACGAAGTTTTCAACGGAGGTTTAATGTAACCAAAGGACCGAAAAGCGATACAATAAAGGATCTGTTTGAAAAATTTCAAAGGACTGGGAACGTGACGGATGAACGTGCTGGAAAGGTAGGGCCACCGCGTACGGCAACCACAGAGGGCAACGCGCAGCTAGTGCAGCAGGTGATCCAACAGCGGCCTCGGGTTTCCGTTCGCCGTGTTGCTGCTGCGGTCCAAATGACTCCAACGTCCACGTATCGTCTCATGCGCCAGAGTTTACACCTCTATCCATACAAAATTCAAACGCGGCAACCCCTCAGCGCCGCTACCATTGCTGCACGAGAGACATTCGCTAACGATATAGTGCACAGGATTGATGACGGCGATATGCATGTGGGCAGCATTTGGTTTACTGACGAAGCTTATTTTTACCTGGACGGCTTCGTCAATAAACAGAACTGGCGCATATGGGGAACCAGAAAGCCCCATGTTGCAGTCCCATTGTCCCTGCATCCTGAAAAAGTACTGGTCTGGGCCGCCATTTCTTCCAAAGGAATCATTGGCCCATTTTTCAGATCCGAAACGATTACTGCATCACGCTATCTGGACATTCTTCGTGAATTTGTGGCGGTACAAACTGCCTTAGACGACACTGCGAACACCTCGTGGTTTATGCAAGATGGTGCCCGGCCACATCGCACGGCCGACGTCTTTAATTTCCTGAATGAATATTTCGATGATCGTGTGATTGCTTTGGGCTATCCGAAACATACAGGAGGCGGCGTGGATTGGCCTCCCTATTCGCCAGACATGAACCCCTGTGATTTCTTTCTGTGGGGACACCTGAAAGACCAGGTGTACCGCCAAAATCCAGAAACAATTGAACAGCTGAAGCAGTACATCTCATCTGCATGAGAAGCCATTCCGCCAGACACGTTGTCAAAGGTTTCGGGTATTTTCATTCAGAGACTACGCCATATTATTGCTACGCATGGTGGATTTGTGGAAAATATCGTACTATAGAGTTTCCCAGACCGCAGAGCCATCTGTTGCTGAAAATTGTAACTACTGTAATTTCGAAAGTTTGTCTGCCTGAAAATGTACTGTTGTCCCAAGCATATTGCAACAAACGGTGTATTTCTATCGCTGCTCGTTTAGTTTTTATTGCCGTTTCAAATATACCGGTCATTTTTGAAACACCCTGTATGCACAACAGTCACCTCACGGTTGTAAACAAACGGAACAGCAGTATCCACTTAGTCCTAGATTCCAGACAAATTAACTCAATAATTGTGGAAGAGACAGACATACCCGAGAAGTTGGACGAACTCCTACAAAAATTTCAGAGAGTATCGGTTTTTTCTTCGATCGACCTCAGATAAAGCTTCTGGTAGATCAAATTGGCAGCAGAATGTCGAAAGTATATAGTAACATGCCTTTTATATTGTATACCCGCTCCTGTCGTAAAGTTAGTAATGATGAAAAAATACATGTATCGATGCAAGGCCTTGGTGGACTTGCTGAGGATCTAACTGTAACTGGTCATGTAACCCTGTACTATAATTATTAATAAAGCGTGATCTGTGGCGTCAGCCATCAACCGGTGAGCGTACATCGCGAACCGTTGGCTCAAGGATGCAACAGTTTGAAAAAAATCGAAAACATAGTGCCGCACTGCCCGCTGAGCGCCTGCGAGGCTGCATGATGCAACCCGCTTGGGCCGGCTCACCAGCGTGGCCTGGAGAATAAACTTGGCACTAAAGGCACTGCACAAAGTGTTATATTAGATGGACCGATTTTTTGCCGTGGATGTCGGGTTAATTTCAGTCTTGATGCTGGCACAGGGAGTACTGGAAGTGGATGGTTTACTCTAGCTATGGTCCTCAGATCAAGCTTCTGGTAGCTCAAACTGGCACCAGAATGTCTAAAGCATTCTGCCTTCATTGCATTTGGCAGGTGTTTTCAGTTCAAAAGACTGCTACCATTCGGTCTCAGTGTCTCATCTGCGGCATTTGTTAGTAGCTTATGTACAACACAGGATGACAAACTAAGAGAATAACTTGCTACGTGGAAGAAATTTTAATAGGGGAATGATCATGGACACAGCAAAATGAGGTGTTAGGAGCGCTACTAGATAAAATGTGACAACATTGAGTTACCGTAAACATCAAAAAGTCGTGTGTCTTGACTAAGAAGGTTCATTTCCTTGGTTGTGCAAATGGCTCTGAGCACTATGGGACTCAACTGCTGAGGTCATTAGTCCCCTAGAACTTAGAACTAGTTAAACCTAACTGACCTAAGGACATCACACACATCCATGCCCGAGGCAGGATTCGAACCTGCGACCGTAGCGGTCTCGCGGTTCCAGACGGCAGCGCCAGAACCGCGCGGCCACTTCGGCCGGCCATTTCCTTGGTCTTATTATTTTTGTGGAAGGCATAGCGCCCGACTCAGATAAACTGGAGGCTGTAGCTGAATTGGAATGCCACAGAAACATAAGCAGCTTCGTGAATTCCTAGATACCGTAAAATTTATACGGAAGATTCATTTATATACACAAATTACCCACCCCAAGACTTTGTGAACTGCCGGGGAAAAAAATATAAAAAAATAGCCATAGTCTAAAGGCAGTACCACTCGCAGCACCAGTTCTATCGCACCTAAGCCTCGCTGACGGTTCTTGCATGGAAAAAGGGTGCTCAAAGACGGGCCTTTCTGTCACTATTTCAAGAATATGCAGAGAAACGGGAAATGACTCACAAAACGATCACAACCAGGAGCTATGAGCTCGCGAAGTGTGAACGCACTTGTTCATTAACGGAGCTACAGAAGCACTGGCGGCCGGCTGGAGCTTTCAGAAATTTCGTTACTTCCTCTGTGGAGGCAAAACTGAAGTGCACACAGATAATAAACCGCTGTAGTTTCTGAGGACAGCTAAACTCACGTGCAGGCGCTTGAGGCGATGGGTGTCAATGCTTCAGGAGGGAAGCCATAACGTAATACCGGCGTACTTCAGCAGGTATCACCCTAGCTCGGAGCCGTGAGAGTGCACTATGAAATATTTAGGCAGTTTATGCGGACTAGATTGCGCAAAGAAACACTCCACTTGGGATGTGCATTTGAGAGACTTAGAGGATGTCGTCAATTAGTTTACTCATAGTGCGGCACAACAGTTACCGTTGACAGTGTTGAAGAACAAACAGCCACCGAAGTTGATAGGAGACATAGTGGACTTCCCGGCCACAACTCGACTGACGCGTGAGAAAACTGTGAAGCAAGCGCTCCACCACGTCCAGGCTGCTGGACAGAAATGTAAATAGAGGGCCGACAAGACGGAAACTGTGAGGCAGTTTCGCTCTGGACAAAAATCTCGTAAAACCCTATCGATTGTCGAACAGGCGGAAAAGGCTGTAAAATAAGTTTTTCGCCACGTACTGTGGACCGATGCAAGGGCATCGCATTGCCCACACGACCGCAGTCGAGCTCTAGAATATAAAATATGGAAAATCATATTGCAGACCACCACGTGAGCTACCTCAAGGCGTTCGTGGAACAGAGACGGTAGCATCTAGAGATTGTAAATAAATTAGAATAGAATGAACGCACATAAATATTATCATAAAACACAAAATAACGAAAGTTAGTAGTTACGTTTTCAGCTTAATGAATAATGCGCTCATTTGAATCGCCAGAAGATCTGGCAAAGTGCAACGAAAATGTTGGAATAAAAATGTACCCTTAAGATATAACATGAACACCAGAACATGATTGTGTTTCTTTTTTACAATGTGCAGTCATTCCTTGCTTTTCCAATATGAGTCTGGTGGACTGGACTGTTCTATCGTTTGAAGGACTTATAGCAGGAAGTAAGGTGTGATGAAACATACTAAGGGGAAGGCAATCTCCGGTATGAGAAAATCTTCTTCGGAAGTAAGGACGTTTGATTATTTGGTTTAGCAACACTACAATATGATTTCAGGATTAGTGTGACATAAATGCGTGAGGCTTTTCTTGGCCGAGTCACCGCGACTTGGTTACCATTACGGTACTTCTCATTGCCAGACCGACGTGGATCGTCGACATTATCTGTTCTTTCAAACACGTATGAAAGGGTAATAAATATGTGTTACGTTCACGAATGTTTTTCTGCTGCACACAAAGCGTCCACCTGACTCCCCCACCATCAAACGAACGCCTGCTTAACTTAGAGCCTACATGGCGCGTGAAACTCGATAAACTATAAACTTTTTGTCAAAGATCATATCCCAATCTACATCTACATCTATATTCTGCAAATCACCATGAGGTGCATAGGTGCATGGTAGAAGGTACGTCCCATTGCATCAGTTGTTAAGGTTTCTTCCTGTTCCATTCACGTTTGGAGCATGGGAAGAATGATTGTTTGGCTGCCTCGGTGCGAGCAGCAATTATTCTAATCTTATCCTCACGATCCCTATGTGAGCGATACGTAGGGGGGTTGAGTATATCCCTGAGTCATCATTTAAAGCCGGTTCTTGAAATTTTGTAAACAGAGTTTCTTGGGAAATTTTACGTCTATCTTCAATAACCGATTGCTTCCTTTAAATAATATACTGTCAAAATAAGAGCCTCACCTTCATGGCCATGGAGTTTCTCTAAAAATGCTGGGTTTAAATCGTTAGTAATTGATTCCGTGGATGGCAGGAGAATGGAAAGTTTCGTTCAAACTTGAAAACTCATTTGCGTAGTGTAAGATCAGTTGGACTGCAATTCGATAAAAAAATGATTTTGATCTGGAATACAACAACGAATGAAGCAGTCGACTGTATCTATTGTGTGGGGTTTAATAGTTTGAGCGTAATACTGCCAGCCCTCTAGCTTATATTTCCTAACCAGGAATTTCAGAGGAGTGAGCCACCAAGTGGAAGGAGTACATTGAAGGCCCCTGCGAGGGGAAGACTTGCCTAATGACGTGGTAGAAGAAACAGGAGTCTACTGGGGTGAGATAGGGGATCCAGTATTAGAATTAATATTTAAAGAGCTCTGGAAAACTGATGGTTGAATAAGGAAGAAGGGATAGACAATTTGACATCGGAATTTCTACAGTAACTGGGGGAAGTGGCAACAAAGCGACTAGTCACTTTGGTGTGCTGGACGTACGAGGCTGGTGATATACCATCAGACTTCCGGAGAAACATCATCCACACAGTTCCGAAGATAGCAAGAGTCGACAAGTACGAGAATTATCACACAATCAGCTTAGCATCTCATGCATCTAAGCTGCACACACGGACAATATACGGATGAACGAAAAAAAAACAGAGGGTCTATTCGATTATGATCATCTTGCCTTTAGAAAAGGTAAAGGCACCACAGAGGTAGTTCTGATGTTGGGATTGATAATTACAAGCAAGAATGAAGAGAAATCGAAACTCGTTCATTGGATTTGTCGACCTGGAAAAACCGTTCGACAAAGTAAAATGGTGCAAGATCGAAAGTCTGAGAAAAATGGGGTTAAGTTAAAGGGAAAGAGGGGTAACATACGAGCCAGGAGGCATAATAAGAGTGGAAAACAAAGAACGGTCACTGATTAAAAAGGGTGTAAAACAGGGAGGTATTCCTGCATCGCTGTTGTTGAGTCTACATCAAAGGAGCAATAACGGAAGTAAAAGGAAGGTTCAAGAAGTAGATCAAAAGTCAGAGTGAAAGGATATCAACGACAAGGTTTGCTGATGACACTGCTGTCCTGAATGAAAGTGAAGAAGAATTACATGATCTATTGAATGGAATGAATGCTATAATGGGGGCCGAATATGAATGGCAGTAAATCGAAGAAAAACGGATGTAACGACAAACACCAGAAATGAGAACAGCGGGAAAGTTATTATCAGGATTAGTAACCACGAGATAGACAAAGTTAACGAATTCTGCGGCCTAAGCAGCAAAATAACCCCTGCCGCACGGAGCAACGAGGAAATGAAAAGCGGGATAGCACTGGCAAAACATGCATTCCTGGCCAAGAGTTGTAGTGTTAAACACACGTTTTCATTTGAGAACTAGACTTCTGAGAATGTTCGTCTGGCGCACAGCATTGTGTGGTTCTGAGACACGGACTATGGGAAAACAGGAACAGCAGAGAATCGAAGCTTTCGAGAACTGATGCTGCATAAGAATGTTGAAAATTAGTTGGACAGATCAGGTAAGGACGTGGAGGATCTCTGCAGAATCAGCCAGGAGGGGAGCGTAAAAAAAAAAAAAAAAAAAAAAAAAAAAAAAAAAAAAAAAAAAAAAAAAAAAAAAAAAAGACCTACTGCGCGTTTTGTGGTTTCTCGTTGGAGCAAGTACGTGTGGAGTGACCTTCTTTTCAACTTTTTAAGGTTAGGATTATCTGCCTGTAGAGTGATTAATGAGCGCTTTGAAAGAAATATTAATAGCCCCGTAACTGTAATATAAACCGAAACTTTTATCAAAAGAGGTAAGGTTTGTTTCGTTTATCCTGTGGTACAAAAGTTATGGGAAGAATATTTTTTTCCTCTCGCAGGCAAATTCAGCAGTCAACTTTGATAAAACAGGCTTTCCATTGTATTACGCATCCGTAGTTGAAAGCGATTTATAGTAGCGGCTGTAATGATTGAAACCGTAGGTGACAGGCGTTATTTTCAAACAGTACAAACATCACAGCATTTAGGGAAGTATCAGCTTAGTCAATATTTCCTTTTTGTAGTTTTCACGCTGATGTGTAAATTTTTGAAGGACAAAATTTCAACCAAATTCAACTAGCATGTTTTGAATTTGCTCCTTACATTTTCAGGTGCAAGCCATTTTTATTATCTCTTGTGTGGGTCGTCAAGTTTACTGTTGAACCATTTATATTACGTGATACTTAATTTCCATTCATAAAATTTTAATTTGTTCTCCCATATAAAAAAATTTATGCTGCAGTTACACTGGAATACAGTAACAATTTCCTCGTCGTCCTTAGAAAGTTACCAGAAATTACGTTACGCCTGTGAACACGGTCATATAACATTGTCATCTAACAGAGTTAATGTCGTTACAGTGTGCTGGTCATCCAGTTGAAAATGATTATAAGGTAAAATTACATCTGTGGTAATTGAAATAAAAGGTCATAGTCATTGATGGAATGCGAAGAGGAATCTCATACAGATAATGATGAGCCTCTAAGATAATATTTTAGTATATATCAACACTGTGCTAGAGGAAACATTTCGTTAGTAAAAAAGACTTTTAGAAGTCTTGTCTTCACCGATATGAACACAGCGATACATTGGTCTTTAATTTCCTCTTTGCCGAAGATCAAGCGAAAGTTTCACGTTATATAAACATACCGTAACGAGGTCTGAAGTCTCGAATGATGAAGAGCACACTTTATGTAGAAATTTCTCGAAATGAAACAAGAGTCCGTGGCAGCTGCGGTCCCTCGGACGTCTGCCGCAGGCGTTGATTAAAAATAAATCCTTGGAATAAGTGAAGAAGTTTCTTTCCTTGCTTGTGCTCTGTCTCGATTTGAAGGAGTTGATATTAAGCATAAAAAATTCACAGAATTTGTCGGTATTTAATTAGGGATGTAAAAAACAAGCTCAGGAAAGAAACAATGTTAAAGTTTCTACAAGAGAGAGACAGAAACTGAGGATATGTATGTCCCAAGTTGAGGCTCTTAAAGTGTTCTCCCTCGAGCTCTTCCAGATGCAGCTAGCAGAGGCATGAATAGAAATCAGCGTATATAGCGTGCTATATATCTTCTGACCCGTGCGGATCCTATGGCAAACTTAAGAATTGTATGTAATCTTGAGTCCGAGATATTCAAAATTCACTTACGAATTTTATGTCATCTTAGGTTCGAAATATTCAAAATCAGTCATCTAATACGTTAATAACGGTAATGACTCTCTAATGTTTTGTATTCTGGATATAGTAAGAATGTTTTATTTAGACAGCAGATCATGAATAGTTGCAGTATATCTACTGACAATCTGCACCTTGAGAAAGGTTGTCCTAGAATGTTGTAAAACAAGAATGAGTGGTTAGGGTACTTAAATATTTAGTTAACTGATTTCGAATATATACTACGCAAAACTGAAGACAAACCGCAGCCAGTAAATCATAATTACGCATGAAGAAGATAATTTTGATAGTGAAGTAACTAAAGACAGAATACTAAAGACACAAGAACTTTCTCCGTCTTACTTTATTGCTATACTTTCTTAACAGCCCAGTGTAAAGGGCTACGATGGCGAGCGCTATACATTTATGATGCGTTACGGCTGTCACATTACGAGTCGTCTCTTCTTTAAACCTTATAGCACACAGATTTCCTAAGACTTGTAGCTGATGCTGTAACATCCTGAAAATATTTCCTAAAGATTAACAAAGATATACGATTCAACACAAAAGTTGCAAAAGTCGAAAGTTTTACTTGAATGATAAAGCTAACATGTTATGCTTATTTCTGCATGTAATTATGTTCATTGTCCCTATTCTGATCGCTGCCTGATATTACTGAATCTTCAGAGTAGCAAGTCATTAACGTGGTCTAGAGGTAGTTTCGTTTCGAACGCCGAGTAAGAAGGTTGTTAGTTTACCGTCTCACGGCAGCGTCCCACACGCCTGGACAGCTTTTCCTCAGTCCTGATTGTGTCTTCGTTTGTGTCACATCGTCGTTTGGTCTGTAGCGTTAGTTGTTGTTGTGTGCCCACTGGTAGGCATGTAGTCCTCTCTTAATGTCCTCAATGGGTTCCAAGCGTGTTACAAGAAAAATTGCAGTTCGCTCTACTTTCGATAAACCCAGGCGTTCCGTGCAGCTCAGATCTTTGGAAATTCATATCTGGCTCCTTCATAATGCCTATTTTGATTCTGGTACTATGTCTTTTTGGTTAAGTTTTTGGATCCACTACAAGTAGACAGACTGCTTTTGCTTCATGGTTCTCAAACTCCCTTTAAGCCTCGTTGTGGTTCGATAAGTATGGTTCTTCTTGTCATCATGAAACTGAATTATATCAAAGAGTGTTCAGTCTCCCACCGGAGGTTTTGCTGCCTTATGGTGATGCGAGGCGTATACGACGCGACTTCCATCAGAACCGGTTGCAATGTTATAGCGAAATCATTTCAGTGGAAATGGTAGACAGATGTAACATTTCTTTCCATCAATATATTTGTGGTGACTGCGTTGATATAATGCTTAGCGAACAAGTGGGGACGAGCTTTCGCCGTAGTGAAAGTGGCCATCTCAGATCTAATTGCTAGCGGAAGGTATTTGTATTCAAGTCCTCATTTGAACAGCGTCGAAAATTGGCTTCAGCTGACCTCTTTTCTATCACTCAAGATGTTGGTGCCACGTGTTTCCCGGGTACAATGGAAAAATAGAGGGACGTGCAGTTTGCTGTGGAGACGTTATATGTAGGATGCTGAGGACTTGGAGACGTTTACTCCTCACCTATCCCTCCCTGACGTAGCTCTGTCGGTTGACGTATCCTGTAGTACTGGATCTTACATTCGGGGTGCGATTCATTGCGCGAAAACAGCAGCTGAGGACTCTAGTGTCTCTCCTAGTATTTCTCACTCGGTTGAGGTAGCTTCGGGCCTTTTGATTTCCAATTATTCAGTAGCAACCATCCGATGCGGCCATAAAATACCTGTTTCCTTGATATCACTCATTGGTATCCCGTAGAGGCGATTGGTGGCCAGACAATCCTACATGTCCACCCGAGTACTGTAGTGCCTGATCTGCGTCGATCAGAATTTCAAGGATCCTATCCTGTGAAACGGGTCTCTGAGGCTCCTTGTTTGTCATCTACTTCGGCTAATGTTCAAGAACCGTCTACACTCCCGACTACCGTTGCTGTATCGCCTCGTAATCGGTGTAAACAATCCGTCCAAACTGAGCAGTCTGTGGCTCTTAACAGGAAGAAACACAAAGACTCCACAGGTTTGGGTCGAAGCCCTCCTTCTGACCCATCAGTGGACTCGACAATGGATCTTGCTAGACATTGATGACATAATTAAGTTGGTCAGCAGATCGAATTTTCTTACGTGTTGTTGAGGTATAAGGTTAATGCGGATCTTTCTTTGAATGTTCGGGTAGAATCTGAACTGCAGCTCACTTCGTTGCGTCAGTTGATCTATGATTCCTTTGTGGACTCCTATTGGTTCAAATGGCTCTGAGCACTATGCGACTTAACTTCTCAGGTCATCAGTCGCCTAGAACTTAGAACTAATTAAACCTAACTAACCTAAGGACATCACACACATCCATGGCCGAGGCAGGATTCGAACCTGCGACCGTAGCAGTCACACGGTTCCGGACTGCGCGCCTAGAACCGCGAGACCACCGTGGCCGGCGGATTCCTATTCCGACAAGAAGTTTAATTTACTCATTTGTCTCTCCGTGGGCTTTGCACTGCATTGAATGTGGCTCTCGAATGTTACACGTGGACCCCCTACCTTTTATGTAGGGCTTTCCCATTGAACACATCGGAGTCGTCGTCCTTCCCACCGCCCCCCCCCCCCCCCCCCTCCCCAGCGGTTTCTCACGACTTTGATGAGTTTGCGCTTGGCTACCACTTGAATCAGCCTTTGTAGCACATTTACTGTACTGCATGTCTATCCTCCAACTATTCATTTCCCTCACCCTTGGGGATCACATCTTCGATATTTCGGAGATGCATTACGAAGTTTTGGTTGCCTGGCATTCTCCGCCTCGCCCCCTTCCTCCTCTTCGACATTTTAAGTCTCTGTTTGTTTCTTTTCCTCTCTGTGCGTAAAAGCGTAACAGCTGACTGGATAAAGCATAATTCACTGCCCCCAGTCGACAGGAGGGGCCAGCACATAGCTCATGGCACAGGCCAGGCCACGGAGTGCCTGGCTGTTACATTCCCAATTGTCAATTGGTGCCTCTGGCGTGGAGTTCAGGAGGTGTGATCTGAGGTGTGAACGATCACCTAATGCGGTTGAGACCCCTCTGATGGTGCTACCAGTGGAAGAATTGCCATGAGAGTTGTTGAAATCATGGGGAATTTTTTCACAACTATCCAATCATCTTCATTTCAGTCGAAATCTACTAAACAGAATGAACGACTCTCCCAGCTGCACCTCGCTACCTCGCCGTCTCACATACCGGAGAAAGTCAGTATTTTGCTGCGGTTGATCTGTTTATTATTCAAGAAGGTGTGCAACCGTAGGCCCTGTGAAATACCGCTCTCGCTTATTTAATGGGACTTCGCTTCTGGAGCCTGCTTACAGCTTCGTTCCTCCACAGCTATCCTGTTCGTGTCGAGTTCCATCGTCCACTGAAATCTTTGCGTTGTGTTTTTTACAATCGGCTGCGTAATGGTCTGACCAAGGGGAAACCCAATAATATTTCTCTGACCTCTCTGACCAGGACATCACTGCGGTCCATGAGGTAAATTAAAAAGGTATATGCAAACATAGTGCCTATAAGCAGCCTTTTTCTCACATTTTATGGAGTAGTGTTTGCATTCAAATTTAAAGCAGGCTATGCAGTCATCACATTCCGAGCCGGTCGGACTGGCCGTGCGGTTCTAGGCGCTACAGTCTGGAACCGAGCGACCGCTACGGTCGCAGGTTCGAATCCTGCCTCGGGCATGGATGTGTGTGATGTCCTTAGGTTAGTTAGGTTTAATTAGTTCTAAGTTCTAGGTGACTGATGACTTCAGAAGTTCAAAAAATGGTTCAAATGGCTCTGAGCACTGTGGGACTCAACTGCTGTGGTCATAAGTCCCCTAGGACTTAGAACTACTTAAACCTAACTAACATATGGACAGCACACAACACCCAGCCATCACGAGGCAGAGAAAATCCCTGACCCCGCCGGGAATCGAACCCGGGAACCCGGGCGTGGGAAGCGAGAACGCTACCGCACGACCACGAGATGCGGGCTAACTTCAGAAGTTAATTCGCATAGTGCTCAGAACCATTTTCACATTCCGACCATACACTGCAAACCCGATGGGTTGCTACATGTATCCACATTATAACCACACTCGAGTGTCTTGTTAAAACACGGCAAAATATGTGGTAGAGATGCTCATGAGAGTGGTTACCTGCCTTCTTCTCTTTGCTCAAAAATGGTTCAAATGGCTCTGAGCAATATGGGACTTAATATCTGAGGTCATCAGTCCCCTAGAACTTAGAACTACTTAAACCTAACTAACCTAAGGGCATCACACACATCTATGCCCGAGGCAGGATTCGAACCTGGGACCGTAGCGGTCGCGCGGTTCCAGACTGAAGTCCCTAGAACCGCTCGGCCACACAAGCTGGCTTTTCCTTGCTGTCTTAATTGCAATGGCGACTATGCAGCCTCATCTCTCGAGTGTCCTATGTATCTCGATGAGGGAAAGGAAAAAGTACCATATCCTGTCGCTCACAAGTTTTTAGTTAATCGAAAGTCCTGCATTTTACCACCCAACATTTATAGTAACGTTCTTGCTATGCATCGCTCCACGAAGGACGTGGTCATGTAGACTTTCAAGCTCCAATTCAGTACTGCAGTTGTGAAATCGCCTTGTATCACGGTAGCATCCCCGCCTCCTTCTCCTACAGCCGCACAACGAGCCACCAAATCTTCTCCCCCAGTGGTGAAATTACCTGCTACATAACTGGCAGGCACCGAGCGAGGTGGCACAGTGGGTAGCACGCTGGACTCGGATTCGGGAGGATGACGGTTCAAACCCGCGTCCGGCCTTCCTGATTTAGGTTTTCCGTGATTTTCCTAAACCGCTTCAGGCTAATGCCGGTATGGTTCCTTTGAAAGGACACAGCCGACGTCCTTCCCCATCCTTTCTTAATCTTATTGGACCTATACCAGCGCTGTTTGGTCCTCTCCCCCATATCAACCAACAACTGACAGAAAGTAAAGGACAATGGGAACACTCCATGATGACTTTTTACGTCCCTCCAGCCAATAAACGACCGAATCTTCGCCTGCCAACCTTAAAGGTTGTAAGGAATCGAACAAACCGTCTCCTGCTTCCCCAGCTGGGAGAGCCTCTTCAACGGTGTCACCGCATGATAAACTCAGCCAGCCGTCCACCGTTTCGCTGGTGTGCACCACCAACCGTTTTTCTGCCTGTAGTCCGTAGGCCGGCATAGGTAGAACAACAACGCCTCCATAGATTTTATGGAACAGGATTCTCCAACCTTTGCACCCTGCAGCAGCGAGTCTTCGCAGGTTGACACTTCGGAGCCACCAAGGTGACTGCACTTTGTTTTCTTCCCCCCCCCCCCCCCCCCCATTCCTCATTATGACTCTCCTCCAGTAGAATTTTTGTGGCATTAGATCCAACAAGGAGGAATTACAGCTGCTCTTGGATTTGTAGCGTCCAGTTGTTTCCTACCAAAAAGAAACGAAATTGCATCCTCGCGACTGCTTTGACCATTTGCGTTTGCTTCCAGTAGGCTTTGACCTTCCCCGTGAGGACGCCATTCCATATCATGGGGGAGTCATGCTACTTATTTGAGATGACACCAATAACCAAACCATCTCATTGATCACCCATCTGCAAGGTGCTGCAGTCCACATTTTACTTCTTTATTTCAGCTTTTCCCTTGGTAACGCCTACATTCCTTCATCATTCGCTGTCACCAGGCAGACTTATTCCAGCTCATTGGTCAGCTCCCTCACCCCATTCTGCTGCTTGACCACTCTGATGCCTACTATCCCCTACGGGACTCTTCAACAACTTGTCCAAAAAGTTCCCTCTTGAAAGTTTCTGGAAGATTAAATCTGTGTGCTGGACCGAGACTCGAACTTGGTCCCGGCACACAGTTTTAATCTGTCCTAAAGTCTCATATCAGCGCACACTCCGCTGCATAGTGAAAATCTCATTCTGGAAATTTCATTTTGGTTGACCATCTCAGTTCACTGAACCTCATTTGTCGTAACACTGGAACTCCCACGTTCCTTTCAGACTCCACGCATTCTTATTCCCAATTTGACCCCACGTCTGCACCGTCCAGCTTGTGCGCCGTGTCGACTGGTCTGTTCTCTCTGACAAGTACTCTAGTGACCATTTCGCGTGCGCTATCCATTTTCTGACTTCTATCTGACTTGTGTGTACACCCAATTGGCAGCTTTCTAAGGCCAACTGGAGGCTTTACACCTCCCTGACGTCCTTCGTCAAACAACATTTCTCCAGTTGTGATGATCAGGTAGAGTACCTTACTTGGGTTACCCTTACCGCCGTAGAATGTTCCATAGCACACACTTATTTCTATCACAACATGTCCTGGTGCTCTGGTGGATGGAGACGTGCTGCGTCATCCTAGGACGATGAACTGAATTCGTTATAATTATTTGAATGCGGAGCATCGCAACATTCTATGGGATACCGAAAAAGCTGACTGTATCTTCTTTAGTACTTATTTGAAACGTTTCTCTCCCTGTTCCATCGAGTCGGGCAACCTCCGTCGGCTTTCTGGGACCAAGGTTCATTCCCCGATTTCTGGCTTGATCTTAGGAGATTATGACATTGTGGACGCTGTTGCTATCTCCTACACCTTGGCCCGCCATTTTGCGAAGATTTCGAGCTCCACCCACTCTCAGTCCGCCTTTCTCCCTCGGAAACTAGTGGAGTATCCTCGGTTTGTATGCTTCTCGTCTCTGGATCATGAATGCTGCAGTGCCATGTTTACTGTGAGGGCGCTTGAACTTGCTCTCACCTTATCGTGATCTTCCGCCCCAGGGGTAGACGATGTACACATTCAGATGTTGCAGCACCTTTCTCTTGCGGGAAAGCAGTTTCTCCTTCGTATGTACGATCGCATTTGGGCAGATGGTACGTTTCCCAGATACTGCCGTGAAACCACTGTCATATCCATACCTAGGCCTGACAAGGACAAGTACCTTCCTCCGAGCTACCTCACCATTCCTCTCACTTGCTGTGTTTGCAAGGTGATGGAATGTATGGTTAATGGGCAGCTTGAGTCTCGCAATCTATTGTCCACTGCGCAATGTGGGTGTCGTGCTCGCCATTCCTCAGCTGACCGTGTCATCACTTTGTCAACCTATGCCATGAAATATTTTCTGTGGAAATACCAGGCTGGGGCTCATGCTCCTTTCTTGGTCCTCCAACATGTCTTATCTGGGCGCTTACCTTTTCCTAGTTGCTCAATGCCCTGGGTGTCCAAAACGGTACTTACTGGCGAGCGGATCGGATAACTCTGCTTGTCCGTTCGAAACTAATGGACTTTTCGTTTATTCATGTGCATCTCCTTGACTACGGCTGTTTCATTTATTCATTTGCACGTCCGTCTGTCGTATACCGTCTTAACACATTCCACCATCGTGGAATACATTTTACTATTGGCCACTTTTACATCTGCCCGGTTGAAAGTCTCTATGCTGAAGCTGCCGAATTACCACTGTCATACCTGTGTGGTGTTCTCCTCAACGGATACGCATACCATTTATCTTCGACGACCAGCCACCCGTCCTACGCCCCCTTTTTCAATTAGGCCTACTGCCTTGACCGCCAGTATGGGGCGCGCCGTTCTTCTCTGTTACCACCTCATGTTAGCTCACGGTCACTGCTCCAGCAGCTGAGTTTCACTCTACTTGCCACGACCCCGGTGGTGTGAACGCTTAACCGCCTTGGCTTCGTGTGGCAGCCCATGTTCATCTTGGACTTCATTCTTTTCCATGGACACTACTCCTGATTCGATCTATCGCTGTAAATTTCGCACGAAACTTAGCAATAGAATCTTCGTGTACACTGATGGCTCTAAGACCGACCATGATACGTATCAGGTATGCCTTCGTCATGGACACCAACAGTTTTCGACATCTGCTTCCAGAACACTGCTCGATTTTTGCAGCAGAGCTCTTCACCCTCTATCATGCCTCCCGGTACATCCGGATTTTTAACTGTGGCGTATGCTCTATTTTGTCAGTGCCACTCAGAGTCTCTTTGTGCTGAACACAGCCAGTCCCTTAGTGCAACAGATGCAAGAAAACTTCAACTTGCTCGTTGTGATGTTCATGTGGGTTCCTGGTAACGTCGGTCTGACGGCAAATGTGGCTGTGACGCTGCTGGCAAGATTGCAGTTGTCCTACCTCGGCGTGCTAGCTCTTTCATTGCTTCGGACGATCTGCGTGTTGTCCTTTGTCGGCGGGTGGTGTCACTTTCCATCACCACCAGTCTTCACGGGAATAAGGCCTGCGGAATTAAACTTCTCCTGCTTGGCGACCTCCTCTCGGTCCTCTCGTCGTGAGGAGATCATTTTAGTTAGGTTGCGTGTTGGGCACTTTCGTTTCAGCCATTAGCATTTGTCACGTTGCGATCCCTCACCACTATGGGCTCATTGTCATCAACCTTCGGCGGTTCGCCATTTCCTGCCCAATGCCCTTTTCTTAACCGCATGTTTTCTAGCGTTTGTTTTCGTTCTGAGTCATGTGCTGTTTTAGCGCACAACGCGTGGGCTAGTGACTGCGTCGTCCTTTTTATCCGTCGTAGCAATGGACATTTAATCTTTGATTGCGGACCTCTGCTGTTTCTACGCCGTATTTTGTTCACCTGTCTCCTAGGGAAAGTCCTTCCTATTAGCTGTCATTCCTTCCGTTACACTCGCAATTTAACTTCTTTTAGTTATTGGTTTCCTAAGGCTATGACATGGGCGCTTATGACCTCAGTTGTTTTTCGCCCTAAAACAAAACAACAAAGGTAGAATTTTTTGATTATGATAGGGAAATGCCAGGAATAGTTAGTTTCTTGAAAGTCAAAGATGTCTGGATCTGTAAATATACGACTTTTGCGAAATCTATCAATTTTACTGTTACTTCTAGCAGTAGGCTTGACAGATCTTATTTATCTTATTGGGCGCGTGATAGGATTCTGGGTGTCGATGTAATCCCCGCCAACTTCACTGACCACCGTGCAGTGACTCTTATTTTAAATCACACGCTGGTAAAACAGTATCGATGGCCTTGGAAGCTGAATGTGTCGCGCTGGGAGGATCCTTATCAAGGTGAGGTGGTCCAGAAAGTGTGGGACCGTAGTCTCCTATCTAAGGCGCGATACGCCTCCGTCTTGGAGTGCTGTGTTACCTGACAAAACTGAGGCTCCGAGAAACGATGATACGATTTTGCGGTAATAGGGAATTCTACGTGACATTTATGAAAACGCTCATCAGGCTCCGCTACGGACTGCAGACTTCAGGCGTGTAAAGGCGCAATTGTTACGATTGAAGGAGTGTCGAATGGATGTGTTAAGGATACCATCCAACCACGTTCCTTTTCCTTGGCGGCGTATGAATTAACTTCACTATATCATCTGATTCGACATCAGACTCGTCGTTACCCTGGGTGCATCACGTCTCTCAAGACTGAGAACGGAAATTTTGTGACCTCACAGACGAACATTTTCCGTGCCCTGTTGGGCCTTATGAGGCACCTGTTCTAGTCAGTTGTTGTTGTTGTTGTTGTTGTTGTTCTCTTCAGTCCAGAGACTGGTTTGATACAGCCCTCCATGCTACTCTATCCTGCGCAAGATTCTTCATCTCCAAGTACCTAGTGCAACCTTCATGCTTCTGAATCTGCTTAGTTTATTCATCTCTTGGCCTCCCTCAACGATTGTTATCCTCCACGCTGCCCTCCAATATTAAACCGGTTATCACTTGATGCCTCGAAACATGTCCTACCAACCGATCCCTTCTTCTAGTCAAGTTGTGCCACAAACTCCTCTTCTCCCCAATTCTGTTCAGTACGTCCTCATTAGTTACGTGATCTACCCATCTAACTTTCAGCATTCTTCTATAGCACCACATTTCGAAAGCTTCTATTCTCTCCTTGTCTAAACTATTTATCGTCCATGGTTCACTTCCATACATGCCTATACTCCAAAAAAATGCTTTCAGAAAATACTTCCTTACACTTAAATCTATACTCGATGTTAACAAACTTCTTTTGTTCAGGAACGCTTTCCTTCCACCAGTATATGGCCACTGCCTATTGGAAGTGTTTGCATATGCCGAGACTTATTCGTCAGTATGATGAACCTTGTATTTCGTCGTCAGATATTGATTGCGTTAGCCGGCCCTTGTGATATCCTCGTCCAAGGCCTCTTTTCACGTATTTTGTTTCACAGTTTATTTGATTTTGGGTCATGTTTGTCTTTTTTTACTTATTAAAAAAATAAGTTGCAGACAACGACTGGAAAGGGCAAAAAAATCTTCGTTTTTCTTTGTTTGCAAGTGCTTTTTTGTTTCATTTTTTTAGTAGGAACTTGTAAGATTTCTAGCTTTGGGAAGAAAAAGAGTGGTGGAGACGTTAAACTGCTAAATCATGGGTCCGCGTTTAATTCATGGTCGTAGCTTTTTTTTTCCTTTTCATTCGATAATTTTTCGGTGTAACTGACAGTATCCAGCTAATAGGAATTCTTTTGATTAATGGCTACATAGGTATATATAGTGAGTTAATAGTTAATAAAGAAAAGTGGTAAAGACCTTGCCAGGAAACTGGCGAGTCGAGGAATGGATTTTCGATGAGATCACCCGTTTTTCAGTCTAAGTTTCGACGTAGCCTCCGCATCTCAGCGAAGTGAAGAGTCGAGTCGCCAGAAACAACACGTGGTTAAATAAATAACATAAAAAGGGGGACGGGGTAGCGTCTTTGACTAATAATCGAAACTCCCTAGGTTCCGAGTTAGAACTTTGTCACTGCTTAAATTTCTCATAAAAGTCACCAGCAATGGCGGCCGAACTCTTCCGGCAAAAAAGGTAAGTCTCTTTCTGGCAACGGCCTTGTCAAAAAGGGCGGAGGAGTGGACAGAAGTTCAGGGCACTTTCTTGTCCTTGGGGTGGAAAACTGCCTCTGAAAGGAGAAAGAGGCAGCAACGATAAAGACATGAAGGAGCAGAAGGTAAAGAAAACTATTCCATTAAAGATAGATAATGAGTATCTATAGGACATGTGGCCTGTAATTGAAAAAATGTCATGATGATCTCTCCATTAACAAAAGACTAGATCTGTGGGAGGGGACTTCCAAAGGGAACGTATGAAATTATATGATAGAAAACGAAACAGGAGTAGACATGGAAGAGATGGGGGATCCAGTATTAGAATTACAATCTAAAAGAGGTTTGCACAACTTAATATTAAAATAAGGCAAAAGGAATAGATAATACTCCACCAGAATTTCTAAAATCACTGGGAGATTTCACGAGGGTGAGTAGAATCACGAGAAAAATGGTGGTAAGCTGTAGGGACGAACGCACGTAGGAGAACCAAGATGAAACAATAAGAGTGGAAGACCAAGAGCGAAGTGCTAGGACTAAGAAGGTTGTATGACGGGACTGTACACTTCCGCCCTTATTGCTCAACTTACACATCGAAGAAGAAATGACGGAAATAAAAGGAAGTTTGAAGAGAGGGATAAAAATTCAAAGTGAAAGAATTTCAATAGTAAGATTCGCTGATGATATTGCTGTCTTCAGGGAAATCGAAAAAGGACTACAGGATGTGTTGACTTGCAGGAACAGTCTAATGAGTACAGAATATGGATTGAGAGTAAATAGAAGAAAGACGAAAGACATGAGAGATAGCAGAAATGAGAACACCGGACATTGAACAACAGAATTGGGGATCACGAAGTAGATGAAGTTAAGGTACTACTAGCAGTGGCAAAAAATGGCATTCCTGGCCAAGATAAATCTAATTTCAGGAAGAAATTTCTGAGGATATACGTTTGATGCACAGAATTGTATGATAGTGAAAGATGGACTGTTCTAAAACAGTAATGAAAGATAATTGAAGCATTTGGGACGTAATGCTATAGAAGAATTTTAAAAATTAGGTGGACTTACAAGGTAAGGAATAAGAAAGTTCTTCTCATAATCGGCAAGGAGAAGAATACGTGGAAAACACTGAGAAGAAGTAAGCGCAGGATAATAGAACACCTGTTAAGACACCACAGCGTGACTTCCGTGGTACTAGAGGGAGCTTTAGAGGGCAGAAACTGTAGATGAAGACAGAGGTTATATCACCCACCGCAAATAACGGTGGACGTAGGTTGCAAGCGCTACTCTGAGATGTAAAGGTTGGCACAGGAGAACAATAGGTGGGGATCAGCATCAAACCCCTCAGAACACTGATTATTCAAAAGGAAATTCGTTATCTAATCTACATACGACGATTGCATGCTGTACTGTTCATTCCTTGTTAGTTATGACACTTCTGTATCTCGAATAAATCTTTGACGATTTTCTTTCTTGGACTCTTTTGCATTTATTTCCCAAGGTTTCCTTCCAACGTATTTACAAAAACCAAACGTGTCTACAGAAATTTTTGTTCTTGCTTTCTGAGTAGGTGCTGTGAAGTATCTTCAGTCGCTCAATATCTTCTTCGAGATTTTTCGGTCCGGATGATTGACGCCAGGCTTCTCCGTAGCGAGCTTTCACGCCCACAAAGGAGCGCTCTCTTAATGAACGTCTCCACTACTGTCTTTTCTATTTGTTTTCTGTACGACGCAACTGACAATCATCTCCTTACATTAAAAGCAGGTACTTGTGTTGAAGTACTTCTTCTGATTTCCATGTTGCAACTATTTTTTGTGTAATTAAGGTTCTTAAATAACACAATGTATAATCTTTTTGTATTTTATATTGTACGATTTCGATATCACGTGTGTTCATATCTTTGATTTACTTACTATCAAAATTTTGACGTTTTTATTATTAACTTTGAACTTCAAACAATTGTTGCAAATCTACTTTGTATATTATTTATTATTTTATTTTTAGCACCAGTTGCTGGCCGCTGTGGCCGAGTGGTTCTAGGCGCTTCAGTCCGCAACCGCGCTGCTGCTACGGTCGCAGACTCGAATCCTGCCTCGGGCATGGAAGTGTGTGATTTCCTTAGGTTAGTTAGGTTTAAGTAGTTCTAAGTCTAGAGGACTGATGATCTCAGATGTTAAGTCCCATAGGGCTTAGAGCTATTTGAACCATTTGAGCACCAGTTACTATGGAATTATCACACACGAAAGAGAGTTGCTTATACCTTAGGCAAAGATGTTTCGCTTCTTACATGAAAATGGTAGATAAATATGGCAATAGTGACCAATAGCGTCTGATACCGTTTCCAATTTCAGCTTTACATTGCCCTTCGTTAACCCCTCTCCTCACACTTTGGCTATCGGTTATATCTAACGTTGTTTTTCTCGCTTTCCAATCTACGTATTAAAGTTGCGAAATGCATTTCCTAATTACTGCAAAACTACTTTGCATGTGGGTAACCTTCATAATGAACTCAACCTTCTACCAATGGAGGCACAACTTCTAGCGCAGTGAGAAAATTTGCCGCTGTATTCGTGGACTGTAATTACGTAAATCTATTAAATGAATGCAAAAATTATTTCATCTTCGTAGTGTGGTACTTTTTGATCCTCTACAACGTCATAATGATCCGCTACTACAATCTTCTCGATATTTCGTTAAGCATTAACCACTCCGTTCCATTGCCTGTGCAGAACGATGTTACTGATTGTGGCTGACTTCCGATATTAGTTGCGCTTAAGGTAATCCTTCCCCGATGTCTCTCAGTATTGTTAATACAAACTCTGACCGCAGCAATCTCTAGGCATAGCCAGGCGTACACCCAGTGGACCTGTGTCCACTACGGCGCATCAGAGCAAGCCCTTTCTCTCTAGTCTCGGAAATTTACTTGCCGTGTATATAGCAGGAACAAACAAGCGTTATTACGCCAGAGTTTATTTGATGGTGTTGTAAGTAATCACTCGACATACTGAGTGGGACAAGTACTGATTTAATGATCAAACAACTTACCGCAATGCAGCTGGATGACGTCTTCGGCAACCGTCGATATTTCGACAAGTGAACGCCCCATCATTTTCAAGGATCAAATGAATCGAGAGAGAGCTGTGCAAGCAGATTCAAACCCTCTGTGGATGGGGCTAGGCGGACCAAGAACAGTAACACCGTATGTACAGGGAAACAGCACACACTCATCGTAAACAAGTAGTGCCACCACATAATGACGGAAGTCGTCGTTAGCGAATATCAGCTACCAACGGGTAAGCAACCAACATTAGCTCTGTCCCTGTATTGTTTCACCACGGACATGACAGGAATTTCAAGGAGAATTTACGCAGAATCTTCCATCCGTATTTGGAGAATTACTTACTAATTTAAAAAATATGGTTCAAATGGCTCTGAGCACTATGGGACTTAACTTCTGAGGTCGTCAGTCCCCTAGAACTTAGAACTACTTAAACCTAACTAACCTAAGGACATCACACATATCCATGCCCGAGGCAGGATTCGAACCTGCGCCGCCGCGGTCGCGCGGTTACAGACTGGAGCGCCTAGAACCGCTCGGCCACCTTTTCCGGCTACTAATTTAATCTCAGTTCTTCCAAAAATAGCATTATGCCAATAGCTGTACGCGCACTTCAGAAATTTTGTGATTTTATAGTCTGTGGGATGAGTACTGAGATAATCTTCTGCAACAGGCTTCCTCCACTCTATTAAGCATCTGTAACGCTTATTCTGAACAGAGTGTCCCAGAAATGTTGCGACAAACATCAACGGGCTGTAGAGGGTGCCTTAGAAATCAAGGATAGCACACGTGTCCCGGAACGATAACTAATGACGCTGCAGAGCGTCGAAGTTAGAGGCAGTGACGTCTGCCGCAGCAAACTTGATACGTTCACGGACCATATGCGGAACGCATCGCTGTCTTGTTCGTTGAACGGTGATCGCGACTGTCACCATCAGCAGTGGAAAAGATGGAACTGGCTGCGGCGTAGACAGGCCTTGCCTCCTGTGAATGCAATGCTCTGCTGTCTCGACTGATGACGATTTCGGATTTGGGTGTCCATCCCCAGTTTATTTTTCTGCTCTTTACCGCGAAACTCTGGAGATTTTAGGGGGTTCGAGGAGAAAAATAAACTGCAGATGGAAATCCATGTCCAAAACTGTCATGCGCCGAGGCAACAGAGCTCCGCATTCATAGGAGATATGGGCTTTCATTTCCGGACAAGTCCTCCATACACCGTAAATTTACATGCCATCGGTAATGGCGAATAGGTTCAGCCGCTTTCTCAGCTGATAATCTTGGGTCTGAGATTTTGCCGACACTACGATCCAAGGTACGAATTAGCCCTCCACGCAGTGTCGTACGGTGATAACTATCACTCCTAAGACACAAATCAGTATGAGATGGCTTCCTATAAACGGTACGTCACCTTCCTGCAGGTAAAGGCGGGGAAGGCAGCCTTTCTTTTCCACCTCCATCGTGATGCGAATTTTCGGTGGATTGAATTAAATGTTCTGATAAGCTGTTTAGATTCTTACTGCCGCGAGACAACGACCATCACCTCTAGTTAGGGTCTTCTGAGAGTTTGTAAGGAGGCGCAGAACACGCATCTAAGTGACACAGTATCCACAACCCGCGATTGTCACGAGAAAACAAGACTCATGCAACTACGTATTCGTAAGTATTAGCATTCTACCCATTTTGGACTTTCTTCTTATACGTTTGCGCTGGCTAGGGCTACTGACGTTCATTGTCTCATGTTCTGAATGACAGAAATTTAATTCTACAAGGCGCAGTGCCTGTAGTATTATTTCGAGAACATAGCCAGTGTCTTGTTCAGTGACATATAGTTTATTTCAGTGACTGAATATGCATGACAATGCGGTTATTTACTTTGAAATAACTGCAAAACGTGAAGTTTGTATTTATTATTAACTGCTGTGTAAAGTTAGGACAATTATTTATTCCTAGGTTTGCCGGTAGTATTCCTTGCGGATTCTTGGCGCCCAGAGAGACAAAAAATTGTTGACGCAAGAGAGATGCGCCTTCTTGAATCCATGTTATGATATTTATGCTTGTATATCAAAATTTCCACGAGCGTTTTGCTTTGTGCCCCTAACAGCGGCGTCTCAGCCGAGTCAAACTACATAAGAACTTCACTTTAATTCTCGGATTACAATCCTCCGCCATTCTTTTAGGAAAGGAAGCTGCCAACTTGCGCCGTAATACTGTTCATGGTCGGCATAGCCGCTCATACCGATGTTTCACATTTCCTTGTGGGTAAAATCTTCTCAGGTATTGTCGAAAGGAAAGTGCGAGTATTAGTTGAGCACAAATTGGATGAAAATCACTATGTGTTTATGCCTCTTACAGGTTGTCAGGACCAGATCTTTAGCTCACGGCAAATAATGGAGAAGTGTTACGAGTGGAACAGGGAATTGTATCTATGCTTTATAGGTCTAGAAATGGCATATGACCGGGTTCCTAGGAGGAAGTTATTGTCTGTTCTACGAGATTACGGAATAGGAGGCAAACTTTTGCAAGCAATTAAAGGGCTTTACATAGATAGTCAGGCAGCAGTTAAGGTTGATGGTAAATTGAGTTCATGATTCAGAGTAGTTTCAAGGGTAAGACAAGGCTGCAATCTGTCTCCACTGTTGTTCATATTATTTATGGATCATATGGGTGAGATTAAGATATATGAACACAAAATAAGCAGTCTCGCATATGCGAATGACCTAGTTGTGATGGCAGATTCTATTGAAAGTTTGCAAAGTAGTATTTCGGAGCTAGATCAGAAATGCAAGGACTATGGTATAAAGATTAGGATCTCCAAAACAAAAGTAATGTCAGTGGGAAAGAGATATTAACGGATTGAGTGCCAAATAGGAGGAACAAAGTTTGAACAGGTGGACAGTTTCAAGTACTTAGGATGCATATTCTCACAGGATGACAACATAGTGAAAGAACTGGAAGCGAGGTGTACAAAGCTAATGCAGTGAGTGCTCAGCTACGATCTACTCTCTTCTGCAAGAAGGAAGTCAGTACCAAGACTAAGTTATCTGTGCACCGTTCAATCTTTCGACCAACTTTGTTGTATGGGAGCGAAAGCTGGGTGGATTCAGGTTACCTTATCAACAAGGTTGAGGTTACGGATATGAAAGTAGCTGGGATGATTGCAGGTACTAGTAGATGAAAACAATGGCAGGAGGGTGTCCACAAATCAAAGAAAAACTGGGAATAGATTTAGCAGTCAGGGCGAATAGACTTAGATGGTGGGGTCATGTTACAAGCCTGGGGGAAGCAAGGTTACTCAAGAGACTCATGGGTTCTGCAATAGAGGGTAGGGGGAGTCGGGGTAGACCAAGGAGAAAGTACCTGGATTCGGTTAAGAATAATTTTGAAGTAATAGGCTTAACATCAGAAGAGGCACCAATGTTAGCACTGAATAGGGGATCATGGAGGAATTTTATAAGGAGGACTATGCTCCAGACTGAACGCTGAACGGGATAATCAGTCTTGATGATGACGATGATGATGCAGCACAGCACACTCTAGATGCGTTTGTGGCCTTGAAACTGAAGGGGAGCTCACCTGTCGAAATACCGGCAGCTGTCGGAGATGTCATCTGGCTGCGTTACTGCAAGTGATTTAAACATTTACACACCAGGAAAAACTCAATTTACACACAGATTTAACGCTTTGAGGCCCTACAGGATTACGAATTCCACGCAACTGAGCAGAGGATTTGGAACCGGACAGGGCAGTGGCGTGCAGTCACCGTGAGACGAGCCTCGAGCCGCTGCTAGAGCGGTCTGCGCGTGGAAACAGATGAGGAGCGCATTAGGCGGGGCCCGGCACTGTGCCTGCTGCAGCGGCAGGTGGCGGCGTCCACGCGCGCGCCTCCACGTGAGCTAATGCCCGCCTGGCCCGCCGGCCACCTCTGTATTAATCAGAGCGCTGGAGTGCTGTTCCATTACCGCGCAATCCATTACGACAAACGCGCGAGCGCTAATGCGCTCGTTCCACTTTTCTGCCCGCCTGTCGCGACTGCCCGCGGCGCCCAGACAGATGCTGGCGGCATTACGCGGCACTGACAAAGGTGCTGTAACCTCCAAGCGCAGGATGGAAATCGTGCCCTCACTCGCGGCTCGTGGACATAAAAATCTGGCTGCCTTGGTAGCACTGCAGACTACGTGCCCCTTTCAGTGTCTGGACAGTGCAGTGACGGATGACAGTTTATGAAACTAAATATTATATTGTCTACGATAAATATGGATAATTAAGAAAATTAAACATGGCTGGTCGGTGACGGGGTACGAGAAAAAAAGGAGAGGGCTATTAGGTCGACAGCACTGTAGAAGACGATTCGATTGGAAAAGTGCCGCTACGTCGTAATGAATCTCGTATTTGTCGTGTTCCTCCAAAAAGAAGGAACAAGAAAGGAAGGCACGGCCCACATATAGGCTGCGACCTGTCCTGTACGATTTTTCTTTGCACTCTGTAATTTTTCTTTTTTTTTTTTTTTGTTTCCGTCTCTAGAGTTCCAGGAGTTATTGTTTTACTTTTTATGTGATAATGAACACTCCTTCTCCGTAGCTGAGGGGTCAGCGCGGCAGACTGTCGGGCTGTCATGTTGGGGCCCACCGTTTGATTCCAGGTACTGCAGGGATTTTTCCTTCGTACAATGACTGGTATGGGGTGCACTCAGTCTTGTGGGACCTGGCTGACCAAGTTGTAGCGGTTCCAAGGTCAAGAAACCCTACAACAACCGAGAGATCGGTGTCCTGCCCATCCATAGCGCATCTGTTGACGTCAATGGCACAAGATGAGACGGCGGTCGGTCGTGCCCGATTAGCCCGTCACCTTCTACTTTATCAAGTCAGAAATAATTTGGTCGAAAGCTGTGAGTGGCAAGTTTCGACATCGCTCTATCGGGCACGATATTTCTGTACAAGGTCAGTCGGGAAAGATAGTTTGCGCTTTTCGTCGTCAGTACTTGGGGACAGAAAAACTTAATGGTGGGTAGCTGTATAGAAGCTGCTGCAGTTTCGTATACGAACAACAACAATGTTGTGAAGCTTGACAAGGAAATGCCCTAGACAGAAAAGGAAGGTGGAAAAAAATCGGAACCTGAAATTCCGCAGGAAAAAACGTTGCATGGAGAAGCTGATACTGACGTAGATGCGATACGTTATCATGTTTGTGATCATTATCACATCAGAAAGTTACTGGTGATTATTACTTTAGGCAGACCTTTCCCTGGCAATCGTACGTCGCTATTCAGTTTTCTACGACCTTGCTTCTCATTCTAGATATTTCTGTGGCCGTGGGCTGTTGACTGAGAGCTCGGAGGATATAGCTGAATCGCGATGCCAGTTTTTCGGTAGATCTGTGGCGTTGAACCCTGGGGTCAGTTCTGGCCAAGTTGTCAAGCAGGGCTGAACACGTAACACAGCTAAAGGAACAACGACAAAACCTTCCGACACGCACATTCTTCTCCATTCAGGCTCGTTGGAACGCTCGGAACGCTTTACCCGAAACAATCTCCTCCTTCGTGTATCAAAATAAACAGGAGATTGAGAAGTAAACCACCTTACCAAGTGGCTCGTTGAATCAGTTGTTGAAAATCACGAAAAACCGTCTTGATAATGATCTCAGCCGTTCACTTGTCGTTGATAAACCATCTACCATAGCAAAGCGAATGGAGGAGGTGATAGATTCGCTGTTGCGTAGTAACATCGCTGCATGTGATTATCTTAGACAGACGGAGCCTATGCAAGCCGACACAACTGGCAAATTACGTCATATCAAAATAATATTTTTGTAACTTCTGACATTTTAATCGGAGCTCCAGTATCAGCAACTAACTTCAAGTGAAGTTAATCGCGCCCCGCGGAGTGGCAGCGCGGTTAGAGGCGCCATGTCACGGACTGCGCGGCCCCTCCCGCCGGAGGTTCGACTCCTCCCTCGGGCATGGGTGTGTGTGTTGTTCTTAGCATAAGTTACTTGAAGTGTGCGTAAGTCTAGGGCCCTATGTCCCCAGCAGATTGGTCCCTTAGATATTCACACACATTTGAACATTTTGTAGTTAATCTCAAAAATTCAGTGTATTTCAAACGAAATAAATATCACTGTTTACAATGTAATTCCTCTAATACACACTTACTGCTTTCGTATTGCTTTTATACTTCAGTACCGTTTGGCATATTTAAGATTCTTTTTAATACCGCGATAAGCGTACATAAACAGTTTAACAAGTTGCCACTAATTTTCTTTCTTGTCTGTTCGTCCGGTGGAAATTTTGGAACTGATTTCAAACGAACTTCTCGATAAGCGAGAGACTTGTAACTCTCAAATAGCTCAGAACTGGATGGCAATCCAGTATTTACCCAATTTCTTGTCTCGTGTGGTGGAGGGTACTTTTTTTATCACTATCATTTCCCCATGAGCTACAGACCTGAACTTTCGACATAGCTCAGAACTCGTTGAGATTGCGATATTAATTCGCTTTCTTTCCTAGTGTGGCGGAGGGTACTTTCTTTAGGTACTTGGCTTACCACTATCGTTTTCCGATAAGTTAGGGACTTGAAATTTTAAGCATAGTTAAGAACTCAATGACAAGCAATATGTGTCTGCTGGTCGCCAAGGGTAGTTGACGTGCCACTGCTATTTCTCCTTTTTCCAGTTTTTCTCGCTAATATTTCGTGGTAAAAAGGATTGCTGGTGAGTTCCCGTGTGAGCTCGATTCTCTCTACTTTTCAAAGTCGATATCTTTGCTTGAGACAATTGTAGGAGGCGGGCAATTAATTGGCCAACTTAGGTGAAGACAAACTAAAATAATCCTGAAATTTACTACATGTCTCTGTCGTAATCCCATCAAAATGTTTGAAGTCGACTGAAAAATGTGACACACACAAGATTAAAGAGCAGACAATTTTACTGAAATAAATAAGTTTTTAATATAAAAATTTTATAATGGGTTATAAGTATAAAGTAATTTCTCGTATTCCCATACAGATTCCTAACCCCCTACCGGTACAGTAGTACTGAAAATTTGTGCTTCTGAGTTTTTAATCGGTACGTAAATACTTATTGAATTTAAAACGTAAAACGTGGGTAGCCTGTAGTAGATAATTAATGCATGAATAGTTCACCTCTTGAATGTTACCTATTGCACACTCCCACGTTATTTACCTTAAATTCTAAAAGTACTTTCATAGATAGTAAAAATTCATGAGCACAGATTTTTGGGATTGTCTTTATAGTGTTACTTTAAATCCGTCTTGATTGCAAATTTTTTACTATTCATATGACCGGTTTCGGTTCATTCAGAACCATCTTCAGATCTGTAAAAATAATTATACTAATTTACTATTTCACGAAAGCAAATCTTTTTCATCCTATCTGATCAACATCAAATGTACCAGAACGTATCTGATATTTCAGTTACAGGAGTAACCCGTCCAAATCCAGCAACTTTCACATGCTACGTCACATAAAATTGGTTGGCAGAGTGCACGTCATTTATATTAATTATAACACTATTACCGACAGGTGGCGTCTGATACATTTGTTACATTCCATTTGCACATACTGTATTCAGTAGATCTTTTTTATATTAAAAATATTTAATTAAAATATGTAGATGTCAAAGCTAAAATCTGTACTTGTCAGGATTAAAAAACAGTAAAATTATCATTTTTATACGATCTAAAAGGCATAGGGCGATTTATATATCTATGGTGCTGGTGTGAACTTGTTTTCTTCTACGGTCTGCTTCCGTGGTTCCCGCCACTTTGGTGTTGTGCCGCGGTCCGCTCAGTCGTCTGCTGTCCATCGCCGCGGGCAAGAGGGCCGCACAGGAGGGCCCCGTCAACGACGCCAGGCGTTGCACGCGTCTTCCGGCTTCTCCACCGCGCACCATCTCTCATCCCTCGGCCTGGATCTCCATACGCAACAGTTGTCATCTTAGTAGGTCGTCATAAATGCTAAAAAAGGCGTTATGATTGAATTCGCTTTGTTCGTTGAGGATTAAATCCGGATCTTTATTTTTGTGGGTGTATATTTCGATATCTTCTAAAATGTTAAGAAACCGTCCCTTGTGAGCTCTATGCAGGATGTCTAAGTTGTTTTCAATATTCGTGACTGAGTGCTTTGTCGCAGCCATATGCGCCCCAAAAGCTGTTTTGTTTTGAGAGTAGGTGTGCTCCCTGAATCTGGTTTCAAAGTTCCTACCAGTCTGCCCTATATATTGTTTACAGCAGTCATTACATTTGATTTTATATACACCTGAATCCCGAAATTTATTCCTACTATTACATATTCTATGCCGGAGCTTCAATTTTAACGTGTTATTTGTTCGGAACCCTATTTTAACGTCGGATTTACGAAAGCATCTTTCAATTTTGTCTGCAATTCTTCCATTGTAAGTGAGAGCTACATATTTTTTCTTGTTCTTCCTCTTAACTGCTACTTGCCTTCCTTCTGTATGTTCCATTTGCCTCTTCTTTATCTTCCTATAAATATTCATCACCTGCTTACACGTATATCCGTTCGCTACGGCCACTTGTTTTAAAATACTTAACTCCTTTTCTACTTCGTGTTGGCTTAGTGGCAATTTTAGTAGCCTTTATACCATCGAAGTAAAATATGCCCATTTGTATCGCGGTGGGTGACAAGAGCGCTCGTTGATAACTAGATCTGTATACGTAGGTTTTCTGAATATGCTAAATTCATGCTTCCCATTTTTCTTTATTAGTGTTAAATCTAAGTAATCTATACGGTTGTTTTCCCATAAGACATTATGTCTGTTTTTGCAAATGTCTTTATAGTGTTAGAAATCTGTAAGTGGGTTCTACAAATTATTTTAACTTTTTAGTCCATTTTAAAAACATATTATATTCAAAAGTTTTTGATTAAAATAATTTGTTTAGTATGTTAGACGTAAATAGAGGCGTGAGAAAAATGTGCAACAGGTTAAATATATACTCAGCTGTCTGTTTCTTGTAGCAAAACCATACCGGCTACCGTTCAGTATCTGACACGCGAGTGGACCATAGTGCGTCACATTTAATTGAAATTATCTTGTATTGGAAGATTCTGCACGAGATCCGGTTTGGAGTAAATGAAATTTGGTATGTTCTGAAGATTTTGTTCGCGTAATGTGTTCACCGAACATGGTTAACCATAAACTATCGCACGTATCGACAACTAGGTCAAGTCCCCACGAAAATCATTTTTGTAAACTGGTAGTATATAGTCGTTATAATTTGTTGCGGTGAATGAATCTGTAATGAAATCATAGTACAGCTATTGCAGAACACAGAAATGCCAGCTCTAAATGTTTGTACTGATCAGTTTGGCAGTTTCCGTGAGCTGAACTCGTTGTTACATGCGGGGAGTGCGAACCCTGCTCCAGGCCCCCACGTGCCATTTCGTATCACAATTAGGCCAGCTCTATTACTAAGCCCATTGACCCACACCAATCTAGAGGTCTGCAGATGCATGGCTAAGCCGTGAGGTCGTCAAGTGGCTGTCTCGTGAAGGAGAAGTCGAATGAACTTCGTACACACTGACGGCGGGTGATTTGTCCTAAACTGCCCAGCAGCACAGTGGCACAGCAGCTGCGGGTATGAAATCTCGGTGCACTGTTTGCCCGCCACTCACCGCTACACCGTGAACTTCCATCCCTGATCTGTTCAACAGTAGTGCCATTATCAACTGAGGTGAATATTATCAGATTGTTTGATTGAGTTAGCTATGATATTTATATAATACAAGCAAACGTAAGCAGAACATTGGTGCAGGACCGAAATTCCCTGGTGGAGCCTTCCACCTTCCACAATATTTGTCGTTCGATATTTGTGGATTTTGAGGAGGAGGAAATGCAGGCAGTTTCAGTATAAATGCCCTGTGAAACATTGCATTAGATCTAGCAGAGGTTGAAAATACCGCTTCAGTTGTAAATTACTTCATTTTCACACGACCGGTTTCGGACTATTATAAGCCCATCCTCAGATGTACTGGAAATATCAAAAGACGGGAGATAATTTTCACACGCCGCAAGACACGTAAGAGAAACTAACTTTCCTTTTACATGAGTGGCAAACAAGTTTTAAATTTCGTGGGGATATATAAGTGGCCACGTGGAACAACACAGCCGGCCGATGTGGCCGAGCGGTTCTAGGCGCTTCAGTCCGGAACCGTGAAACCGCTACGGTCGCAGGTTCGAATCCTACCTCGGGCGTGGATGTGTGTGATGTCCTTAGGTTAGTTAGGTTTAAGTAGTTCTACGTTATAGGGGACTGATGACCTCAGATGTTAAGTCCCATAGTGCTCAGAACCATTTGAACCATTTTTGGAACAACACGCCACGCTCATCAGTTAAAAGAACATGCACATGTGCCACTCCTATGCACAAGCTCTCGTTACTGATCCACAAGGAAATTAGCGAAACTCCACAGTCTATACTGTCAGAAAGCAATATGCTAATTAACATGCTAGCAGCAATAGCATTGAAAGAACACATTAAAATTGGGGTCAGTTTAAAACTGCTAACCAACCGTCGACAATTAATCGAGGCTTACATGCGATAACACCTGAGACGCACTTTACATCATGGAAGACAGATAAATTTTTAATTAGTGAGGTCACAGATAATGCCACAATACTATAATGCGCCATAGTCGTAGGATAACATGAAAACATGCAACTCTTATTAAGAGAGGACAATTTTACAGCAATGTAAAATGAAGTGGGTTTATATCGCACCTTCCACTCAGTTTTACGACAGTCCTGGACCGGCCTGTTCAACACGCTCCTTTGCTACGCATAATCCACTTTTAACTTATATCCTCTATTTTTGTGTAATATTTCTGTTTCTTCTTCATTTTAAATGTTGTTGTTGTTGTTGTTGTGGCCTTCAGTCCAGAGACTGGTTTGATGCAGCTCTCCATGCTACTCTATCCTGTGCAAGGTTCTTCATCTCCCAGTACCTACTGCACCCGACATCCTTCTGAATCTGTTTAGTGTATTCATCTCTTAGTCTCCTTCTGAGATTTTCACCCTCCACGCTGCCCTCCAATACTAAATTGGAGAGCCCTTGATGCCTAAGAACGTGTCCTACGAACCGATCCCTTTCTCTAGTCAAGTTATGCCACAAATTTCTCTTCTCTCCAGTTCTATTCAATACCTCCTCATTATTTATGTGATCTACCCATCTAATCTTCAGCATTCTTCTGTAGCACAACATTTCGAAAGCTTCTATTCTCTTCTTGTGCAAACTATTTATCGTCCATGTTTCACTTCCATACGTGGCTACACTCCATAAAAATATCTTCAGAAACGACTTCTGACACTTAAATCTCTACTCGATATCAACAAATTTCTCTTCTTTAGAAACGCTTTCCTTGTCATTGCCAGTCTACATTTTATATCCTCTCTACTTCGACCATCATGTTATTTTGCTTCCCAAATAGCAAAACTCATACACTACTTTAAGTGTCTCATTTCCTAATCTAATTCCTTCAGTATCACCCGACTTAATTCGACTACATTCCATTATCCTCGTGCCGGCCGGGGTGGCCGAGCGGTTCTAGGCGCTACAGTCTGGAACCGCGCGACCGCTACGATCGCAGCTTCGAATCCTGCCTCGGGTATGGATGTGTGTGAAGTCCTTAGGTTAGTTAGGTTTAAGTAGTTCTAAGTTCTAGGGGACTGATGACCGTAGCAGTTAAGTCCCATAGTGGTCAGAGCCATTTGAACCATTATCCTCGTTTTGCTTTTGTTGATGGCTCTGAGCACTATGGGACTTAACATCTATGGTCATCAGTCCCCTAGAACTTAGAACTACTTAAACCTAACTAACCTACGGACAGCACACAACACCCAGTCATCACGAGGCGGAGAAAATCCCTGACCCCGCCGGGAACCGAACCCGGGAACACGGGCGCGGGAGGCGAGAACGCTACCGCACGACCACGAGCTGCGGACGCTTTTGTTGATGTTCATCTTCTATCCTCCTTTCAAGACACTGTCCATTCCGTTGAACTGCTCTTCCAGGTCCTTTGCTGTCTCTGACAGAATTACAATGTCATCGGCGAACCTCAAAGTTTTTATTTTTTCTCCATGGATTTTAATTCCTACTCCAAATTTTTCTTTTGTTTCCTTTACTGCTTGCTCAATATACAGACTGAATAACATCGGGGGGAGCTACAACCCTGTCTCACTCCCTTCCCAACGACTGCTTCCCTTTCATGTCCCTCGACTCTTATAGCTGTCACCTGGTTTCTGTACAAATTGTAAATTTAAACCACTTAATTCAAATTGTGAACGGCCGGTATAGTTGCCGAGTGTTCTTCTCTCCGTCAATAGATGGCAGAACTTTTGCCACTCTGGTTTACCAATTTTCCTCCGTTTTCGTATCCGCTACTCCCTGTTCTGCGCTCATAGGCAGCACACCACGCCTGGTACACGCGGCGCTCGGGGACGACAGCACAGCGTAAGTGTCGTGATATCATTTGTATATATCCCCTGTCCAGGCACTTGTCCGTAGTACTGTTTGGTGCCACTTGCGCATTGACATAGGTTTCATAGCACCTAGCCCGACCGAAATGTTTTTAAAAAGTTTTTAAAACTTTTTGGAAAAATTTGTTTTTGTTATGTTTCTTCCGGCGTGTGAAAATTATCCCCAGCCTTCCGGTATTTCGAGTACGACACCTGAGGATGAGCTTATAACATTCTGCAAACGGTCGTGTGAAAATAAAGTAATTTACAACTGAAGCGGTATTTACAACCTCTGCTATAATGCTCAGTTGCGGATGTTCTGTTATCAAGATTGTTTGTACATTACAGCTAGTTGGCGATACAACATTGAATCTTCCTGGCAGATTAAAACTAAGTGCCCGATCGGAACTGGAGGCTGGGCAGGTAGCAGGTAAGGTACTGGCGGAAGTATGGCTGTGAGGGCGGTCGTTCAGCGCGCTTGGATAGCTCAGGAAGCAGACCACTTGGCTACGGAAGGCAATGGTACCAGGTGGGAGACCCGGTGTGGTTTACAGTTTTCATTTTCGAGAAAAAGTTTAAAGACAACACACAATCCGCTGCTGAACGAAAATTCATTCTCGATACTACATATGTTTACAAAATATTTGTGTGTCGATTTTCATATCTAACCTGGTAGTTTATTTAAACGAGCATCCAGTTTGTCATTGTCCTAAGTAGGCCTACGGAAAAAGTTTTTTACATACATTTTCGCCTGTGATTTCCTGATTCTCATTTTACATACATAATACCAAAATAAATGTATGAAATTTTGCTACAGATAGATAACGATGGATGAATCAACATGACAGATAATCTGTCCGCGTGGACGGAACATCTCTTCCGTCATACCGCATTAAGAAAAACAATGGTTTACGGAGGCAGCCTTTTCGCATCAAATATTTCTCGACTTGGTAATTCGAAACGTGTTACAAAAAGACAGTTACGTTAACGAGGGTAAATGCTTCGTATTACTGGATCAAATATGCCTTTCAGACCAGAAAAACGTTTGATATTGCCTTGCTGACATTGAGTTATTCACGAAAGCAGTTAAAGAACTGTTGCGCACACGGGACAGAGATTAAGAATAAGAACCAGTAGTCTTCTAAAGTGTAGGGCCTACTAACATAGCGGATCCTGCTTCAATGCCTAAGTCTGTAACGCCATCTCACATTATTAGACCACCATGGTTAGCTGAGCGTCGCAACCATTGTTGACTTTAAATTAAAGTTTTCGAATTGTTTTTGGAAACCTTTTTGTAGATGAGTTCAAATAGCCTCACATTTGTAGCTTCACAATTAGTCATGATACCGACACATGCAATTCACTTCAACACATCAACATGTTTTATCCCACAGGGTGGAGTACAGACTTTTGCCACACAATGGCTTGAAATTATTATAGTTGTATTCTGTCATTAACAGAGTTAGCATATAAGTGTTACACAGAACGTGGTTCATACACGTCTCAAACACAGACAGTAGAGACAACATTTTCTGTCTTTTATTCGTTGTTATAGAACAATGGCCCACGCAATAAATTGTAGATTCTGGCGTCTTCTTTATCCCCATGCCCGCCGACTCAATGACGATAAAAATTGGCGACGCAAACTGCCGTTGCTAAGCCATTCATGAAACACAAAAGAATATACACATTTCGTAATCTCGTTCTAAAATTAAACTTCGACCAAAAGGCATTCATAAATCGATATTAAAATAAAAATGACTGTGCCTTAGCATATACTATTTATGCGGTAAGACCAGGTAACTGCTCTCCTAAGCATTACGCATCACTACAACCGCCATACTTAAAGTACGTGCGTAAGGAAGTTGAATAAAAAGAAAAAATGGTCGAAGCCGTTGACGCACGCTTGTTCGGTAGCTGTGGACGCTGGGAGGGATCCGGTTCGAATCGTGGTGGTAGAAAAAAATTTTCTCCGCCGGTATTTGGCCGGCAAGGAGACGAGAGGTGGTGGCGTAGAGTTCTTGATCACCAGAGTTTGCGCCATTGTCGTGGTTTAAATGCCAAACTCCCCCGCAGTATTTCATGAAGTGGGGGCATGTGACATTGTTGAGGTGATCCGTCCGTCGGATGGGGACTTTAAGGGTGTAGACTTGGAGTAGAAGAGGCACCACTGGTCATTTTAATTTCCACAGCATGTAGATCATACTTACAGGTGTACGAAACTCTAGCTTTCGCAAATTTTTAAAAACTGTGGTAAAAATTGAGATAATCAACTACGAAATTTGAGTTTTTTTTAAACATGAAGTTTAAAATGTAACGGCTCTTTCATTATTTCATAAATTGAATAAATTCTACAGTTTCATACACCTATAAGTATGGTTTGTATGCTGTGCAAAATTCATCAAAGACTCTCCCTTACTTAAGAAGAAAAGTGTACCTATAGCAACAAATGCAACAAATAGTAAGTGAAAAAAATGATGAAATTTTACACGTAAAAATTTTATATTGTTATGTTTTTGAACTTCCACTGTTATGAGTGTGAATCCTGAATCCTTCCTGCTCCTGCTGATAGAGTTTTATGAATTTGTTTTTAAAAGTAAAGACAGTGGAAATTAAAATGTCCTGTGGTGCCTCTCCTGCTCCAAGTCGGCCCGTTTGACGTCCTAATCCCTTTAAGCTTGGTGGCCCCCTTGCTACTACTAGCGAGGGGTCAGCTAAGTGTCGGCATTAGGTTTCATCATCTCCTTTCTGTCATCATCATCATCATCATCATCATCACCACACAAGACAAACATTATACTACACATCACACACACACACACACACACACACACACACACACACACACACACCACATGCAGTATTACAAATATTGTAATGGGGCATGTTGCAAATAAATAAACAAAAAAATTGCTACGATAACACTTGGTGGACCTCAGAGACACAGCAGACAAAAGAATACATGAAACCCTCAGGTCTAAAAATGAGTTCCAATACTGTGAGCATTCCGACACACTCCACAACCCACTAGCGTCACTGTTTTGTCCCAGAGCTAACCGCCTTGTTTCTTTAGCTGCGTGGCAGGCAGCGCGCCTGATGGGTCGCACTCGGCGAGAGGTCGCCCGCAGGAAGGCGAGAGGCGGGGCTGCCGGACGACTGAAGTTGAACCGCGGACGGGTGTCGAGCACGAGTATGTCGTCATCCACATGAGTCTTAAAATCAATCCATTAGACTCCAGTTACACTACAAATCACACAATCTAAAGTCTGTGAATTCAGATAAATCTTTGGGTACGAAAATTAAGAAAACCTTAGATTCTAACTATCACATAGATAATGTTGTGGGAAGAGCAAACGAAATACTGGGACCTAGTGACAGAAAGAAAATGCAACAGGTCTACTGAAGAGACTACCTACACCAGATTTGTCCGTCGTCTGCAAGAGCATTGCTGCAAGGTGTGGGATTCGCATCAGATAGCATTGAAGGAGGACATCGAAAAAGTTCAAAGAAGGGCGGGTCATCTCGTACTATTCCGAAGTAGGAGAGCGATTGCCACGGATATTATTCCCGATTTGGAGAGGTAGTCATTAAAAGCAGGGCGTTTTTCGTCGCGGCAGGGTCTTTCCATGAAAGTTTCGAACACCAAAGTTCTCCTCAGAATGCGAAAATATTTTGTTGATGCCCACGTACGTAGGGAGAAATGATCATAGGAATAAAATAAGAGTTCGTAAGCACAGGTGTAAGTGTTCGTTTTTCCGATGTGCTATTCAAAAGTGGAACTGTAGAGAAATTGCTTGGTAGCGGTTCGATGAACTTTCTGCCAGGCACTTGATTGTGAATTTTAGGGTAATCGTGTAGATGTAGATAAAGGTGACTGGAGACTTTACATGTGATCCGACGAGTCACTGTTTCCGCTCTTTCCAAGCAACGCTTTTTGTCGAGTGCTCTGACGCCGTAATGAGGTGTTTAACCGGCAGTGTGTGGTGGGTGTACGGCCGGTCGGAGGCCGCAATCTTTTAGGGAAGTTTCTCTTAACGTGACTTGGGCCCATTTATTATGTTTACCGTGAGCGTCAACCAGAAAATTTGTCAGAATCCTCGGCGACCAAGAGTTATATACACTCGTGATGAGTATGGTTGGATACTTGGATAACAAAGACGTTCTCACAGGACTGCACGCACTCTTTCCTGGTTACACGAACACACTGGCACCTTATCGCATTTCGAAAGGACCGCTAAAACACCAGAACTTGAACCCCAATGAAAATGGTTGTGCTATTAGCAACTGTCGGTGGAACGTAGCGACCATCCCCACAGTGTGGCAGTTCAACGGGATCTAATCATCAGTGACTCCATCAACTCGTGGACTGTCTTCTTTACCGGTTTCAGGCGGTTACCCAGGTCCGTGGCGGTATTAAACGGATATATATTGACGTCTCTTGGACGTGATTTCAGATTTTTCTCGAGTCTACTCACTAAAGCTTTAGCCTTTGTATCCTCCATACTGTTTTCTAGCAGTGGATCACAATCATCTGTTCTTAATCCTCGTGGAAAAATCAATATTGCTAAATTTTCTTCACTTAACATACCGGAAGTAAAATTTCCATTCCAGTGCACAGAAGCTCACTGTAAATTGTGATAAATGAAACTGTTTTTGCTCAGGGTGAATTCACTGTTCGCGGAACCGGTACCTGCTGAATATTATGAAAATACAGCTCTGTCCGGCCTTGACCTGACGTTTCTTCTGCAAGGTAGTAGTATTTACACAGCCCCTCTATCAGGAATTCTACACTTGCAACCAATAAAGACGATCATTAGCTAATAATCTTGTCAGCATCGGGACGGCAGCGCCTCTCTCTTTGTTTTTGTTCTCTGCGTGTGGAAAACTCTTCCGTACCTCCTACTCTCATTCTTCTGCTATGCTTTAGCACAGCTTCCAATTCTACATCTTCACCTTAAGTTAATAAATTAGTGGTTTCAGGGAATGTCAAACTGTCTGCCCGAGTAGTGCTAAATATCTTAAACAAATGGCTAAAACTCACACTCACGAAATCTTGACAAGTTGCCAAAACTTCAAGATACAAACAGCTCATGGACATTTTTGGTGTAGTAAGAATATGGAGATGAGAATAAGCACGAGACATAAACAGATATCATGCGATGCCATGTGTTACATAGTACATTTACAATGAATTTTGTTTTAGAATTGATAATTTTGGAGTTAATGATGTTGAAAGCTTAATGAAAGTTAATCCTACTATGCATTTACTTCAGTTATAAGTTACAGTTATCCAGCGGTATTAAATATTACGATACAGTTTTTACTTAATTATGTATTTGTGTAGATGAAGCTGTAACGTCTCGAGACAATGCACAATAGCGTTTTATTGCAGTAATCTACTTTGCAGTACGGCCCGTACCTTTGGAGCCGTTGGCGGTGATAGCAACAGCCTCTTGTATCTTACCCTGACTCATTCGCACCTGTCGCTAGCCTAGCCGTGAGAAGCGGTACCTGTGTCTATTCGAGAGACAGAATATTCAGGTCCCTAAGAATCTAAATAAACTATATTAAATATTACTCAATTTAGTTAAAAGTCAATATACTACCCTTTGTCATTAAAAAGAAGATTGTGTAAAAATATTAGCTTTCTAGCTGGCATACTTTCAGAGTTAGAGAAAATTACTTAAAACACCCCAAATCGACACTTGTAAGATTTAAGTCAGTTAGGATTCATCACAGTTTGTCTTTTAGTATCATTTGGAATCAATACTGAAGTTCACAAAGGTCAATTTGTTTGAATTTTCATTATTAAAAACGTTAACTATTTTTCATTTTCGTAACATAAAATTCAGGAAAAATCAGTATTTATTTAATGTGTTGTTGTGCAAGTAAATGAGAATGAGTGAGAGTGTGTATGGGGGGCATACGAAAAAAATTCTTTGTTATCTCACGTTAAACATTACGTAACTATGTCACGGGAAAGTGTTAAGCAAGCAAGTTGCAATGAAAAATGTAATTTCCCCACCGTGCTCATGACGTGTATCCAAGCGTACTTGCTTTAGTAAGACTGCAGCCAGAATAGCCATTTGCAGAGTATTAGTTTTCTAAAGTTATTTCAACATTAATCTTCTTTTCATTTGGTTTCGTTAAACATTTTATTAATATTTGTATGATGAAGTGACGTAAATGCATCTGTGAATGTCGATTGGCGTAAGACAGTTATAGTGCAAAAAACAACTCGAAGGATTGTTTTGATTGGCTGGTAACTTTTAAACAACCAATCAGAGTTAAGCATTTCCCGCACATTACAAGTAGTTATAGACCCTGGAAGGAACGGCAGTGAGGCAGTCGCTGGCTAGCTGTCGGACGTGCACATCATGTTGGAAGTGTCTGTCTGTATCATGAGTAAAACGAAGAAGTTATTGGTTTCTCGAGTGCGGATTGTATTGCCATGAAAACAGTTGCATTTACGGACAGATTGTGAAAATTTGAGCTTGATGAAGTGATTTGTTAGTGAGATAAACGCGTGTGAACTTTCGGCCTTTGTAAAATTCCGCGTGGCATGTTACATATTCGTCTATGGAATATTTGGCGAGCAATTTATTTATTAGAAATCCACTGAAAAAGGACCGAATGTGGATATTTTAACAGAGCAATGACTGTAAATCACGTAATAATTCGGGTCGGACTTACGTACATTTCTGGCTGCCTTGCGTGTGTAATGAGTTGCATGAACTGTGAGCTGGAGACAATGGTACTATTCGTTAATTAAATACACGCTGATGGCAAGTGCTTAATTTTGAAGCTAAAGAAATAAAGGAACTCGTTGCAGAATTTTGCCATTTTTCTAAAGAGATGAAGCAATAGCCCTCCACCCGAAATTTATTATAAAATACTACAGGATAGTTTGCTACCAGAGATTACACGGATTTAGCAAACGTAAGTAGTGACGGTGTTTTTCTTCAACCCTGCTTTTGACATTGTCTGGACAATATCTACGTATTCAGAGAAACGGGCTGGTGAGTAGACGCCATACTGAAGTAGGTGGAACTTTTGTAGTGCACAGGACAACAAGAGACAGTGATCAAACAAACATTACGCCACAAAGGCAAACCCGTCACGGCGCAAAGGAACATGGAAAGATGCTTGCGGGCCAATAAACAGAATGTTCGTGTTTGTAAAGGTGTTACATGAAACACTAATTGAAACTAATTGAAATTCTGAAGGTAGAAGTGTATAAGGCGGAAGACATGAAAGAGATGCAGTAATTGAGAGGAGATTGAGACTAGATTGTAACCAATCCCTTACATCATTAAGTCCGTACATCGTGAAACAATAACGGAAAGCGGGGACATATTTAAAAAGGAACACAGAAAATATTTTACTATTTTCAGATGGCTTTGTGATTCTGTCACATGGCAAAAGTCTCTTAAGGTACGTACGATGGATTGCGTCTTAAAAAGAGGTTATTAGATTGGGAAATGAGTGACTGAAAATAGTACATGAGTTTTGTTCTTTGGGAATCAAAATAGCTTGTGATGGCCAAGGAAGTAAGAATACAAAATGCAGACCTGTACAGAAGATAAATGTAAACGATAAAAAGGACAAGCAAGAAAGGTTGATGGTAGTTTCTGAAACGTGGTGCGACAAAATAACGGTGAGGATTAGATGGGTACATCGGGAAGCTAATGAAGGGGTACTGCAGGTGGATGGGGGAAAAGAATAATACACTCCTGGAAATGGAAAAAAGAACACATTGACACCGGTGTGTCAGACCCACCATACTTGCTCCGGACACTGCGAGAGGGCTGTACAAGCAATGATCACACGCACGGCACAGCGGACACACCAGGAACCGCGGTGTTGGCCGTCGAATGGCGCTAGCTGCGCAGCATTTGTGCACCGCCGCCGTCAGTGTCAGCCAGTTTGCCGTGGCATACAGAGCTCCATCGCAGTCTTTAACACTGGTAGCATGCCGCGACAGCGTGGACGTGAACCGTATGTGCAGCTGACGGACTTTGAGCGAGGGCGTATAGTGGGCATGCGGGAGGCCGGGTGGACGTACCGCCGAATTGCTCAACACGTGGGGCGTGAGGTCTCCACAGTACATCGATGTTGTCGCCAGTGGTCGGCGGAAGGTGCACGTGCCCGTCGACCTAGGACCGGACCGCAGCGACTCACGGATGCACGCCAAGACCGTAGGATCCTACGCAGTGCCGTAGGGGACCGCACCGCCACTTCCCAGCAAATTAGGGACACTATTGCTCCTGGGGTATCGGCGAGGACCATTCGCAACCGTCTCCATGAAGCTGGGCTACGGTCCCGGACACCGTTAGGCCGTCTTCCGCTCACGCCCCAACATCGTGCAGCCCGCCTCCAGTGGTGTCGCGACAGGCGTGAATGGAGGGACGAATGGAGACGTGTCGTCTTCAGCGATGAGAGTCGCTTCTGCCTTGGTGCCAATGATGGTCGTATGCGTGTTTGGCGCCGTGCAGGTGAGCGCCACAATCAGGACTGCATACGACCGAGGCACACAGGGCCAACACCCGGCATCATGGTGTGGGGAGCGATCTCCTACACTGGCCGTACACCACTGGTGATCGTCGAGGGGACACTGAATAGTGCACGGTACATCCAAACCGTCATCGAACCCATCGTTCTACCATTCCTAGACCGGTAAGGGAACTTGCTGTTCCAACAGGACAATGCACGTCCGCATGTATCCCGTGCCACCCAACGTGCTCTAGAAGGTGTAAGTCAACTACCCTGTCCAGCAAGATCTCCGGATCTGTCCCCCATTGAGCATGTTTGGGACTGGATGAAGCGTCGTCTCACGCGGTCTGCACGTCCAGCACGAACGCTGGTCCAACTGAGGCGCCAGGTGGAAATGGCACGGCAAGCCGTTCCACAGGACTACATCCAGCATCTCTACGATCGTCTCCATGGGAGAATAGCAGCCTGCATTGCTGCGAAAGGTGGATATACACTGTACTAGTGCCGACATTGTGCATGCTCTGTTGCCTGTGTCTATGTGTGTGTGGTTCTGTCAGTGTGATCATGTGATGTATCTGACCCCAGGAATGTGTCAATAAAGTTTCCCCTTCCTGGGACAATGAATTCACGGTGTTCTTATTTCAATTTCCAGGAGTGTATATGCCACACTGTAAGTGAAAGATGGGATCGGAAGACAGTACATATTATGAGGCATGAAGGAATAATCAGTTTCGTAAGGGAGGGAAAGGCGGAGGATGAGAAACGTAGAGACAGTCAATAAGTTGAAATGGTCGCAGGTTGCAGTGGCTATCCAGAGATGAGGCTCGCACACAGTGGAGTGACGTAGAGAGCTGCATCAGACCAGCCTTCGAACTGAGCTACACAACAGAAACAACAATGCGTAGTAGAATCTTCTCGTAGCGTCTGGCACTAGCGCTAATGCTGCATAGTTTTTACAATGAGCTACGTTTCTTATGTATTGCGTAGTTTTATTTTTTGAAAATGCCAATGGTGGTATCCTGTTTATTATAGACACTTATGTGTACTAACATTGAACAGCTGTTGATCACCATTGTTATTGAATAATCAAGCAGGAAATTCGTCTTTTACTGCCGGTTTGTGTTTGGTCCAAATCGTTTAAAGCGTTATTGTGTTCTTATTTTGTATGTGAGAGTGTTAAAAGACAATTTCCACTTCATCTCTATAAGTATGTTATCCGAACAATCTCTAACAACTTCTCAGTCGTACAGTGATTCAATATGTCCAGTACATCAATCCACCTTGATTAAAATTTTGAAGAGCATGATATATTTTGGCGTTAACTGTGGTACTATGAGTTCCGTATCTCAATATTTCTGTGGAGTTCAAAATATATGTTTTCTTTGGTGTTGATTCAGCTTATAGATCTTCCCGAAGACGTAGCTGACGGTCATTTTTGTTTCATATTGCTCTGTATATGTCACAATGCGTTTCTGACAATACGGTTATGTAAATCAATTTCTCTCTTGCAAAATCGGTTTTCTGTGTTATTTCCGGTGTCTTCGGTTATTCTTTTCTCCCAGTACACTCTTCTACATCTCGCTAACAGGGTATCTTCTCATTCACTTTCAGCTAGCAGCTTTGGAGGAGAAATTTACCGAAGTCTAAAGAACTTAAAAGATTCTCAGGTTGCACCTAGAAACTTCAAAGCGTTAGAGTACTTGTTTTTGCGTCGGAAAAGGCAAATAAAAGCAAAGTGTACACAAAAACTAAATCACTATTGTTTCTCCGTGGAGCTCATATCAACATAGTTAAGGGTACAAAGGCACCATTCCCTTCAAGTCTTAAAACATTGCAGATCGGTGGAAAGAATATATGACGGGTATTTTTTTTTAATATAACCTACAATATGTTGCGAAATGGTAACCACATCGAAAATCAAAAATTTTCTTTTTGCAACAATTAGTTACATATTCAAGCAACTGGCTTTATAACCCTCCGCTTCGACTTTTACATTGTCGTAGCGTGGTACCAACTTGCCAATGCAGCCTGTGATTTCTGCAACCGCCCTACACTGGTCTACAGTCATTGGTTGTCCCAAAATGCAATGCTCTTAGTTAGCGGTTCATGTGAGCGAAGAGACGAAAATCAGAAGAAGCCAATTCTGGGCTGTATGGTAGGTGATCAAACGTATTGCATCTTCGATTCCCCTTCAGTGCACAGCCGAGCATTGTATGAAGAAGGGAACGCATGAGTTGTTCTGTGGACAGCATGTACGAGTAAACAGGCGGAACCTCTCAGCACATACTTAAAACTTCGCGGGAGGTACTACTGTCGAGGCATCTTTATCTGCTCACTGTTCGCTCAGAACTGGAAAGTGCTACGTGATTGCATAGATCGGCTTAGTAGAGGCAGTGCCCAAATACATCCACAAAGCTTCACAGGATTTTCACTGTGGTTTTAGTTTTTCGACCAATCGGAGGGTGAAAAAAAAATTGCCACCTACTAAAACAATTTCTACATCTACATATAAACTTTGTAAACTGTGAAATGTATGGCAGAGGGTACTTAGGAAGGTAGCACATGTAGGAGTTCTGCCTGTTCCAATCGTTTTTCAAGTGAAGAAAAATGAGTGCATAAATATCTCTGTGCATATTGTAGTTATTCTAACTTTCTTTTTGGGTCCCTATGGGAGTGATACATCGAGGCTTGCAGCGTATTTCTAGATTCTTCCTTAATATTGGTTCTTGGAATTCTCTAGGTAGGTCACCACGGGATAATTTCCGTCTGTTGGTGTTCTTGTGGTCTTCACTCCGAAAAATGGCTTGACCCATCTCTCCAAGCAATTCCATCCTGTGCATCACCGAATAACTCTGACAATTTACATCCTTTTGATCCTGCTTATTGCGTTCGTCTTTTGATCTCCCTCTGCCATTTTTACCCCCTACACTTCTCTCCAATACTAAATTTACGATCGATTAATGTCTCGCAATGTGTCCTATCAATCGACTCCTTTTTTTCTCCCCAGTTCTGTTCAGTACCTCTTCATTAGTTACGTGATCTACCCATCTAATCTTCAGCAATCTTCTATAGCACCACATCTGAAAAGCTTCTATTCTCTTTTTGTCTAACCTTTTTATCGTCCACGTTTCACTTCCAAACATGGCTACATTCTCAAATACCTTCAGGGCGACTTCCTAACACTTAAATCTGTATTCGATGCTAACAAAATTTCTCTTCTTCAGAAGCGCTTTTCTTGTCATTGCCAGTTCACATTTTGTATCCTCTCTACTTTTGCATTCATCAATTATTTTTCTAACCGAATAGTAAAACTCATCTGCTACTTTAACTGTCTAATTTCAGAGTCTAAGTCCCTCTGCATCACCTTATTTAATTCGACTACATTCCATTCTCCTTGTTTTTCTTTTGTTGACGTTTATCTTATATCGTCTTTTCAAGACGCGGCCCATTCCGTTTAACTGCTCTTCCAAGTCCTTTGTTGTCTCTGAGAGAACTACATTGTCATAGGCAAACCTCAAAGTTTTTATTTCTTCCCCCTGAAGTTTAATTCCTACCCTAAATATTTCTTTGGTCTCATGTACTGCTTGCTCAATGAAGAGATTGAGTGACATCGTGGATAGGCAACAACGCTGTCTCACTCCCTTCTCAAGTATTGCTTCCCTTTCATATCTCTCGACTTTTACAACTGCCGCTTGGTTTCTGTGCACGTTGTAAATAGTCTTTCACTCCCTGTGTTTCACGCCTGTTACCTTCAGAATATCAAGGAAATTATTCCACTTAACATTGTCAAAAGCTTTCTCTAAGTTTACGAACGCAAATCTCTTATTCCAATTCAGGTTTCCCAGCATTTTCGTGACGTTCTGCAGTTAGTCAAATAATCGGAGACTGTTCGTGCTGCTTTTCTCTGTAGTCTTACGGTATCCCCTGTTAGTCCTGTTTGGCAAGAGTCACAATATACTGGAGCAATATTTGAAGACAGGACGCACAAATAATTTATAAGCTCTCTCCTTTGCGGACTGAATTTCCCCAGTATCCTGTCAGTGAATGGAAGTGTGCTACCTGCTTTGCTACAATTGAGCCTATTGTCATTATATTTCATATCCATTGAATATTTGTAAGACTTGAATGATTCTAGAAACTGTGAACAGGTAATACTGTAGTTTTTTGTGTTTGTGAAGTGCATAGCCGTACATTTCTGTACATTCGAAGCCAATTGCCAGTCATTGCACCACTTCTAAATCTTATCAAGGTCGGAATGAATGTCTCTGTAGATTTTTTCAGACAGCATTTAGATGTGGATAACTATGAAAAGTCTTATATTGCTGTCAATTCTGTCTGCCAGGCCACTAATATACAAAACATGAGCAGGGGTCCCAACACACTGCCCTGGGGCACGACTTAAGATATTTCTACTTCTGTCAATTGCTTTCCATCTAAGATAACATACTGAGTCCTGTATATTGAGATATTCTCAAACTAGTCACAAATTTTCTCGATATCCCATATAATTATACTTTCGATAATAAGCTAGTTGACGTGGGAGGTACCTGACACTTCCCATATGATATTAGTACAGTAGAAAGCACGAATAATTAATTCGTGTGACCATCAATTACCAGATGATGTTGGTGATATTTGGTTTGTGGAGTGCTCAACTGCGTGGTCATCAGCGCCCGTAAAATGTCCCAGTCTTTACACAGTGTAACCTAGTCACTTTCACGAATGATGATGAAGACAACACAAACACCCAGATCCCGGGCAGAGAAAATACTCCAACCCGGCCGGGAATCGAACCCGGGACCCCGTGATCCAGAGGTAAATTACCGGATGGAAATGGAATAGCGCCTTATATAACGAGGTATTAAGTGTACGTTAGTGACGTGCTTCTGCCAACTCTCTGTAATAACTTTTCGCAGAAACCGTTTCAGTGCTGAGAATCCCCCGCACAAGATACCACAAAATTCGATAGAAATTATCCTAGCTACTGGAGAAGATTCTGGCCCTACTGAACACAGAGAGACCACTTGCGAAGATTACCTTTTCAGTAGTTGATTTGTAAAGGAAAATACAGAAACACATGCCAGAGTTCACTATTTCTGAGAGTTTCGGATCTGAGAATAACGTACTTTTCTAATTGGCAAAATTCGAGAGAACAGATGCGAAACCCTTCAGCAAACAAAATTTGGCTACTACAGTTTTCTTTGCGAAAGCGGAGAACAGGGAGAATGAGCGAAATTCCGTTTCAGCATGCGGCAGCGAAAGATATCGTCTATAAAACTCGACGGAGTAAATATGCAAAACTTCTGCGCTGTACTTGTTTGTCTGAGTTCTGGAAATGTTCACTGAGGGACTTTTAAGCGCCATTCTTTTTTATGATCACTCGTTTCTGGACAAACAACATGTTCCCTGATATTTACGATTTAGCAGCACGGCGTTACGGCACGGAAGCCAGAGTTCCGCGTAAGCATATCTTAGGTCATTTATACCGAAATAAACGTCAAACTTAAGCCAGAGGCGCAATTATACAATGAGGCACTTCGCATACTGTACTGAATGACCGTGTATGGCTAACAACTGAATAAAACATTTCTGAACGAATGTGCTTCACATTTAAGCGCACTGAGATCCCAAAAGAGTCATGTGGTTTTTTTTTTTTAATAACTGTAAGATTACATAATATTAATATAATCTAAAGAAATCCTGAACCATTTCTTTTTCGTTTTACTTGTGCAATCATTTTATAACATGTCCGAAACTATTACGGCAATGTCGTCAAATACACCGAAGCGCAAATAATCTGGTATAAGCATGTGTACTCAAATACGGAGATATGTAAACAGGCAGAATACGGCGCTGAAGTCTAGAACGCCTACAGAAGGCAACAAGTGTCTGGCGCAGTTGTTAGATCGATTACTGTTGCTACAATGGCAGATTATCAAGATGTGAGTTTGAACGTGGTGCTATAAACAGCACACGAACGGTGGGACAGAGCACCTCGAAGGTAGCGATGAAGTGGGGATCTTTCCGTACGACTATTTCACGAGCGTACTTTGAATATCAGGAATTCGGTAAAACATAAGATCTCCGACATCGCTGCGGCCGGAAAAAGATCCTACAAGAACGGGATCAATGACGACTGAAGGGAATCGTTAAACGTTACAGAAGTGCAATCCTTCTGCAAATTGCTGCATATTTTAATGCTGGGTTATCAACAAGAGTCAGCGTGCGAACCATGCAACGAAACATCATCGATATGGGCTTTCGGAGCCGAAAGCCCACTCGTGTAACCTTGATAACTGGTCAACACAAAGCTTTACACCTCGCCTGCATCCGTCGACACCGACGTCGGACTGTTAATGACTGGAAAAATGCTACCTGGTCGGACGAGTCTCGTTTCAAGTTGTATCGAGTGAATGGACTTGTACGGGCATAGAGACATCCATGGACCCTGCATGTCAGCAGCGGACTGTTCAAGATAGTGGAGGCTCTGCAATGGCGTGGGGCGTGTGCAGTTGGAGTGATATGGGACCCCTGAGACGTCTAGATACGACTCTGACAGGTGACACGTATGTGAGCAAACTGATCACTTGCATCCATTCATGCCCATTGCGCATTCCGACGGACATGGGCAAGTTCAGCAGGACAATGCGATACCACACACGTCCAGAATTGCTACAGAGTGGCTCCAGGAGCACTCTTCTGAGTTTAAACACTTCCGCTGACCACAAAACACCGCAGACATGAACAGTATTGAGCATGTCTGGGGTAGTCTGTCTGAGTAGCTGGGTGGTAACGTGCTCACCTACCGTGCAGCGGCCCAGGGTTCGATTCCTGGCCGGGTTGGAGATTTTCTCCGATCGTGGACTGCGTGTTGTGTTGTCCTCATTATCATTTCATCCTCGTCACCGGCGCGCATGTCACCCAATGTGGCGTCGACTGAAATAAGACTTCCACTTGGAGACTGAACTTCCCCGGATGGGGCCTCCTGGCCAACGATGCCATAGGCTCATTACATTTTATTTCATATCTGGGATGCCTTGCAACGTACTGTTCAGAAGAAATCTCCACCCCCTCGTACTGTTACACATTTATGGACAGCCCTGCAGGATTCATAGTGTCAGCTCCCTCCAGCACTACTTCAGATTATTCGAGTCGATGCCACCTCATGTTGCGACACTCTGTCGTGCTCGAGGGCTCCCTACACGGTATTAGGCAGGTGCACCAGTTTCTTTGGCTCTTCAGTGTAAAATCTATGTGTTATGGAAGGCCGTACTAAACGCCAAGCGCGACACAAAACGTCCCCATGCTATTAGCGCCCAAGGAAACAGACAAATTGTTCGCGCGGCCGTGTAGCGTCACACAGCGATATCACGTATCTTTAGCCGGAAAACTGGCCTTTTTCGCAGAAAGACAAGTATCAGTATGATATGGCGAGTGAGCTGAGTGCAGTCTACGACATTTTCTTGGTGGCACTGTAGTATGCGGTAAACTATCGTCGTTCAGTGATTATAGAAAGATGCAGGATCATTCAGACAGCATTTCTAGTTCGTGTTATAAGTGGCAGCGTTCTCTTAATGTATAAAAGTGTACGTTAATGCAGACGCGTAGGAAAAACAATCCGCAATCTTCAAACGCAGCAATAGTTGTACACTCGTTGACAAGTAAAGTCGATTTAATATCTAGGTGTAACGTTGCAAATCGATATGAAATGGAATAATCGTGTCACATTGGTAGTAGGGAACGAGAATGATCGACAGGTTTGTTGAGAGACATTTAGGAAAGTGTAGCTCATCTACATGGGAAACCACGTATACAACACTTGTACGACCCATTCTTCGATACTTTCCGAGTGTTTGAAATCTCCAGCAGGTCGAATGAAAGGAATACATCAAAGCAATTCAGAGGCGAGGTTCTATCAACACGAGAATGTTACGGAGATGATTCGTAAACTCAAATTGGGGTACTTGGAGGGAAGACAACGATATTTACGCGAAACACTGTCGATGAAATTAAGAGAACAGGCATTTGCGTCTGACAGCAACACGGTTTTACTACCGTTAACGCACATTTCGCCTAAGGACCGCGAAGACAAGAGAAATTAGGACTCACAGGAAGGCCTACAGACAGCAGCTTTCGCCTCTCTCCATTTGCGAGTGGAGTAGGAGAGGGGAATGACTGGCAATGCTATATATTAAGCTCTGTCGTATACCGCACGGGAGCTTCCTGAGTACGTATGTGGATGTGGTTATGGAGGGGTTGGACAAGAACGTGGAAACGCCACAGACACTTTACCATGGCTAATATGGGATATAAAAACCGTTGAAATTCAAAACAATTTCCATTCGGCTAGGTACGGATAAGCACAGACCGTCTAAGGTTTCCAAGAGCATCTGATGCCATCATTGCTGCAAAATAGTGCCAAGTTCCCTTAGTGATGATGGAGGTGGATAGCGGTCACGCTTCCTTCTCTCCAAAGTAGACACCAAAGGTTTCATAATACTGAGGTCTGTTGATTGCGGTGACCTGAAGACAAGCGATGATTCGTCCTCGTGCTCACAAAACCTGTTCTGGTTGATGCGTACTGTGTAAACAGGGCCCTGTCGTCTTGGAACAGAGCATTGCCATTCAGGAACGAATATATTACCAGGGGATGGATCTGATCAACCAAAATGGTCACATAATGCTTCGCAGTAATGCGAACCCGCAGGGTAACCACAGAGCCCCATGACGTGGCTGGCCAAACCATCACAGAACCCTGCGGCGGGGAGGGTCGGTCCCCCACTATCCTATAAACAATGATTCCACCTACCTGGATAGGCTTCAGGTTGTCTGCAACAGTAGATACTGGTTTAACTAACAAAAGCAGCGTAAACCACCCAAAGGCCACACAACGCCAGTCCATGGGCAGTAACTGAAAGTTAGTTAAACTATCGAGCGCTTGGGATTCGTGCCTGAGTCGTTTGAAAAACTGTCAAAAATTTCCTTTTAGTTGCTTTATTGTCTTTCAAACAAGTAAAACGGACAAAGATCCGTATTTAATATCCCTACATCAGTTATGAAAAGTTACTGATAGTCTCGGTTCCAAGTTCACACTCGAAACCAGCCAGAAGATAGTGCGGCCCGATATTTTAAGTTTCCAAAACGTCACTGACCCACGACTACTTACGAGTTAACACATTCAGTCTTTCAGCACTCTTCTTGTACAGACGTGCTCGCCATAATGTCTCGTAAACTGCAAGTGGAGAGTATGTAAGACTTAAAATGTTCACAAGAGAAATATCCTAAAATAAATCACTCGCAAAGTTCAAACTTACTCAAAATACTCGACACTGTAGTCGCTTTTCATCAGCTACGCGATAACCGATCAAACGCGTGGCTTTCTTCATTTTGGTAGAAATTTCATGGCACAATTTAACATAGGCGTTTACCAGAAGACCGCTCCCGAGCGACTACCTCAACTCGTAGATCTGAGTAACCAAGCCCTATTCAAACGAGCGGGAAATGCTGAATTCCTATTGGCTCCTATCTTAAGCAGCCAATCAGATCATCTCGAGCACTTCTATTCTCGCGGTATTTCTAATATCAGCCAATCACATTATCAGAAGTTATTTAGGCAAGAAATCTCGTAATTCCGAAACTAAATAAAATTTAATCAAAACGTAAAAGTATTTCTTTCCACAAAATAAGTTACTAATAAATTTAATGCTCAGCGGCCCTATATAAAACATCTGCCCTCCTGCCCGCTCCACTTCAAGCCACGTTTTCAATGCAAGTTGACAACTCGAAATAATTTGAACGTTACAATTCCCATCGTGCTTCACATTTGGGCAGAACCTCGGCCAGAAGTTGGAAAAAGGATGAAAGAGTGCTCATCAAACCAAATCACTTTTTTGCATTGGTCTGTAGTAAAGGTTTTACGGATTCGGTACAAAATTTTCCCGTTACGGGCGTTTGTATCACAGATGAGTGGTTCTGGATTGCAGATCGCACTGCAATTCCCTGATTATTGAACTCCCTTCGCGTTGCTTTGGTGCTGACAAGTTCGCGTGTGCGACATTCAGTTCTGCACCGACTTCTGCAGTCGTTGTCCTCTTATTATTCGTCACAATACTCTTCAATGACAGTCCTAAAAGACATTCAACACATTTTTGTTCACGTTATGACTTACCAGATGATGTTTTTTCGCTTTCCCTATGTACGGCAGAAGTCTTCGATAAGGTGACTCTTGAAACATCGTACACTTCAGCTCCCCTGGTTACGGAAGCACTCACCATACAAGCACGGACAATTTGCCACACGTTAGAAGTCTCCTAACTCTGACATAATCCACTCCAATCTACAGAGTACAGCCGTGATCACGACTGACGCACGCAAAGGATTGATGACATTGCACAGGCGCCGTTCGTGATCAAAACAACAACGCAACTCTCGGCATTGGCTAAAACCTGCTTTTATATTCAAGCAAGCAGTTCTCACGGTGTTCCCATATTTTGGTCCAGCTGCTGCAGATCTACATCAAGATGGACAAGTGGACAACATTTGCAGCATCAAGGACTCAAGGACTCTAAGCTCCGCCCATGCTTTAGCGACCACTGCTGGAGCAACGGTGAACGTGAAACTTTACCTCCAGCTGTGCTAAGTGCCGATGGCTTCAATGGCTGTTGAAGTGAAACAGTCCCGCCGGCGAGCAGTCTCTGGGACGCCTGGTGCACCCTAGTTGTTCAAGGCTCACCCGGGCAAACGCGGCTCTTTTTGGACGCACTGCTGTAACCATTGCTGCTCTTGAGATTCCAATAGAGCACGTTGATCTTATATGCCTCACTCTTTCCGGATTCAGCGCATGACGAGTGAGCACAGGCACCCCATCAATAAAGTGGCTTGCTAACCTGCCAGAGCCTCGAAAAATCAGATTAAATGCATCAGCAGTAGCATGATATTGATAAAATGAAAGAAAGGGCTATTGGAGTGCTTGTGCCCATTTTAATACACAACGAAATAGAGGTAGTGAAGAAGGCCTCAATTGTTTATGAAACATGTAAATGGCACGCACCCCATCGAAGCTCAGTATCTCAGCAGGCGAATCGTCCTCTTAAAAGCTATGAATTTGCTGTTGTTGTGGAAACATTCAATGTGATTAACACTCAACCAAAGAATTACGAAGATCGATTCAAGTAAACTTTAAAAAGTCTGGTTCAAGAGTCTGTCACAGGAATGAGAAACATAATGAAAATGGTAAATCGATGTACAGAACTGTACAGAGCGGATGCAGTTATTATAAACTTCAACACATTCCCTGTAATATTTCAGGGTAAGGACGCATCCGTCTTAAAGTGCGACAGTATACTCCGAAACCAGTGGATAGTCAACATGACCACACTACGCACTTGTTTAAAGGTCCCGTAAGGTGTGCTACATGTAGCAAATGTGGTGGTGCAACTTGTGAAGAAGGAATCAAGTGCTCACTGCCCTCAACCTGCGTAAACTGTTGGAAAATCACACTGCACACGTCCTGTGTTCCTTGAAGAAAGAAGGTACAAAAATCAACGTTTCACTACGAAAGTTCTAGAGAAACGACAAAAGCAAACATCAGAAATATTCATATTAGTGGCAAAGAGAACACCACTACAAACTGACGTTTCACCTCTGAGCCAAACAAAAAAAAAAGTCAACAAGACTAAATGTGTTTGCAAGTACCCCTATAATGCCATATGAAACCAAAAAGAGGCAGATATAAAAGTAACAGGAAAGGATAGAAAAATTACTATATTCCAGCTTGGAACATCACCAGTTCTTGCTACCAGTAGTACATAGTGGGCGACACCAACATTACCATTGAAAGAGAAAATGAGACAGAAAAGAAGAAACCCAAATGTTTCCAAAGCTGGCATAACATCAAACGATCATATCTTCAAAATAGTATGACGGCGATCCATTAACCACAAGCTGCAGTAGGTTGTCTGTTTGAGAGAAACATAAAGTTTCGCTGTAAGTGCCAGTAGTAGGGCAAAGCGGGCATTAATGCCAGATGTATTCAAGATGGCGGATCCAATGTGGTGGCCATAGCTATGGCAACATCACAGTAACATCATGGTGTGAAGTTCAAATTTTGCCGGGAAAACAGGTCAACTGGGATGCCTCCACTAACCTATACCTCCTCACCATCCCCCCTCGCCTCCCCCTCTCCCCTCCTCCACTCATCATCCCCTCCATGACAACAAATTCCATGCAATAAGGATGTTTCACCCATCCTGCCATCATACCAATGATGTCAGGTGCTAACAAGTAGTTCACATACATAGAAAGATACACTTCTAAGTATGGTAATAGTTGTGTAGCCACTATAGCTCCATCACTTAACCAACTGAGCTATATTGGCTACACAGGGAATTTAGCCATATACACTCCTGGAAATTGAAATAAGAACACCGTGAATTCATTGTCCCAGGAAGAGGAAACTTTATTGACACATTCCTGGGGTCAGATACATCACATGATCACACTGACAGAACCACAGGCACATAGACACAGGCAACAGAGCATGCACAATGTCGGCACTAGTACAGTGTATATCCACCTTTCGCAGCAATGCAGGCTGCTATTCTCCCATGGAGACGATCGTAGAGATGCTGGATGTAGTCCTGTGGAACGGCTTGCCATGCCATTTCCACCTGGCGCCTCAGTTGGACCAGCGTTCGTGCTGGACGTGCAGACCGCGTGAGACGACGCTTCATCCAGTCCCAAACATGCTCAATGGGGGACAGATCCGGAGATCTTGCTGGCCAGGGTAGTTGACTTACACCTTCTAGAGCACGTTGAGTGGCACGGGATACATGCGGACGTGCATTGTCCTGTTGGAACAGCAAGTTCCCTTGCCGGTCTAGGAATGGTAGAACGATGGGTTCGATGACGGTTTGGATGTACCGTGCACTATCCAGTGTCCCCTCGACTATCACCAGTGGTGTACGGCCAGTGTAGGAGATCGCTCCCCACACCATGATGCCGGGTGTTGGCCCTGTGTGCCTCGGTCGTATGCAGTCCTGATTGTGGCGCTCACCTGCACGGCGCCAAACACGCATACGACCATCATTGGCACCAAGGCAGAAGCGACTCTCATCGCTGAAGACGACACGTCTCCAATCGTCCCTCCATTCACGCCTGTCGCGACACCACTGGAGGCGGGCTGCACGATGTTGGGGCGTGAGCGGAAGACGGCCTAACGGTGTGCGGGACCGTAGCCCAGCTTCATGGAGACGGTTGCGAATGGTCCTCGCCGATACCCCAGGAGCAACAGTGTCCCTAATTTGCTGGGAAGTGGCGGTGCGGTCCCCTACGGCACTGCGTAGGATCCTACGGTCTTGGCGTGCATCCGTGCGTCGCTGCGGTCCGGTCCCAGGTCGACGGGCACGTGCACCTTCCGCCGACCACTGGCGACAACATCGATGTACTGTGGAGACCTCACGCCCCACGTGTTGAGCAATTCGGCGGTACGTCCACCCGGCCTCCCGCATGCCCACTATACGCCCTCGCTCAAAGTCCGTCAACTGCACATACGGTTCACGTCCACGCTGTCGCGGCATGCTACCAGTGTTAAAGACTGCGATGGAGCTCCGTATGCCACGGCAAACTGGCTGACGCTGACGGCGGCGGTGCACAAATGCAGCGCAGCTGGCGCCATTCGACGGCCAACACCGCGGTTCCTGGTGTGTCCGCTGTGCCGTGCGTGTGATCATTGCTTGTACAGCCCTCTCGCAGTGTCCGGAGCAAGTATGGTGGGTCTGACACACCGGTGTCAATGTGTTCTTTTTTCCATTTCCAGGAGTGTATTTTACGTATGAAGACTAAGTTCATCATTCATTTTGTCAAAATTTCCTGGTGAGGAAATGTTTGAGCAATTCTATGTTGTTGCATGATTGTAGGTGCAGCATCGAAAATAATGATATTAATAAGTGTAATACTGGGACTATAATGAGAAAGGTATGAAATAAAACACACAGTTTGAGATTATATATACAAACAATTTTTATTTAAATATTGTTCATCGAATGCAGTATCTCGAAAAAATCATCAGACTCTTTCTTTATCTTATTCAAACCTGTACAGTATTTCCCAAACAAAGCTTTTTGATATGCAATAAATTCTGCACATATCTTCTTCAAACCAATGGGTGCCTCACAATACTCAGAGGGAGGTAGGTTAGTGGAGGTAGCCCAATTGACCTTTTTGCCTGCCAAAAATTGAACTTCCTGCCATGACATCACTGTAATGTTGCCACATCTATGGCCGCCATCTTGGATCCACCATCTTCAATAAATCTAGCAACTATTTAGAGTGAGATGATACCCACTTTTCCCTACTGCCCATGCCCTTGAAAACTCTAAATTCTTCAAACAGTGCTATGAAAGAATGGATAGCCATAGTCAGACTTGACTGATGAAGTAGTTCCCATTCAACAGTGGAATAGAAATGGGGACCATCCAGACATGAGGTAAATGAGACGAGTAGGTCAGGAGAAACAGTTATGTCTGCATAGTCACCCTCCACAGGGAGGGTCATCTCAGTGGGAAGAGGGTAACTAATGCTGGTGATACCATATTCGTTGGTGAGGTCTATTGCACGTCACCTCTACCCCTCAGCTTGCAGGCAGTTGTAATAGTGCATGTGACTAGATGCTCTCTGTACCTACCCCCTAGCGACATTCTAGATATCCAGACTCTCGAAAATCTGACAGTACAACTCACACAACTAAATTTCCTTTGAAAATACTTTAATGCATGTTGTATGTTATGGCAACCCATCACCACGAGCCCCGCGGTCTTAACCGTTGGAAGCTCCATACAAAAAGAGGAATGTGGAGAACGACAACCACTCCCAGACTGCTACAAGATCGCTCTCGACCAGAGATTTTCAAATATGCTCTTCTATATCGGAAAGCAGAGCTATTTGCAGTCCAGCGACCACTTCCGAATCAGGATTCACCATGCAGATCGAGCAGTGGCCGAAAGAAATCCGCTGAAATGGATTATCAGCTAAGCCAAATTCGTCCTATACAGACATCTAGCTACGTCTGATCATCGTGATTGTCAAGCTAAGCTAAATTCGTCCTATACAGACATCTAGCTATGTCTGATCATCGTGATTGTCAAGAAATGGGTGGACTAAGTTACAACTTTGATCCACTGGATTGGTGATGCATCCATCCCATCCGGACAAACAAAAAGAGCACCTCACCACCCGTGTAATGAGGAGTGCTGGTCTGAAATTATGGGCAGGCGTGCGGTTGTGCAGTGGTTCAGAGGCCATCCAACAACAGAAAACGTCGCAACGTTATGAGCACAAAACGCCCCAAATTATTAAGAGGATCAAAATCAGACAATGGCGAGACCTGAATTTTATAAATAGTTCATCTAAGTCTACATTAATATGGGAGATCGTTAGCAGAACTTCAGAGAGAGGTGGAAAGTGTCCAATAAATGGCATGATAACAAACCATACCCTGTCTACAAGTCCAAGCGACATATCCCAGGCACTGGCGGGGCATTTCGCGTCGAGAAGAGTAAGGAAGTTTATGATTGCTTCTTTTCCATGTGCGAACAGGTGTCAACTTTGCCTGCGGTTACTGATACCGCATCTGGTCACAAAAGGGTCCACATCAAGTTGCAGCACATTTCACGGAATGCGAAAGAAAGCAGTGTGCCTCTGCAGACGAATGGGTTGTAATGTCGAACCCTTCTGTCAATAATTTTTTTTTTAAATGTGGTTAGCGGGTTTGGCTTCTGTGTGAAAGGACAGGGATTCGATTTTTCGGAGGTAGGGACGCCTGGTATGGAGTTCTCTCAGCCCTTGTGAGGCCAAATGAGGGACTGCTTGAATTGTGGAGCATCATCAGGATCCAACCAGTGGCAGTAACGGCTTGAGGGATTGGCGACACGCTGATCAGTCACATGCGTCAAGATCATACATCGGTCCTTGTACTACCTTGTAGACAGGAGTCAGTCAGGCATATTCTGTGAGTGGTATTTACTTTTTTGCGAAAGAAATCAGAATTCAGCCACATTTGGAAACATGAGACTTCCATGAAAGAGGTGCAGTTTCGATCACTCTTCTGAAGATAGTACTTACCCAAGTGATTATAATTAAAGTTCAGTTCCAAAACGCTTTAACGAAAGAAAAGGAACCACTGCTCGAGTAACATCAAATTTGAAAAGATTACTATCGAAGACACCACACTTGCTAGGTGGTAGCCTTTAAATCGGCCGCGGTCCGGTAGTATACGTCGGACCCGCGTGTCGCCACTGTCAGTGATTGCAGACCGAGCGCCGCCACACGGCAGGTCTAGAGAGACTTCCTAGCACTCGCCCCAGTTGTACAGCCGACTTTGCTAGCAATGGTTCACTGACAAATCACGCTCTCATTTGCCGAGACGATAGTTAGCATAGCCTTCAGCTACGTCATTTGCTACGACCTAGCAAGGCGCCATTATCAACTGCTATTTATCTTGTGATGCATGTACCGTCAGACCGATGTTCACCAATTTTGGATTAAAGTTAAGTATTCCAGCAGCTATGTACCTTTTTTACTAGACTCAACTCCTGTAACTGTTCCAGACCTCACGGCAGCCTGCGTGAGCTTAAACGCGTGCCTTTCGGCTTCCTTTCCTAGTGACTTGGCTGTCTTGCCAAGTCACAACAGAAACAATTTAATATAAGTTGTACTACTGGCTGGCCTTATAAGTGGTAGAATACGCCAAATAAAAGACGTGGGATACACGACTGTTCCTCAGTGGGCGTCTGTCTCAATGTGGGATCACGCGCAGCTCGTAAAACTCTGTTACAAGAAAGGGTATTGGGCCGATTTCTATCAAGAATGTGGAGATAATTATTACGAAATTCGAAAATACAGGCTATTTTGAGGTGCAGTGTCGCAAAGTAAAAACAATTGATCTGACACCAGTAGGAGATGTGGTCACAGCACTGCTTGAGTGATCGAGCGCTGGTATGAAACATATATTACAAGACGAATTGCGCGAACTTTGGATATGCCTGTGAGGACGGCGCATAAAATTCTACAAAACATCCTGCATTTCTACCGGTGACCTTCCAGCTCTAGAATTTCTTTCCCCCATGGAAGCGAACATTGTATAGACAGAAGAAACCCATTTCCAAGGACATGTCAATACACGTCATTGCAAAATGTGGACAACTGAAAATCCGCCCGTATTTCACACAATACCGCTTCATTCTGCAAAGGTAACTGTGTGGTGCAGGTTCACGACATCGTTTGTTGTAGGGTCATAGTTTTTCGAGGAAAAGGGTCCTCCGGGTGCTGTACCGTCGCTGGTAAACGCTATGAGTCTTTTGCGCACCAACGTCATTCCAACCCTTCAAAAGCGTGGATGTGTGGGTCGGATTGTTTTTATGCAAGTTGGCGCTTCTCCATACGTTGCACAGTCAGTGGAGCAGCTGCTGCAGAGGCATTTTGCAAATGCTAGAATTATTACTCTACAGCCTGACCGTCCAAAGCATCTGATATTAATCCGAGTGACTTACGGCCATGTAGTTATCTGAAAGATGTCCTGTTCAGTATTCCGATCACAACACAGCTGAATTTAAGGCACGCATTGTGCGACATGTTCTGAACGTGACCCCTGGCACACTAGAATCTACTGCGGAACATCCTGTAGCCTGATTTCAACTTGTGCCAGAAAACGGTGGCGCCAGTCTCACGACACTTATAAACTAATTTCATTGTTGCCTTTTACTCAGTTTTTGACCTCAGGACCACTAAAAATTTTCACCATCCGATGTTGTACGTCCTTGCCGTGATGGATGGGTTTACCTCACAATAATATCACAACTATTGAATGCCAAACTTGTGCGGTCATGCACACACTGCCCTGTACGGTTGTCTTCGACCCACGCACGCCTTAGGTTCCGTATTGCGATTCGTCTCTCATTTACGTTAGGACGCTTATCGTATAATCTAGTGGTGTACTTTTCATTACCTTTTTTTTTGGTAACGTTTGCTCTTCTTCGATAATATTCTGTTCAAATTTGTCGTAATTTTTTTTACAGCGTTTTCAAACTGTAACTCAAATTATACTCCCCCTGTATTCTCCAAACGATATGCGTCAAAAAGAGATCAAAGGTATTGTCTCGTCTGGGTTCTCGAATCCAGGCAGCATCTTGGCAATATCCAGTGACGGTTCGGGAAATGCTGTTCCATCATAGATAATCTGAGCCTTCTGGAGGCGACTATACAGCGGGTTGTCGTATGGGGCTACACCTCACACGAGTCGTTTCCTACGGCCTACGGTGTCAGTTTCAGGCATAATACCCTAAGACAGCTCCATCGATTAGGCTTCCAGGTGCCCACACAGCTCTCCTTATTTGAAGACGTCTCTTCCGTATTTTGTTCGCCCTCCAACCCAGCAACAGCAACACGTCAGTCGCTACTGACGCTAAAGAGACCGCAGGAGTGAACTAGATGCACAGGTATTGTTGTGCTGGCACAGAAACAACTTAGAGTGATACTGTGCCCAGCTACCCTAGATGCATGCACTGATCCGATTGGGAAAGGTGTCATAAAGTGTGTGGTGTCCTCTCCTGCGGCAAGCTTGTGCATAACTGTTGTAACTCGTTCTTGATATCGTGGATGCTGGTATTAGGACGCGATTGACTTCCAAGAAGGTCACATCCAGGGATGGACCAGGGGATCTCCTTGGCTACAACAGTACCTCAGCATCACGCAGACAGTTCATAGAGATATGTTACACCTACGAACGAGAATGTACTGCTGAAAAACGGCACCACGACGCTGTCACATGAGAGGTAACGCTTGAGGACATAGGACGTCCGCGACGTACCTCTGCGGCGTAAGGATTACCTCTGTCACTATCAGATGCGGCCAGAAGTCATAACCGATCGCTTCCCACATCATAATTTCATAAGTAACAACGGCCTGCATCTCCTACAGGTGGGGACAATGGGACCACTCCCTAGGTCGCCGCCAAACTCAACGGTAGTTGTCATCTGGGGTACTCCATAACTGCAGTTAATGGTTGAGCTCAATGCGATGCCACTCATGAGCATTCCAGTCCAGGCACCACTCCAGTTTCAGCCGTCTGTGCTGTTGTTTCACAGGCAACCTATACATGGGACGATAGTTCACTAGTCTGGCTGCCGCTAGCTTCCAGCCAATGGTGCGGGGTGACAAAGGATGTTCCAGCAAAGCCATTCCTTGCTCCCAGACGGCAGCAGGGTCACGAAGTGCTAGGTGCACCAAGTGGCAATCCTCACTGGTGATGGTCAGTCATGGTAGACCAGAACTCCCAGGCAGTCCAACATCAGGCCACTGTCACCTGCTAACGCCCCACAAATCTGGATACTGCACTATTCTATCAGCTGGCCAAATGGAGGTTTAAAATGAGGCAACTTTCAGACTTTATTACACTCTGATAACGCTGTCACACGAATCCACAGCCTCTCGGCATTCTTCACAGTGGCCACTCAACATCTGACACTATTCATGCCCTTTATACACTGAAGTGACGAAAGTCGTTGGATACCTCCTAATATCATGTCGGACCACCTTTTGCCACAGTCGACGTGCCATCGACAGAAAGATTGAACCATGCTGCCTCTATAGCCATCCATAGCGGCGAAAATGTTGCCGCTGTGTGATTTCCTGCCGGAACTGACCTTTCGATTATGTCCCATGAAATTCATTTAGGACGATCTGGTTGGACAAGTCGTTCGCTCGAATAGTCCAGAACGTTCTGACATGGCGAACTGTCATCTACAAAAATTCCAGCATCTTTTAGGAAAATAACGTCCATGGATGGCTGCAAATGGTCTCCAACTAGCCGAACATAACCATTTCCAGTCAACGATCAGTTTGACCAGAAGACAACGTCCATTCCACGTAAACACAGTCCACACCATTGTGAAGCCACCCCTAGCTTGCACAGATTTTTGTTGAGGTCTTGGGTCCACAGCTTCGTGGGGTCTGCGCCACACTCGAACCCTACCATCAGCTCTTACCACCTGAAATCGGGACTCACCAGGCCACGATTTTCCAGTGTCTAGGCCCCAACCGATACGGTCACAAGTCCACGAGAGACGCTGCAGGCAATGTCTTGTTATTACCAAAGACACCCGCGTCAGTTGTCTGTTACCATACCCAATTATGCCAAATTTCGCTGCACAGTCCTAACGAATACGGTCATTGTACGTCCAACATTGAAATGAAATGAAATGTCATGTGGCTAGGGCCTCCCGGCGGGTGGACCTGTCGCCTGGTGCAAGTCTTTTCAGTTTGCGCCACTTCGTCGACTTGCATGTCAATGGGGATGATGAGATGATGATAAAGACAACACAACACCCAGTCCCTGAGCAGAGAAAGTCTCCGCCTCATCCGGGAATCGAACCCGGACCCCTTTTCACAGCATTCCGCCGCGCTGACCACTCAGCTACTGAGGCGGATGTCACACATTGATTTCTACGGTTATTTGACGCAGTGTTGCTTGTCTGTTAACACTGACAAACGTTGCTACTCTCGGTCGTTAAGCGACGGCCGTTAGCCACTGTGTAGTCCGTTGCGAGAGACAATGCCTGAAATGTGGTGTTCTAGGCACACTCTTGACACTGTGGATCTCGGAATATTGAATTCCCTAACTATTTCCGACATGTCATGTCCCATGCGTCTAGCTCCAACCACCAAGTCAGTTAATTCACGTCAGACAGCTCCAATCAATCCTTTTAGCTTCAATCACCTGAATACTAATAAAAGCTCCACCAATGCACTGCCCTTTTATACCTTGTGTCAGCGATACTATCACATCTGCAATGTGCAAATCGCAGTTCCATGACTCTGGAAGCCTCAGTATATATACTACAACAGCTGGTGGGCGTTCTACGTGTGACGGAGAAATGCCACTCTAATCACTCTCAAAGTCGACAAAGGAGCGGACCTGCGCGAAGGTACAGTGACATCCGACCATGTCTTCTGAGTGCTTAATTTTTTTTGTCAGGTAGCGCTTATCTCTATACGCTCCAAAATATCTGTTTCCTCTTTCGCATATTACCTGAGCGAGCTATGTGACGGTGGCTATAATCTGATACTTTCCCTCGATTCCGTAACTCGATCTTGCTAGACAATCGTTGGCTTTTATCCAAAAATTTCCATTTTATTTTCCCTAGAATTATTGTTACCCATCGTGTGGACTATAGCCAGTGGCTGCTGCTGCGAAAGAGGACAATAGCACGTGAACGCCCTAACTTTTGACGCCTTACGAATTTGTTGGTTATTTTCCTCTGAATGCTGTTAAACGTAACACAGATGCGGTAATCTGAAATACACGGCACTTATTCTACAGCACCATGCTACAGTGCTATTCCTCTAGACTCTGTGAAACTTGTGCCATCAGAGTCGCGAGCATATCTTCAGTTGTGCACGTTGTAACAAGGTTTTGCTCATAAGCAACTGGCGTGACGTAACTGTCTTGTGGATCAGATAATACGGATTTGATAAACGATGTGCACGGTTCACGGCGCGCACAGCTAGGCCTTACCACTCAACTACCAGGTGGTAACGCGCTGCAGCAAAGTTTTATCCGCGTTCGTCTGGCATAAATGCCGCTCGACCAGTGGTTTCCAACCTGGGGGTAATTGCCTCCTCAGGGGTAAAATGAAATTTTCTGAAGAGCAAAAGCTAAACGATTCGATTATGTTTCCGTCACAAAACTAAATAACTTTCAAAAGAGCATAACTATTATCACAATTTTGTAAGACTCTTATTATTGACATGAATTATCAATAAATACTTTTTCTCTATCAGTAGCATTAATCCGTTGGAGAATTCTTCTCTCCACTGTCAGTCATGAAATGATGAATAGATGACTAATAAGACTGCCTCACATTAGGAGCTAACAATTACTTGATATCAATAATGAAATGAAATCAAACATAAATGCTTCGAAAGTAAGTGGTTCATGTATGAATGTAAAATATTTGTGCATCTTCATATTTTCGAGGCGCAAATACTAATCCATAAAATTTCGGGCGTGCAGCCGCATAAACTTGACATCTTCTAATATTTCGGCTGAATACCGTCCAGCCATCTTCAGAGTGAACCGAGGTGACTGACGCTACAGCACTAGCTCCATCCTTTTAAAGCCGTGGACCGCACCACTGCCCATGCGGCCACAGATACACAAGGCGCCAGAGACGTTAATCGGCGGCAAAGACGTATGGCATATGCATGGATATAGATCTATGGCTGCGCAGTCAATCCACATGGTAATATCGATGTATCACTGCGAGCTGCACCCTCGAGACGTCTTTGTGATTTTATTACAGAAATTGCCGGATTCCAAGATTTGTCCAAGCTGAAGCCGCTATCTCTATCAATTAAATTCGTCGCTAAGCCAATTTCAGTTGCTTCCTTCAGTACTAGGTCCGAGAAGGATGAAGTCGAGGATAAAATTTCGACGTTATCGTACACCATAGAGTGCCCAGTGGCAATACAGTGCTCGACCACCGCAGGTTTATTAGGTTGTAAGGGCCGGGTGTACCTGCGGTGCTCTGTGCATCTCTCCTGGATAGTACGTGTCGTCTGTTAGATGTATGAACGGCTGCACTCACAGGGGATATTGTAAACCACAGGCTTCCGAAGCACCAAATCATCTTTAACCCAGCAGTGCTGCTGTCTTTGGTGGAGGGCGGAAATCACTTTTACTTCATGCTTACTGAGGATCCGTCCTATTTTTGACGATAGGCTTCCCATGTATAGCAGAAAACCCATCGATTTAAAACTTTCCTTGTCTTCTGATTTTCTTATACCCACAAATGCTTTAATTCGTAGCGCCTTATGTATCTGATGTTGTGAGACCCGTTGGCTTCAAAAACTCTTCTCAGGTGTAAAACCTCGTCATGCAGATTGCTCTCGTCAGCAATGACGTTTACTGTGTATACTAGACTTCTGAGTACACTCATCGTCTGTGAAGGATGGTGGCAGCTATTTATATATTTACGCGCAAGCAGCTGCCACCTTCCCAGTCTAGCAGTGGCAGAGAAAGTGACGAAATCAAATAAGCGTGACTAAAAGCGAACATTTAACAAGGAAGTATACAATAAGCGTGTTTGGGAACTTGCACATCCGTCCGAAAAATGAAAAAGCATGAAAACTCCCACCTACACAAAAACCCGAAACGTGGATTAGCGAAAGCTTCCACATCATTTCGTTCTTGTCATAAACTGTATTGAATTGTGTGAAAATCATTACACAAACAAATTCTTTCTTTTGTCAACGTTGTTATACATTATTACACTACTGGCCATTAAAATTGCTACACCAAGAAGAAATGCAGATGATAAACGGGTATTCATTGAACAGATATATTATACTAGAACTGACATGTGGTCACATTTTCACGCAATTTGGGTGCATAGATGCTGAGAAATCAGTACCCAGAACAACCACCTCTGGCCGTAATAACATCCTTGATACGCCTGGGCATTGAGTCAAACATAGCTTGGATGGCGTATACAGGTAAGCTGCCCATGCCTGCCCATGCAGCTTCAACACCATACCACAGATCTTCAAGAGTAGTGACTGGCGTATTGTGAGGAGCCAGTTGCTCGACCACCATTGACCAGACATTTTCAGTTGGTGAGAGATCTGGAGAATGTGCTGGCCAGGGCAGCAGTCGAACATTTTATGTATCCAGGAAGGCCCGTACAGGACCTGTGCAACATGCGGTCGTGCATTATCCTGCTGAAATGTAGGGTTTCGCAGAGATCGAAGGAAGGGTAGAGCCACGTGTCGTAACACATCTGAAATGCAACGTCCTCTGTTCAAAGTGCCGTCAATGCGAACAAGAGATGACCGAGACGTGTAACCAATGGCACCCCATACAATCACGCCGGGTGATACGCCATTATGGCGATGACGAATACACGCTTCCAAATGATTCAAATGGCTCTGAGCACTATGGGACTCAAGTTGTGAGGTCATTAGTCCCCTAGACCTTAGAACTAGTTAAACCTAACTAATCTAAGGACATCACACACATCCATGCCCGAGGCAGGATTCGAACCTGCGACCACAGCGGTCTCGCGGCTCCAGACTGAAGCGCCTAGAACCGCACGGCCACTACGGCCGGCTACACGCTTCCAATGTGCGTTCACCGCGATGTCGCCAAACACGGATGCGACCATCATGATGCTGTAAATAGAACCTGGATTCATCCAACAAAATGACGTTTTGCCAGGTTCGTCGTTGAGTACACCATAGCAGGCACTCCTGTCTGTGATGCAGCGTCAGGGGTAACTGCAGGCATGGTCTCCGAGCTGATAGTCCATGCTGCTGCAAACGTTGTCGTACTGTTCGTGCAGATGGTTGTTGTCTTGCAAACGTCCCCATCTGTTGACTCAGGGTTCGAGACGTGGCTGCGCGATCCATTACAGCCATGCGGATAAGATGCCTGTCATCTCACCTTCTAGTGATACGGGGCCGTTGGCATCCAGCACGAAGTTCCGTATTACCTTCCTGACCCCACCGATTACATATTCTGCTAACAGTCATTGGAACTCAACCAACGCGAGCAGCAATGTCGCGATACGATCAACCACAATCGAAATAGGCTACAATACGACATTAATCAAAGTCGGAAACGTGATGATACGCATTTCTCCTCCTTACACGAGGCATCACGACAACGTTTCACCAGGCAACGCCGGTCAACTGCTGTTGGGTATGAGAAATCGGTTGGGAACTTTCTTCATGTCAGCATGTTTGCATATTACAGCATCTTCCTGTCGGTTAAATTTCGCATTTGTAGCACGTCATATTCGTGGTGTAGCAACTTTAATGGCCAGTAGTGTATTATTATTATTACTTACTGGCGGTGGCTGTACCTGTAAAATATATATATATATATATATATAACTTTTATATAGCAGATGCTATTAATTTCACACTCTCAAATTTATATGACTGTAGAAATTTGTGACCACCCAGAATGTCTAACTACGACACTTCACTTGATATAACGAGGGATGAACATCGCGACAGCACGTGTGTGAGTGTACGAATCGTTCTTGGCTTGCTTTCATGTCTATCTGATAAGCTCTCTTGATGTTGGGCGAGTACTCAAAGTTCGGCGACACTTTAGTCTTCGTGTACGGTAGCACCTAACGGTACCGGAACTTCTGCACTAAATTAGAATCGTCTATTCGGCTTACGTCTTGCACTTATTATGTGTTCCTCCTATTTCACATGTTTTCTTGGTGTTTAATCTAAATTTCGAAGTGGTGTGACGTGGCAGATGTTTTCGCCGGCAATCTTGTAATCAGATACTGTTGCGTTCTTCCTCTTCGTTATAGCCGTTATCAGCGCTGATCAGCCGAGCTTTTCGTTCCTTCCTTTAACTAATGACGTAAAGCGCAGACCGTAAACACGGCCAAGAGCTGGCGGGAAGGCTTTGTGCGCGCAGCGGACCCGCCGCGTGAGTGCGTGTGTCTCGGCTGGCCAGTGTGTCCGGCCCGGATGCCCCCAACTGCCGGCCGCGCCGCGCCGCGCCGCGCCGCCCAACTTTGTGCCGGAAATTAACAGCGGGCCACGGCGGCGCCCACAACAGACCGGCGGCCGCACACCCCGCCGCCGCTCGGCGAGTCCCCTTCTCAGTGACGTCACGCCCAGCGTTCGAGGCTGCGCGACGGCTACAATGGCCGGTGCGCCTACGTTGTACACCCGATTTCCCATCGTCAGAACTCTACCGAAACTTCCGTAATTTATATATTTATTTCACCTGTCAAGTCAACTACCTTAGCAACCATTGGTGAACTGAAATTGCAATATGCATAAACTATACGTAATGATAATATACCGCGGAATATATATACACGCACTGCCGGAAAACAATTACTACACCTCGAAAGTCGCCGTCGATTTTGATCCGAAGACGGAATATGGGACCTGGAGGAGAGTAGATGTACTGACAATCGTTTCAATGACGTCCGCCAACGCATAGCGTAGTGGCATAGCTACCAGAGCGCCATCTGTGTCTGCTCTTCAGTAGGAAATACTTCCAGCCATTACGCGGAGTGAGGTGAAAACGTGTGAGGCAAACAGGAAATCGTACCACGGAAAAGCGCTTCCTACAGCCAACTGAGCAAGTTTGAAAGGGGTCAAACTGTGGCCTTCAGAGTGACGAGGTGGTCGTTTTGGAGAAATGCCACACAAGTTGGACGCGCTGTGTCAGTTATGTAACGATACTGATAGCGCTGACGTGAACGTTCTCATACCTGTAGACGAGGTTCTGGACGTCCTCGCTGCACAGACACCCTCCTGGATCGTAGTATTGTAAAGGCAGCAGTGGCAGATCGTACAGCTACCACAGCACAGCTAAGACGGCTTGTGAGCCTTGGCGTGTCAACACGAACTGCCGAGAACCAGTTATTAGCAGTGGGACTACGGGCACGCACACCTCGTCTTCCACTCACCTCACAGCATCGACGCGCACGACTCGACTCGTGCCATCAGAGCATCACTTGGAAGATGGAAAGGCGCGTCGTGAGCTTCAGCGATGAAAGCAGATGGTCGTATGCGAGTATGATGTAGACCTGTTGAGCGTTGTCTCGTGGAGTGCATTCGTCCACCTGACATTGGCCTCACCCCAGCCTTATGGTCTGCAGAGTGCTGTTAGACCTGTTCTTTTGCCGTTCTTGCAACGGGAAAGTGATGTGATGTTCCGACAGGATAATCCTCGCCCAGGCACTGACCATCAAACTCAACGAGCTCCGCAAGACGCGCGACAACTTCCTTGGCCAGCACGGTCTCTAGACAATCTCCTGTCGAGCAAGTGTAAGATATGATGGGATGAGAAGTGACTCGTGCAACGACTCGTCAGCAACTCTCACAAAAGGACATGAGCAGGTGGAGAAGAGGCGTGATAAGGTGTCCAAGGATAGTGTTCGGCGTGTGCCAGCACCTGCATTGAGGCCGTGGAGGTTACACCACCTACTAATGTGGGTATTTCAGCACCTCAGAACCACTTGTGCTATTGGTACGTAAATGTAATTGTTTCATGACTCTATATACACTCTGGAAAGAATAAGTGTTGAGTGAACTGGAACCCTCTAAAAGGCTATACTATTTTCTTTTCCTACAATACACATAACCTTGTTAAATATAAGGGAGAGAATCGAGTGTACTAATTAAAGAGATTTCATCCAACGCCAAGATCGAGTTCAGAGATAAACATTCAGCGAAAATGTGCTTAATAAGGTGATCAGCGAATGGCGACAAGAAATGTAAGAAAAGTGTGGAATATAATTGAGATACAAGGAAAAAACTGACTGCAATTTGAGAACACAGTGCAATACAGTCCTTATTAATGAAAGAGTCGGCGTATCAGACCACGCACGTCCAGAAACCAGTGGTTAGGGCAGGTTAATAGATCACTACCCCCACGTCACATTACGTGTCGAACACCAAGAAGCCTCCTAGAGAGACAACATTAGCACGATGTAGACAAGATTAAATACCTAGGAGGACAAATAGAAACTATCCAAACAGAAATTGAGATATAAAAACTTGAATTTAGCTCACCAAAAACTATAAACATGTAACGTAAAAATACTCATGCGATCAATGCAAACTGAAGCCAAAATCTTATACATTTTTATTTTGTCCATTTCTGTTGCGTGAATATAAAATTTATTGCCGCAGTAGTTACCGAATTTCTCAAACCACACACCTTGCTTTTAACCGTAACTAATTGTGTAACATGGTGAAAAGGCACGAATAACATTGTATAAGAAAGTCAAACTGTGAGCAACAAATAGTCTCATGATAGGACAGCCTATGTGTCTACTATTACACCTAAACGAATATTCGAAGCAGTATGCCTCAAATCAATAAAATTAAGCCATTTATCAGACAGTGATCCCCCTTGAAAAATTACACGCAGCAGAAAGTCTAAAGTTTATGAAAACAAGGTTTTTTAGCGTTCTAGTTCCTGCTGAACGAATGGTTCTCAATTAGATGTTGGTACCTAGAAGGACAGGAGATGATCAGTATAGAAGATAAAGAAAACAAGATCTCATTACTAAGATACAGAGGGACGTAATCAGGGCCGTTATGTTCGGACATACTCCGGACCAGAGGATGTTCAAGATCAAATAATTACCAATTTTTCTTGCAAATAAGAGAACACAAAGAAGAGGTTTCCACCATTTTGGAATTTTTATTGGCTCCTTAATTCTAATATGGTATGCGAAACGAGGGTCATAAAGCACAACTCATCTTGTTTGATATTTTAATATTTATCTTGTTCTCACTCCATGTCTCCTCTTAATAACTTGCTGTGATTCGTGGGTAAAAGGAGGAACGGGAATAAAGCAGAAGTGCGATAGTCAGATTTTTAAATTTCACTCCAATCTGCCACCCTATATTTTGTTCTGAATTCCCACGGTATTTTTTCAATTTTTCTCACCATCTGTGTGCTTAAATTTTTTAATCTCCCAAGTTCAAAAGTTCCCACCATGTTATAGGTAGAACAGTAGGTCCATTTTGAAGTTCCTGTAAATTTTTCCAAATATCTCGCCGTCTACCATCTTCGATTTCTTAATTTCGCATCAAAAGCGACTGTGGTGCTACCTAGCGGCAGAAGCTGGAACTGTGGCCCAGGCAGTACATACCTCTACTACTTTGAATGTCTGATGTTTTGTTGGTTGTGCTTCTTTTTGCACACCTCAACTCGGTGTCCAGTCTTTCCATAGAAACTACAGAGCATGTTCCAGTAGAAATAATTGTATCTTCGATGCTTTACACCACAGGGCGAACAATATTGTAATTTAGTATTTCTAAATGTGTTTACTGACTGTTTCAACCGTGTAGGGTGCTCACCCTGTGCTCTCTGGGTCTGACAGCACTGGTCGTTCGGCTACGCCAGCTACTGACATGTAAGGAATCCTTCAGCATCCTCATCACGTTCAAGTGATCCGTAAAATGTAACGAGATGAGCAAAACATAAGTAGGGAAAAGAGATTTACACCAATATGACTTGCTTGTGAAAAGTCGAGCACAGAATCAGACAAAGGAGAAAAAGATCAGGGGATAGGAATGAAGAATGCTGCAAAATACAAGATAGAAAGAATATTGTACAAGGATAAAAACCAGAAGGTGATCCAGATGAACGTGATCTTTAGATGGCGTATACAAGAAAAAGGAGAAGAAGAATAGATATAAGAAAGAATATTTTGAATTACAGAAATTTCAGTCTCATAAACACACTCGTGTCCAAAAGTAATGATAATCACGAAAACACGAGAATCAAAAGAGATAAAGATATCGAGGTCTCAACATTACAGTAAATACATTGAAGAGCCAAAGAAATTGCTACACCTTCCTAATACTATAGCCCCCCCCCCCTCCCCGAACACGCAGAACTGCCGCAACACGACATGGCATGATGGACTCGACTAATGTGTGACGTAGTGCTTGAGAGAACTGACACCATGAATCCCGCAAGGCCGTCTATAAATCCGTAACAGGACGAAGTGTGAAGATCTCTTCCGAACAGCACGCTTTAAGACATCCAAAATATGCTCAGTAATGTTCATGTATGGCAATTTGATGGACAGCGGAAGTGTTTAAACTCAGAAAAGTTTTCTTGGAGCCACTCTGTAGCAATCCTGGACGCGTGGGGTGTAGCATTGTCCTGCTGGAATTGCCCATGTCTAAGAATGCACAATGGGCATGAATGGATGCAAGTGATTAGACAGGATGCTTACGTACGTGTCACCTATCATAATCGCATCCAGACGTATCAGAGGTCCCATATCACTTCAACTGCACATGCCCAACACCATTACACAGCCTCCACCAGCTTGAACAGTCCCTTGCTGACATGCGGAGTCCATGGATTCATGAGGTTGTCTCCATACATGTCCATCCACTTCATAAAATTTGAAACGAGACTCGTCCGACCAGGCAATATGTTTCCAGTGATCAACAGTCCATTGTTGGTGCTGACAGGCCCCGGCTAGGCGTAACGCTTTGTGTCGCGCTATCATCAAAGGTCGGGAGTGGTCCTTCGGCTCCAAACGCCCATATCGCTCATGTTTCTTTGAATGGTCCAGCATTGAAATTTGCAGCAATTTGTGGAAGGGTTGCACTTCTGTCACGTTGAACGATTCTCTTCAGTCGTCGATAGTCCCGTTGTTGCAGGATGTTTTTTCCGGCAGCAGTGATGTTGGAGATCTGATGTTTTACCAGATTCCTGATATTCAGGGTATACTCGTGAAATGGTCGTACGGAAACATCCCCACTTCATCGCTACATCGAAGATGCTGTGTTCCATCGCTTGTGCGCCGACTACAGCACCAAGTTCAAACTCACTTAAATCTTGATAATCTGCCGTTGTAGCAGTAGAAACCGATATAACAACAATTGTCTTATATAGGCGTTGCCAATCCCAGCATCGTATTCTGCCTGTATACATATCTACATATATGAATACACATGCCTATAGCAGTTTCTTTGGCGCTACCATATATATATATATATACAAAAACTAGTAGCATAACCGAAAGGTAAACACAGGCAGTGCAAGAAACTACTCATTTCGCAGTATTCTTTGTCCATTCACAGTGAAGAAGGTGTGGAGTTTTCGCGAATCTGACAATGGAACGCTACAAAGACGCTATTTCCGCTCTATTTTGCAGCATCGACTATTCTTCTGCCTCCAAGCAAGCAGCTCAAAGTCACAGTTTCCTTGGATGTGCCAGAAAGCGCCAGTCGTGGGGCAGCATGGACGCCAGTCCATTTTGTTAGTTCGGGTTGCCTACATCAGGGGCAAGTATGTACTCAGGGACAAGCGTATTGTTCTCCTTTGATTGACAGCTGCTTAACCTATTGTTCACCTTTGATTGACAGGTACTTAACCTATTGTTCTGTTACGTGCTCTTCCATGTAACCCCCATCTCCTTTTGATTAACAGGCACTTAATCTATTATTCAACCCACCACCTCCCCTCCCCCAACCCTCTCCCTCCTCACTGTTACAGGTATACTTTCAGGTCTGAGTTATCAGAATAGCCCCCCTCTAACTCTTATCAATTTGATTGACTACTTAATTAACTTGACCAATTAATTAACCTCTCAACACTGGTAAATTCCCTCCAGCCCCCCCCCCAGAAAATGGTGGGAAGTTCCATTAGGACAATTCAACATACCATGGCTACCCCCATTAACGCAAGAAAATGGCTGGAAAAGTGGCACTTGTGCTACCTCCACTAACCTAAGTCATCCAACGGCCACCTCTTCATAGGGACTGGCTGGAAAGGACTCAGTCTGTGCTGGATAACACAAACGTTAGTCTCACTTAACCTACTGTTCTGTTAAGTGATTTTCCACATCACCACATTTAACCTATTGTTCCCCCACCCAGTCTCCCTCTCAGAAAACCTCCCTCTCGCTGCTAGAGGTACACTTTCAGGTCTGACTTATTGGAATAGACTCTTTCACTACTAACAGTTTGATTTACTACTTAATTAACCTCTTCTCCTCTGGTAAACATCCCTCCCCCCCCCCCTCACCTACCCTCCTCCTGGAAGTAGTCGGGGAAAAAGACTCAGTTTATCGGTCATTTGGAGGGAAACCGATTGCTGTGCATGGAATATCCTTTATTTCAACAACAATTTAGATAATGTACAGACAATTTAGATAATGTACAGAATATATGGATGGGGTATAGTGTTTATTTGTAAGAAATTCAGTTTGTGGGGGGTTGGATTTCTCTTGCTCATCATTCTCTGCTGTTTGGAAACATGTAGGTCTTGCAAGAAGCAATTACGTGGGGCAAACATGTTGCATAACCTAATGTTCGGCACTATACTCTATGTGTCTTAACCTAATGCTTGGGCCTTTGTCGCCACTTAACCTATTGTTCTGTTAAGCGGTTTTCCATGTCGCCCCCATTTCCATTGTAGCGCCTTTGATGCCAAATTAAGTAATCAGTCATGCCCGCCCACTATTTTCTGGTATACTTTTCGAATTTCGCATGCTTTTGAACGCCATTTCTGGTGCATTCTTCTGTCACCCACCCCCTTAAACAACTGTACTGCGTTTTACATAAAAATTATTCAGATTAACTTACTGTTCCGCACTTAACTCGCTGTTGTGCTCTATGTCATTCACTCACACACACCACACCCTCCCCTTATCTATTGTACCGCTAATATCACGTTGATAAAAAAATTTATACAAATTAATTAATTCGATATTGTTCACATGAATGGTATAGTTTTTATAATTCGCAGCATCCTATTTGCTGTAGAGTATTGTCCATCTGTATGGGGCCATTACCAGTTGTGTCTGATTCAAGAGATTGGATGGTACAAAGAAGAATAACAAGATTCGTGATTAGTACATTTAGCCATCACGAGAGCATTGCAAATCTCATTGAATGTATGAAGTGGGACACTCTTGCAGATAGATGACACACTACATGGGTGCAGCTGCTCACTAAATTACAAAATCCTATCCTCACCAGGAATGTAGAGCATACATTATTACCACCACCTTTCATATCGCACAATGATCACCATTCAAACATAAGGGACATTAACGCTCATACTGAGGCATTCAGACAGTGACTTACCCCCTCACGCCATCTGCGAGTGGAGCAGAAGGAGGAATATGACTTTGGTGCGAATAGTGCCCTCCACCACACACCTCTTGGAGGCTATTGGAGTGTGTGTGTAGATGCAGATGTAGATGGAATATAGTTTAAACAAAATATCGCTAGTGAAAAACACATCCTGCCACCCGACGTCCGACGCTGACACCAGAATCGGGGTGCACTGGCGCTCACCGCGAAGCTACAACGCGACCGTTTGCATCCTGCAAGGATGATGCAGCGACATCCCTTTCATACTTGACACCTGAGAAATTCCTGTCGAAATACGTGTTTATCTACGCACCATTGCTGGCGCAATGACACATAGCTGCAGTCTGGGTCCAGTGTCATGAGAGACGTTGCAATGCTTCCCAGAGAACAGGGTCCATTCCTAACAGGAATTACTCGTCAAACTGCTGATGCTGCGGTGTGGGAGCACCATCTGCCATTGTTTTCCGCAGACGAGACTTTCTGTGGCAAAATTATAGCACAGATCTCTACATTGCACTGATACTTAAAGCCCACAAAATTTGTCTACAGATGATCTAACACATGCAAGACCCACAAGAATATTGGAAGCCAGGATCATATTTACCAGTGTAACTACAATTAAATATTATGATTGCTACTATAGTCTGACACCAATCGATGTACATGTAATGTCTCCTCTTGACAGCTATGATTCTGGAACGAATCTCACTACCTATACAAACTCTCGCAAATTGCATAGTGTCCTAGAAATACTTAAGATGCGACTTTGCAGAAGTTTTTGTGATGTCTCGGCTTGTATGCACAGAAATTCTTGCCCTAACGGAACCTGCTTACGAAAATAGCGGAGAATAACGGCGAATGCATTCTTCCTTGCAGTCCTAACGTGGCAGCCTGTCCATCACGTCATACCCCTCCTGCTTTCAACACACGCAAACGTTCTGACAGCTATGTAGAGACTCCTGTATCCCAGCACAAAGGATGTCTTGTGAATGAATTGGGCATTATGATTGGCTCTATTCGAATTTACCTGCCAAAGTACTGATGCTGCTGGTGTGGAAGCACTGTCCACCTTTATTTTTCTTTCTGCAGATGAGAATTTCAGTGGCAAAAAAAACTATTTTACAGAGATTGCCATATTGCACCACCTACGTATCGTCAAATATTGAAAAACACTTAGTCAATTACACTCCTCACCCATTGAGGACAGGAGCTTGAATATTGGAGTGTGAAACAGATCTCCAACCCAGCAATATGTTACTGTGTAGCATGTCGATGTAGTAAACATACAATTCGTATCCTGTGCCATACAAAATCAGCTCTTTTACATCATTTGTACATATACCGCGAATATAGACAGCACCATAGATATACTCGCGGCACTAGATATTTCCTGTGAGGTTGGCAGTCATCCACTCCCGTCAGGAGACAAGAGTGCCCTCAGCAGGCCAAAGTCACTCTCAGAACTGAAAACTAGAGAACTAACTGAGAAACAAAAACAAGATTTGAAATTATTTTGAGGGGAATATAGTGATGTATTTAGCAATATACCATGTAAAGTAATTCGATACCAATATACTTTGCAGTTGAAGCCACATGAACCATTCTTTTCAGAACCATATGTTATTACAGTCTCGAAAAGGGTAGCAGTGGAAAAAGAATTACATAAGATGAAAGTGTGTGAAATCATTGAGAGGAGTATAAACCCTTATAATAATCCCTTGGTCATTGTAAATAAATCTGATGGACAAGTCAGATTAATACTGCATCCCAGACAGTTAAATAAATCTTCATATAGAGAAACTGACCACCCAGAGAACATCAATGAGTTGTTATATAAATTTAAAAATATGTAAATTACGTCAAACCTTCACCCAACTTCGGTTTTTCATCAAGTACCTCTTGCAACTATTTCTGGAAAGTACACTGCTTTCTTACACAATGGGAGATGTTACAAATATTGCATAGTGCCTTTCAGATTAAACTCAAAATGGCTGACATCTGAGGTCATCAGTCCCCTACAACTTAGAACTACTGAAACATAACTAACCTAAGGACATCACACACAACGATGCCCAAGGCAGAATTCGAACCTGCGACCGTAGCAGTCACGCGGTTCCAGACTGAAGTGCCTAGAACTGCTCGGCCACAATGGCCGGCTTAAACTCATCAGTCACAGAATTTATAAGAGCACTAGACTATTTACTTGGCCAAGATGCTGTGTCAAAATTAACCATTTATATTGATGATATATAGGTGTCAAATCAAAGTTGTGAGGATCATTTGAAGTTATTGAAAAAGGTGTGTGAGAAACTCAGAAGAGGGGGGAAAGTATATCAGACACCTCAAGCATAGTGCTTAATTTACGATCTATTTCTCTGCACATGAGAGTCACAGAGCATTCTCGCTGCCTTAGGGTAAAATTAGAGAGTGGAAGACCCCCTCACACTGTCACTGACCAACCCGCCCCGCAGCACCACTACCAATTTAATCTGCAACCGACCAGTAGTTGACCGCTTCATTCCACGTCTCGTGAATGAATGGAGCTTGCGGAGTCGTAACCCATCCAAGTGCACAAGTTTCTCGAGATGCACCCATATCTAGGAGGTTACCACTCCTTATCGATGTATAGTAACAGATTTGGAAGTGTCGTGTTGCAATAGGGGATGGTTAAGAAGAACAAGAAATGGATGATTTTTATGTGCAATTGAGCTCCAGACGCATGGAATTCAGAGCATTTTTATGTAAATCAAACGAGCTATCAATTTTAAAGTATTATTGCGGAGTCTAGGATCAGTACCTGGAAGGTATTGATAAGAGAGAACATAAACATATGCACGCCTAAGGCTACAGCGTTCTGCACTTAGAATGGCCTATAATGTTAGATCACTTGCTTTTCCGACCTATCAGTCATATGGAATGAAGCGCTGTTAACATTCCAATGTAAGAAATATATTTCAAGCGCATGACGTACATCCTTCTTCCTGGTTTCTCTATGATAAACATATTATCGAACTGTAAAACGAAAAAACTTCTTCTGTAAAACATTTGCTCTACGTGATATGAGCACAATATAGCTTTCCAGAGATGTATAGCGTCCACTTTTCACATCTGATAAGGGCTTAGAAATTATACTGTGCTTGCATCAGCCCTACGTAAAATGATCGTTAGTAGTGGTGCATACGTCTTACAAGGAAACAGATAAACACATAGCAGCTATGTCTGGTGTGTGAAAATTACAAGTCATTCCGCCACTAACCCTGTAAACACCACATCTATCAGGCAAATGTATACACAAGGATTGCAGGGCCTCACAAACACCTATTGCTAACTTAGTTATGAAGCTGAAGTCTCGATTTTACACTTAACATGCGACAGAGGGATGGAGTACATAGCATAAATCATAGTACGTTTAGAGGAATGTGTCACCATCGTGCATGAGATAGAAGTCCTCTGATGACCAAAAGGTTTACCGTTAACGATCGCAAATAGACAGTGCTTCGAATTCTGGCTGTGTAATTGTTCTGATTTCCCCCGACTGTGATTAGAGAATGCTCTCTTTCCAAACAACAAGAATGCTTTTATTATTAGCTGTGTTTTCTTGAGCGTGCATAGGCTTTTAATAGTGAGAACATTTAGCGTTTCTGAGACATATAATGATAGCAGAAGGAACATTTCACACGTTGCCCCAGCCATGCTGGGTATGACTGCACAGCTAGACGCAGCTCGCATGTTCCGTTAGGATCGTTAGGGACAATGCACCCTGTGCTATTCTGTGACATCAGTATCCATAGGTATCGCATCAGCAATGGTAAGCAAATGTTCTGCCCAGATGCGTCTCCTGTATGGGGCCGGTGTGAGCACATCTTGGAGATCTGTAATGTTAGTATAACACCCGAAGAACTCTAACTCTATACCCCGAAAATAGAGCCAACTTTCATCTGCTCACTCTAGGCAGCAGCTGCGTGAGAGTGATGGCTCATGCTGGCTGTCAAGTGTGAAAGGGATGCCGCCACCTCATGCTTGAGGGACCCGATTCTATTGCATGATCTGTGACATCAGTATGCATATGCCATGAGCGGTGGAAGAGTTTTTCTATAGCACAATCTGTGATGTCAGTATGCGCATGTGGGTTATATGCTGTGACATCACTATGTGCTTGAGTGGGGGCAGAGACATCATACCTTAGAATCGAGAGAGAGAAAGCAGCTGAACAAATGAGAAGTGTGACAGTGCTCTCTGGTGGAAGTACTGTGTTCTAAGTCAGCTGGAATCTGGATCTTGTGATGAACACATTGGATGGTGTTAGTGCCTCAAATTGTTTAAATAAAGACTGGTGTCTTATTTCAACAGTTGACAATTAGCTCGCATGTTTACAGAGTCTTTTAGATGGATTATGATTTTGACAATTTACGAGTTATTTGCATTATTTACGAGTAGTTTGCATTTCTGTAGGCTGTGCAATGCATTATTATGATAGTTTACAGTTAGCAAGCATGTCTGCAGAGAATTATACATGGGTTATTTTGGTAATTTAGGAGTAGTTTACTGGTCTGTAGGTTCAGTGGTGTGACCTCAAGCATGTCAGATCGTGTGTTCTGTATCACTATGATAAATATACTAATCTCTCAAAATCCATCCCTAAATAAATTGTTCCAAAATAAATAAAATACACTCCTTCCTCTCTCCAGAAGACCTGCACAGGCTGAGTCATTTTTCCACCAACCCCTAGGAACAGGTGCTGGTCAGGTGACTTAGATTAGTGGTGGTTGCCGTTTCCTTCCCATCATTTTCTTAGGTTAGTGGAGATAGCACAACTGATCTATCTTCCTTCCAAAGCTCAAACTTCCCACCAATTCCTGGGAAAAGGTGGTGGTCGGGTGGCTTAAGTTACTGGAGGTAGCCCAAGTGACCTTTTTCCCATCATTTTCTTGCATTAGTAGAGGGTTGTTGCATTGTCCTAATGGAATTTGAACTCCCTGCAATTTTCTGGGTGAGAGGAGGGGAGGGGGGATAGGTTAGTGGAGGTAGCCCAATTGACCTATCTTCCTGTCAATATCCGCCATATTGGATGATGTCATGACCGCCATTGTGGATAACGTTGCCAAGTCTACATTTCGCCATCTTGGATGAAGTCATACACTGTTGCCAAGTCTACATGACGCCATCTTGGATGACGTTATCGCTGGCATCTCAGATATAACTGGAAACAATGTAGAGTGGGGCCATAACCACTTTGTTCCACTACTACTGCTTGCATAATAGCCAGAGGCAGACCCACTCGTTATTGCCTCAGTCGATTTGTGAAGATTTTTCTGTTGGATAAATTGTCTAATTTTTCTGAAATTGTGATCATTTGTTTATCTGTACATGTACATGAGATCTGCTGATTTCTATCCCATTCGGATAATTGTTTCGTGGTGGTTCGTTGTTTCAATTTTTTTTTTTTTTTTGTGAGTGTATTTACTTCTATGTGCTGATCCTGGTTAGACGTAAGAAACTGATCAGGGTAAATAAAAAATAAATAAATAAAATAAATCCAACAATGGATCTATCGAAATTAACATGGTCGTAATGTTGGACCAGTCGTTCGCTGGACGTGAAACAAAAAAGAAAGAAATATTCCTTTACTACCAATTATACATAAATAACGTACAACGAAAATTTAAATTAATTATGTCCATGTTATATGAGTTTAATTCCTACCGATGAGGTACAAGTATTTTGACCACCTACTTAATAACCAGTTGGTCCATATTTGAAACGCACTACGGCAGCGAATGTGTGTGACGAGTATTCGACAAGTCCTTGGTTGGTTTCTGGGGGTGTGTTGGCACCAGATATCAACGCAAAGTGTAGACATTTCTCGTAACCCGCGATTATGGACGCAGAGCTGGTGTTTGATAGCGTTCCAGATGTGTTCCGCTGGGTTCAGGCCAGGCAAGTGTAATGGCCAAACATCAACGTCAGTTAACAATCCAGCTGCTTAAACCACTGTAGCACGGTTCTGCCTCAGAGATAGCATCAGCTACGCTGATGGACAAGACAGCAGCGTGAAAGTCTTCAGAAAAGTCCCTTGACTAAACAAAACAGAGTTGCGAAATAAATATTTCTTGCGTTTTTAGGGTACACATTCGCGAAATCCAACATTATATCGGATAAAAAGCACACGCACGAATTGAATTCTAACCTTTATGTGTACATACATCGTGCATTAGCGTAGGCGCACATTCCTGTCACGGTGAAATTCTGTTCGTCATGGCTCATGCGTATTATCAGCAAGTGAACGAAACGCCTCACCATCAGATTACGTGTTTCAAGCCTACAAGTGTGTGCAGCGTGTGATGACACTGACCAATATTAATGGCATTCCGTGTGGGCAGAACTGTGCTGCAAGACCCTGATTATTCCCGCCACGTATTCTATTTTACCTCCACGTGAGTCACCAGTCGCACGCCTCAGTACTATGCAACTAGCAGACTCCTTTTTTTTTTTTTTTCTTTTTCTCTCTCCACGCATAACATGTTCCATATTTGCGTTGTCAGCATCACTTTACTTTTACACCCATCGAGGCAAGAGCGGCCAACATTGAAGACCTCCTTTAGACCGTGTGTCTGCTTCTTCCTACAATATCTTTTGATCGGTAAAACACAGATACATTAACAACTGAAAAAGAGTGGCTGTAACAAAAGAAGTGAAACCGGAAGCATAAACCCACTAGGGAGTAGAAAACTCACGAACAGAACTATAGCTACAAATTCACACAATTTTAATTAAATCGCTTCCTTGTACAAACCGAAATGTTAGTCAAATTTTCGTCACTTTCATGAACGCTTTCACCGTATGGAAAACATGTTAAAGCGATTGAAGGTCAGTAATGGCTCGGAATTGAAGTATCTGATGGCTGACCCAAAGGTCGTGGGTTTTATTTCTGATCACTTCCTGGAGTTTCACCTATCACTTATCAGTTTTCCCACCTATGGCATTCTCTATTGCTGTGAAAAATACCAAGTAGCACCGTGGCTTGAGGTCCACACTAAATTTTAGTCCCCCCTGTAACTGGATGGATAAATAAATGCGAATGGCAATGTAGGGTAACGACATAACACCTCCCGCTGGAGTATGTTTCCTAAAGTACTGTAGTGCTCACACCAACCTTCAGGCTGTTGATAGCTTTACGTTACTAGTTATTAGAGTATTTCCAATGAAATCTGACATTTACATCCCCCCCCCAGCAACAAACGGCTTCGCGTGATTTCCCACTCGATCACAAGTATTCAACACATACTAAAAGGTTGAATGTCGTACGTTTCTTTGGTGGTATGCCTTCTATCCTATATGCTTTCATCACTATACCCACGCTTCCCCCACTTTTCTTCACACCCACGTAATACCAAACGATCGGCACCTATAATGTAGCGTTCATTATTGTCCATCGATCGTTTGTTCTGTATGAGAAACACTCCCAAGTGACTGCCATGGAATTGTTAAGATAAAAAAAATGTCTATTGTGACTGGATGACAGGTTCACCTTCTCTGAAAGGTTTTGAAGACATCAGCTTTCGGCCACGCATAAGCCATCCCCTTCTTTAGGTGGACAAACATTTTTTCACACTACAGCGGCGCGACACTCACCCGCTGCTAGCGGCGTTTATCGAGGCTGCCTGTTGATGCATTTGAACTCCCAGGACTCGTTAAGCTGCTGCGCAGTGCTGGCAGCGATGTCAGCAGCAGCTTGCCCTCTAACTACCCGACAGCTCCCCGGGGCGAGCTCGCAGCAGGATATGCCTGCAGAGGAAAGCCTATCCTCCTTGCCGCTGTGAATTTCAGAGCCACCAACTGGCTCGTGTCCCTTACGGTAGCACCATGTACAGGGTGGTTTTTTTCAGCGTGTACAAACTCTAGGGACTGATCGATGAAGGGATACGGAACAAAAAATGTCTAGTGGAGTTATGTCCGTAAATGCATGGTTTCCACGCTAGAGACCATTTATTCGACCATGCTTTCATACAGAGACTGCGGTCTAATACTCGCTGTACCATGCAGCCACAGTCACAGTATGCATGCCGGCCGGAGTAGCCGTGCGGTTCTAGGCGGTAAAGTCTGGAACCGAGCGACCGCTACTGTCGCAGTTCGAATCCTGCCTCGGGCATGGATGTGTGTGATGTCCTTAGGTTAGTTAGGTTTAATTAGTTCTAAGTTCTAGGCGACTGATGACCTCAGAAGTTAAGTCGCATAGTGCTCATAGCCATTTGAACCATTTTGAACCACAGTATGCATGCTTTCCTCCTAGAGTGTGGTACTATTCATCGTAAGTAAGGCCCTAGCACCTTCTCCTGCTACGATAATGGGTAACGTTGTGTCCGGTTCACTTCTCTTGCTAACTCACCTTGTAGTAAATGTAATAGAACGTTACACGCAATGGTTCCGCATTCGAATCGAGAGCTTGCCGACATGGTGTTTACTTACAGAAAGGAAATGGCAACGAGAGGCGGGCAGCAAGATTGTATCAGGAGACCTATCCCCTACAACAACAACAACAACAACAGCAATTAATGTTTGCTACAGAATTTCGCCGTTTGTCTGAGACAGCATCGTTTTGGGAAGCAGGAAATCATAAAGGCTGTACCCGAAATTTTCGGACACCAGACATGGAAGAAAATGTGATTAAGACTGTGCAAGGCGACCACCGTGTCAGCACCAGGCAGTTAGTCCGCCAGTATAGGTTAGGCCACACGACTGTGTGGAACATTCTCTATGACAGTTGTTACTACCCTTATCTGTTACAGTGTGTGCAGGGCTTGCTGGCGACAGACTTTCAACATCGGGAGCAGTTTTGTCACTGGTTTCATCACCAGGCAACTAAGATTCCGGTATCTGTGTCACCCATTCTATTCGCAGATGAGGCCACCTTTACACGGACTGGTATCTTCAGCTTTCATAACAGTCATCTGTGAGATAGTACGCAGAACGCCCGTGGTATGGTGAAAGCGAATCACCAGCATTGGTGTAGCCGGAATGTGTCGTCCAGGATAACTGGCACCGTGTTTTGGGACCAGTCTTCCTTCCACGTCACCTAAGAGGCCGGAAGTACCGGTGTTTCTTGAGAGGGACTTTGCGTCCGCTGCTGGAAGAAGTTCCATTCGCGATTCGAAGGGTTGTGTGGCTGCTACCTGATGGTGCTCCAGCTCATTTCACAACGTCTGGACGCATTGTAATCGTGTCTTCCCTTGTACATGGATCGAATTTGGGGGTCCACTGCATGCCCTCTTCGTTCGCCGGATCTCAATGTGTGATTTCTGATTATAGGGCCGTTACAAAAGTATCGTGTATGCAAAGTCCATTCCAGATGTGGAGACACTGGATGGTGGTTGGATTGTGGGGCGCCCAACTGCGCGGTTATCAGCGCCCGTACAAATCACCAACCTTTTCTCAGTCCAACCTCACCACTTGCGTGAATGATGATGAAATGATGAGGACATCACAAACACCCAGTCATCTCGAGGCAGGTGTAAATCCCTGATCCCGCCGGGAATCGAACCCGGGACCGCACGCTCAAGAAGCGAGAACGCGACCACGGGACCAGGAGCTGCGGACGGGACACTGGAGCAGTGTATTCATGTTACCTGTGATGCTGTTTAGATGCTGCCTGTCCGATATGAACGTATGAGACAGGACATGCTGTGGCGCTTACAGGTGTGCATTGAGGCACATGGAAACCATTTTCAGCACATACTGTAACTATTGCTCCATGGTACAGCGCAGTCTAACAAAGTATGATTGAATATATTGTCCCTAGCATGGTAACCATTAATTTCCAGACGTAAGTCCGTTAGACCTTTTGTGACCTGAATACTCTCATCAATCAATCCCTGGAGTTTGTACACGGTGGAAAAAATCACCCTGTATATCAGCTGCCACTGAGAGTCATTTAATTGGCAAGTTCATCGTCGTAAGTCAGTTGGTGTTTATTGGTTGAACAATGTATAAGAACTGAGTTGAGACGAGGCGCTGAAGATCACAGGGTGAATTTTACACAACTGCTGCCAACGGCCATGAGACACTGAACACACCAGGAGACCAATGCGAGTTTCCTCTTCGCTACACAAAGCGTCTGTATGTCGGTTTATTTCATATGTGAGGTGTAGAATCATTGTCTATTATATTCTAGTTACTGAAGATTTAGTTGGAAATGGTGCACTCAGTCAAGTGAACACAAAAGCTGAGATATTCGACGGATTGTTCCGGCAGTGATTCACATTACCCACCCAAACGCAGTATCGGTATGAAGCCTGTGATTACCAACTAATAATAGTTCCTCTGCAGACGGTGCGAGCCGAGAATACATCGGGCTTTCTATGCTAACGGAGTTCTGTTCTTAAACTGGGCGGTGCGGTCAAACACTGGCTCTCGTCTGTTATCACATGAAGCTGTCGGTCAGAGCCATTTGCTACAGTGTTCCACTACTGCTTCTTCACGGTTTTCTCTCTTACCGCAGTCACTCTTGGCTAATCCTGTACGCTTGTGACGATAACGTTGTGTTTCGGGCAGTATCTGGTCAGCTGTTCACTATGTCTGCTTGGTCTTAGCCGATTGCTTAGAGCTTCCATGTGCTCCATCACTCACCGCGTCACTGCGTGCCGAATAATGCAGAACTTTTGCTTCTTACACCGAGTAGGACAGCAAAGTGGCAACAGGGACATTACTCATCGCGCAATCGTAGATCGTTATTTTTTTGAAGTTGTGACTACAATATACAACAGCAGATGGAACTGCAGCAGCAGCTGGTACACGAACAACAACAACAGCCAGTAGTGGTAACAGCTGCTTCGCCTCCCCATTAGCCATTCGCTTTCTTCGTTGAAGGAAACGAGAGATGGGAGGTTTGTGTGGATCGGTTTGTCTCTATTGCAGAATAAGACAGACGTCTGATTCCTAGTCACAGTGTTGTTTTACCCGCTCATTATACTAGTTTAAGCGTCTAAAACTTGTACTTTGATGACGGATTGCTACTGCCACCATACCCACATCATAGCAGCCAGTTGAAATTCGATCACAATATTATGCAAAGTAAGATGTCGTACCCAACTTGGGTTGCTTACGCACAAGGTTTAGCATGCAAGGGTAATTTTTTTTGTGAACAATGCGACTTACCTGATGCTGATACTACACTACATGATCAAAAGTATCCGCACACCCCCAAAAACATACGTTTTTCATTTTAGGTGCATTGCGCTGCCACCTACTGCTACGTACTCCATATCAGTGACCACAGTAGACATTAGATATCGTGAGAGAGCAGAATGGGGAGCTCCGCGGAACTTAGGGACTTCGAACAAAGTAAGGTCATTGGGTATCACTTGTGTCATACGTCTGTACGCAAGATTCAAACACTCCTAAACATCCCTAGGTCCACTTTTTGCGATGTCATAATGAAGTGGAAACGTGAAGGGACACGCACAGCACAAAAGCGTACAGCCCGACCTCGACTGTTGACTGACAGAGACCGCCGGCAGTTGAAGAGGGTCGTAATGTGTAATAGGCAGACATCTGTCCAGACCAGCACACAGGAATTCCAAACTGCATCAGGATCCACTTCAAGTACTATGACAGTTAGGCGACAGGCGAGAAAATTTCGATTTCATGTTTCGGCTGCTCATAAGCCACACATCGCGCCGGTAAATGCCAAACGACGCCTCCCCTGGTGTAGGGAGCGTAAACATTGGACGATTGAACAGTGGAAAAATGTTGTGTGGAGTGACAAATCACGGTACACAATGTGGCGATCCGATGGAGGGTGTGGGTATGGCGAATGCCCGGTGAACGTCATCTCCCAGCGTGTGTAGTGCCAACAGCAAAATTAGGAGGCGGCGGTGTTATGGTGTGGTCGGGTGTTGATGGACGGGGCTTGCACCCCTTGTTGTTTTGCGTGGCTTTATCAGAGCACAGACCTACATTGATCTTTTAAGTGCCTTCTTGCTGCCCACTATTGAGCAATTCTGGGATGGCGATTGCATCTTTCAACACGATCGAGCACCTGTTCATAATGCGCGTCCTGTGGCGAAGTGATTACACGACAATAACATTCCTGTAATGGACTGACCTGCACAAAGTCCTGACCTGACCTTCTGGGCTGTTTTGGAATGCCGATTTCGTGCCAGGTCTCACTGGTCGACATCGATATCTCTCCTCAGTACAGCACTCCATGAAGAATGGGCTACCATTCCCCATGAAGCCTTCCAGAACCTGACATAAAGTATGTCTGGGAGAGTGAAAGCTGTCATCAACGCTAAGGATGGGCCAACACCATACTGATTTCCAGCATTACCGATGGAGGGCGCCACGAACTTGTAAGTCATTTTCAGCCAGTTGTCCGGATACTTTCGGTCACATAGTCCATAATTCAAGAAGTCAGTATTCGCCTAGCTTCAGACAGACATGCGAAGGCTTTAAACTAATCTGTTCCAGTATTAAGTGAAGTGCTCAAAATTGCTAAGGTTCACGAAGTTACAGCTTCAGCAAACAGACTTTCAGGCTTTGTCAGGCGATAGTATTTGCGTGGGATATCTCTCTAGGACTGGACGTTGCGTTCGTCAGTCAACTGATGACAGTATGTGACATCATCTAGTACACAAACTACCCACCTGTCCTGTAGCCTGGCCGTTCTAAGGTACCTTTTCTCACAGCTCGACTAAATACGTAGGTGCGCTTACGAGCCCAGAAGGCAACAGGGTCGGCAAACTGTGAGAATAAGTAAAGTGCAGCTATGCGTTTGTTTGCGCTGCTTTTAACGCCGTCATCAGTAGCGGTCGGTCTGCAGAGTCTTTGGCGTGTAGCAGGAGTAAACCTTTGTACTGATTGCTCGCGAGGATTTGATTTTGGATTGATTCGTCTGCGAATGGTAAAAAAGTTTTCTGACATATTAGTTCGTCGCGCGAAATCGTCGAAGATTTAATCAAACTGCACATCATCTAGTTCATTTAAATGCAGTGAAAGACAGTACTCTGTGGAGTTTAGTTATAGTGGAGAAAGTTGCCAGTAATAATAAATAGTTATTATTTGTTGGAACCCCGTACAAGACAGTTAAGTTCAATCACTGTATGCTGCTTTGAGAGAAGCGAGAAAAGACACATCAACACGATGGCGAACATCGGGAGTGTAACGGTCGGGACTGACATGGCGAATGAAAAAGTAACAACGGTTTTAGAAACAAGGCCAAGGAAATGAAGAACGGCTAGGCAGGGTTCAGGGAAAACATTTTTCACTCTTTGATTTAGACATTTTATTCAAACAAGCCCCATAATTTTTCAGTCAGAAAACATTTCCAGTGTTTTAAGAAATATTATAACAAAGATTAAAGGATTTAAATAAGAAACACGCAGCATAATCTACACGCCTACTCAAGCGCTTCAGAGACGTTCTGAATTGCCCAATTGTTAAAAGAAGTGTTAACCACCTGAGGCGGAGATAAACTGAAGGGATCCCTCCAAAAATGTGACTTAAGCTCAACTAAGAAAATTTGTATCACATCCTTTAAGATACTAAACCCTGAATAAGTCCAGAATATATAGTAAAATCTTACATATTTCTCTTAATTTAACAACCAACAGAAGTTTTACTCTAAAGACATTAACCATTGAATAAAAACAACGATTTAAGAGACACCCAAAAAGGTGCTTTCAAGGTGAGCTTCCACTTATAAATAACGATTCTGAAATATTAAAGTTTCAGTTATTCCACTATACTCAATGAAATGTTATAATTTCTTTCAGGTTAACAACCAACATGCTATTAATCATTTGAGAAAAAAAATCAATCATTTGAGAGACACCCCCAAAAACTGCTTTCAGCTTACTTCTGCAAATGTGTATAAATTGCTTCACGTAACTTAATTCGCTGAGTCGTTTGCGGAGCCCTCGTCCCTCGGCGTCCTTCCAACCCGTCGGACCGGCGTCGTCTTCTACGAGTTGTGGCCCTCACGCCAGAAAAACTAAAACACACCAAGGCTCGTTTTAGCAGTCGGTTCCAAACGACTAGCCAGGAAATAGTTTGAATAAACATACATGGGAAGGGAAAATGAGTCTAATCTGAACTAGCACAATGGCTTTGTGAAACCACAGGCAATATGGAAACACCTAGCTACCTGAGGTTCACATAGCAAAAGTCAGAAACCAAGTCCCGCAACCCCCACGCAGCCGTATCGAAGCAAAACACAAGGGAGAGTTAGAGAGATCCAGACCTACCCAAGAGAAGGGTGACAGACCCATAGGAACCTGTCTACGTTCTCCTTTCTCCTCATGGAGGAAAACTGCAGCTACCCTGCAACAACAGGCTGCAACTCGAAGTTTGGGATAGCCAGGACGGGCCGATTACTAACAGCTTGCTTAATAGCTTTGAAGGATGCTTGGTGAGTTTTATCCCAACAGAAATTAACTCTTTTCCTGCGTAATTCATTAACAGGGATTTCCAATTTTGTCAAGTTAGGCACATATTTGCGGGAATAGTTGTCCATCTCAATGAATCTGGCGACCCCCGATTTACTGAGAGTAGGGGGAAATTTTCGCAGCTCCTTCGTAGGCGCTGATCCATCCTAACCGCTTCGGCAGAGTAAATGGCCTAGAAAGGAAATCTGCCGTCCCACCAGGCTGGCCTCAGAAGGTTTCACGGTCAAACCCGCCTCCCTAAATCTCTGTAACACTGCTTCCAAGTGTTGCAAGTAGTCCTCAGAGGTGGGGCTACAGATAGCGACAATGTCCAAATAGTTGAACACATACTTAAATTTCAAATCCCCGAGTACGCAGGCACTTCATCTTGGGGGGGTGGGGGAGGAAGTTAACCGGATTTTGTACTGGATCTAGTTGGTCATCAAAAGCCTGTTGATGAGGATTTCCGGAAACTTATCGAACACCCATGGCAATTGATCCCTTTGCCTTCGCTCAAAATGATTCATTTCATAACACCCAGCAGTAGGCAAAACGAAATTCACCGGCAATTAAATATTATACGAGCATAAACCGATTCGCTCTCCAGGACAAAATTTAAAATAAATAACACGTTGCTGACCATCCAACAGTAATTCCACATGCGATATAAAATCACAGACTAGTATCAAATTAACGGACAAATTCTTAACAACTAACAACCTAATCGGCCAGGAAAATACTCAAACTAATCACAAACTCGCCAACTAAAAGCAGCTGATACCCGCTAACAGATCGACACATCCGAGAAAAGTTTGTAAGGGAACAAACTTACATAAAGATCGATACTCCAGGTACCAACGATAGTCCAACAGCGAATCAACAAGGTGCAAACTGGCTTGTGATTCAACTGAGCACAGAAAAGGATAAAGAGTCACCCACTACCCCCCTAATTCGACGACAAAGCCTAGGAAAGGAATGTGTGAGCTCCTTTCCCGACTTCCGACACCGTCAACTGTCTACCTCCCCTATTCTCTGAATCGGACACTCACGAACAAAATGTTCCACCTGCCGGCATCGAAAATATACATTAGAACATTTAGTTGGACCTAACAGCGACTAGCTCCCAACCAATCAAAAGATGACTGACCCCGCTGATTATCAGCGTAACTAAGTCCCTCAATTCTGGAAACCAAAGCACTTTATTGATCAAAAGAGAAGTGTTTACTAGCAAATGTGCTGCGAGATCGATCCTCGGGCCTCATCCCTTCCAATATGTTGTCGGCAATTTGACTCTCGGTAACTTTACTTGATTGCATCCGCCAATAATGCTTAACTGCAACTCATGGTTCAATCGGGGGGAACAGCTGAAACTCCTTCAACCACTTTTCCTCGTGCAGAATATCAGCAAGCATTTGCTTCAGCATCCCACTAGTTAATGGGTACAGCAACTGAAGAACCTGATCATGAGGCAAATTCAATGTGTCAATATGACGCTCAAATTTAACAGAAAGTAATAAAACTGCCTCGACGTCACTCACGGGCTCAATGGACAACTTACCAATGTCCACTAATAAAATTCCCATAGGATGTGGCAATTTGCTAAAATCACTCATAGCAAAACGCTAGGCGAAGTAAGCATCTGACCAGAATTTTTCAAACCAGCTTGGGTGTCAGACACCTGGTGCCCTCACGAACTTACTAAGTCCTCTAGAGCAACCTCACGGTGCTGTTGAATAGCTTGCACTTGGTCAATTCCAAGCTTAAGATAGCCAAGGTCACTAACGCGATTTTCCCAATGCAGTAGCTGTGCCTGAAGACGAGAAAGTTACTCACACGTGGGAGGAGGACCACGAAGAAAATGAATGTTCTACCATAATCTGGCCATCGCTGCGGTATAATGTGGCTGCGCGTCACTTACCTCACCAACATTTTCCGCGGTGTCGGGCAGAAGCTTATCCAAGCCCGCCCTCACCCGCGCAATAAGATCGGCACCGCTTCCCTCGCCGATTTGATACCGAATCTTACTTTCGTACGCGATCTCCTCTTCCATTAACAAGTTGAGCACCGAGAAACGCTGCACCTCCATTGAAAACTGAGACCTGAAAATCACAAATGTACAAGCAACAATAATTTACCTTAAATCCATCACTAAATTTTTTACAGACGAATGGATAAACTGGTAGAAGCCGACCTCGGGGAAGACCAGTTTGGATTACATAGAGACGCGAGGCAATACTCAGGCTGCGACTTATCTTAGAAGATAGATTAAGGAGAGGCAAAGCTACGTTTATAGCATTTGTAGAGAATCCTTTTGAGAATATTGACTGGAATACTCTCTTTCAAATTCTGAAGGTGGCAGCGATAAAACACAGGGAGCGAAAGGAAATTTACAATTTTTACAGAAACCAGACGGCAGTTAAATGAGATGGGAGACGTGAAAGGGTAGCAGTGGTTGGGAAGCGAGTGAGACAGGGTTGTAGTCTGTCCCCAGTGTTATTCAATCTGTATATTGAACAAGCAGTAAAGGAAACAAAAGAAAAATTTGGAATAGGAATTAAAATCCATGGAGAAGAAATAAAAACTTCGAGGTTGCAAATGGTTCAAATGGCTCTGAGCACTATGTGACTTAAATCTAACTAACCTAAGGAGGCAGGATTCGAACCTGTGATCGTAGTGGCCGCGTGGTTCCATACTGTAGCGAACAGAGCTTTGGGGTTTGCAGATGACATTGTAATTCTGTCAGAGACAGAAAAGGACCTGTAAGAGCAGTTGAAGAGAATGGACAGTGTCTTGAAGGGAGGATATAAGATGAACATCAACAAAAGCAAAACGAGTGTAATGGAATGTAGTCAAATTAAATAAGGTGATGCTGAGGAAATTATGCACTTAAAGTAGTTGATGAGTTTTGTTATTTGGGCACCAAAATAGATGATGATGGTCGAAGTAGAGAGGATATAAAGTGTAGACTGGTTATGGCAGTGAAAGCGTTCCTCAAGAAGAGACGTTTGTTAACATCGAGTGTAAATGTGTCAGGAAGTCTTTTCTGAAAATACTTGCATGGAGTGTCGCCATGTATGGAAGTGAATCATGGACGATAAATAGATAAGGAGAGAATAGAAGCTTTCGGAATGTTGTGCTACAGATGAATGCTGAAGGTTAGATGGGTAGATCACGGAACTAATGAGGAGGTACTGAGTAGAACTGGGAGAATAGGAATTTGTGGCACGACTTGACTAGAAGAAGGGATCGGTTGGTAGGACATGTGCTGAGGCATCAAGGGATCACCAAATTAGTGTTGGAGGGCAGCGTGGAGGTTAAAAATCATAGACCAAGAGATGAGTACACTAAGCAAAATAAAAATGGTTCAAATGGCTCTGAGCACTATGGGACTTAACTTCTCAGGTCATCAGTCCCCTAGAACTTAGAACTACTTAAACCTAACTAACCTAAGGACATCACACACATCCATGCCCGAGGCAGGATTCGAACCTGCGGCCGTAGTGGTGGCGCGGTTCCAGACTGCAGCACCTAGAACCGCTCGGCCACTTCGGCCGGCTACACTAAGCAGATTCAGAAGGATGTAGGTAGCAGTAGTTACTTGGAGATGAAGAAGCTTGCACAGAATAGAGTAGCATGGAGAGCTGCATCAAACCAGTCTCAGTACTGAAGACCACAACAACAACAAAAACACATCACTAAATAAACAATCAAGGTGAAAGATGCTTAAAAGTGCCCCCCCCCCCCCACACACACACACACACAACCCTGCACCAATAATAATCACGCTGTGCTACCACTGACATTGCTAATCAAAACGTAACAACAGTTTTAGAAAGAAGGCCAAGGAAACGTTGAATGGCTAGACAGTTTATTTAAACTAGCCCCAAAATTTTTCAATCAGAAAACATTTTAAGAAAGATTAAAAGATTTAAATAGAAAAACACATAGCCTAAGCCCCAGGCCTATCCAAACATATGAGAAGGGTTGATAATTGCCAAATTCTTAACAGAGGTGTTAACCATCTAAGAGGGAGAAAAAATCAATTGAAGAAACTCCCCAAACTGTGTTTTCATCTCAACATTTGAGAAAAAACATTAAAGTGACACCCCAAAAAGGTGCTTTCAAGGCGAACTTCCAATTATGTATAATTGATTTAAAATATTAAAGTTTCAGTAATTGCATGATACATAATAAAATGTAACAATTTCTTTCAGTTAAAGAAACAGCAGGAAAGTTCTTAATGTATTAACCGCTTAAGGAAAATGAACTATTTGAGAGGCGCCACCAAAAAGTGCTTTCAACTCGTTTTTTGCAAATGCGTATCAATTGCTTCACGTAGCTCTTGATTCGGTGAGTCGTTTGCAGAGCTCTCGTCCCTTGGTTGCCGCCGGCCAGTGTGGACGAGCGGTTCTAGGTACTACAGTCTGGAACCGCGCGACCGCTACCGTCGCAAGTTCGAATCCTGCCTCGGGCATGGGTATGTGTGACGTCCTTAGGTTAGTTAGGTTTAAGTAGTTCTAAGTTCTAGGGGACTGATGACCTCAGAAGTTAAGTCCCATAGTACTCAGAGCCATTTGAGACCCTTGGTTGCCGCAGGTCCGGGCGTCCTTCCACCCCGTCGGACCGGCGTCGTCTTCTGCGAGGTGGGTCCTCACTCCGGAAAAACCAAAACACACTAATGTCTATTTTAACCTTCACTTCCATACCACTTGCCCGGAAGTAGTTTAAAGAAATACACACGGGAATGGCAAATGAGTGGTGTGAAACAGCACAATGGCTTTGTGAAAGCACAGGCAAAATGAAAACAGCGAGCTACCAGGGACTAAAATGGCAAAGGACAGAAATCAAGGCACGTAACCCCACTTGGCCGTATCGAACCTAAACACAAGTGGTGGCCAACAGGCACTAAGGTTAAACCAAACAGCCACCCAACTTAGTTCAACTCTGGAGAAGGCAGCAACCTGCACATTTCAAGGGTGAGTTTTAAGGGTACATACCTATTACTTCAAAGCTGTTGGAAATATCTAGAGCACAACATCTGGCGGGCCTTCAAATTAACTAACCAAATATTGAACAACTGACACGAAGACGACACTATCCAGGCTCATTCTTTCGAAATTCACGTAAGTAAACAGCTAAGGCATCAATGAGAGTTTGGTAACTAGTAACAAACTCGTGTCCGTGAACGCAGCACTACAGCCGCTCCACGAAATAACATAAGTTAAAGAAAGTTACTAAGTAGCAGAATAACGACAAGGGCGTACTATGAACTCCTTCAGTCTAACGCAAACATATGAGGGCTCTCGTTCTGGAAACCGATGGGGCTTCCTCCTGTCTGTTCAGGTGGTTGTGTCCTAATTCACGCTGTCCGGCAGTTAGTCGCCCCACCAGACTGCCCTGCATTGATCATTCTGCTCGTTGTACTGCCGGTCGCGTCCTCTCGCGACCACCCTCTCTGAAATCGAGTTACCGCCGCGAGGCCAGAGCCTCCAACAGAACATTTCAGAAGCACGCAAACAGACCCCAGGAATTCGAAGGAAGCTGAGCTGCACCGCTGGAGGACAGTATACGGTACAAGGTGGAACAGTTAGTAAGGCAGACAGCGATTCAATATCCTCGTCTTTGGAGAAGCACACAGAAGGCGCTGATGTCAACGTCGTTCCACTCCAAAGTAAGCAACGGTTCATGCAGATATTTGCGCATCTTTGTCGCCCAGGATCCTAGAGACAGCAGCTGGTGTAACTGGTGTTCAGACTGCAGTAGGACGTACCATTAATGTCACTACCTCTCCCGTAACGTCAGCTGTTTGGCCCGCAGCAAGTCAGGCACGTGTTTTCTGCGGTTTCAGGTCTAAAATGTGGCACGCAACACTAATACGTGCCACGCAGCTATGGCCTCGCCTGGAAACCGGAAAGCTCGCGGTCGAATCGCTGTCCGACCACTGAAGTTTTTCAGTCTGCTGTTAATCTAGATTCCATCAACCAACGGTGTAGGGTGTCGCCAGGCGCGGCACTTGGTATGGATTCGACGTTATAAATCTACAAGCCCCAGTTGGAAAATTGGGACACACAAAGTACCCGAAGTGGCGTCCAGTAGAAAGACTGGCAAATGGCCATTGAGCCACTTAAGGAACCTAAAGTCAGGCTGGATATCAACGGCGCAGCGGTCGATTGTAGGATCCTCTATGTCCTCGATAAATGTGCAGATGCAGCGGCTCACTGGATGCCGACCACCGCAGCATGCTCAGCGCAATGTGTAGGCACACGACCACCTGTCGATCCCATTGCGGACCACATAACCGCCTCAGCGAAGTATAAAAACATACCTGGATAACCAACAATTTTAGTAGTGAATTCCCGTTCAGAAGCCAATGGAACCCACTACATTAAAGAAATGTAGCGTGTATCCACAGGACATATGGCATGCAATTGAAAAAGAACTATGATGATCTCTCCATAGGCAAAAGATTCGGGAATAGTCCCCCATTCGTATCTCCGACTGCACAAGGAAGAGGTGACCAACAGAAAAAGATTGAATAACTAACGAAAGGATAACGTTCTACGAGTCGTAGAATGTCAGAATCTTCAACGTGGTAGGGAAACTAGAAGATCTGGAAAGGCAAAAGCCAAGGCTCAATCTAGATACAGCAGGGGTCAGTGAAGTGAAATGGAAAGAAGACAAGGACTTCTCGTCAGATGAGTATAGGGTATTTTCAACAGCAGCAGAAAATGGTATAACGGGAGTAGGATTCGTTACGAATAGGAATGTATGGAAGAGAGTGTGTTCATGTGAATAGTTCAGCCATAGGGTTGTTCTTATCTGAATCGTCAGCAAACCAACACCGATAGTTGAAGTATACATGCAGAAGTCGCAAGCTGAAGATCAAGAGACAGAGAAAGTATGTCAGGATATTGAAAGGGCAATGCAGTACGTAAAGGGAGACGAAAATTTAACAGTCATGGGGGACTGGAATACAGTTGTAGGAGAAGGAGAAAAGAAAATGTTAAAGGAGAATATGGGCCTGACACAGGGAGACACAGGGAGAAAGACTAATTCAGTTCTGTAATAAATATCCGCCAATAATAGCGAATACTGTGTTCTAGAAGAACGAGTTATACTTGGAATAGGCCGGGTGATACGGGAAGATTTCGGATGGATTGCATTATGGTGAGGCAGAGATACCGAAATCAGATACTGGATTGTAAGACGTACCCAGGCGCAGGTACAGACTCAGACCACAATGTAGTAATGAAGAGCGGACTGAAGTTTCAGAAATTAGTCAGGAAGAATCAATATGCAAAGAAGTGGTTCACGGAAGTACTAAGAAATGACGAAATACGCTTGATGTTCTCTAAGGCTACAGATACAGCAATAAGGAATAGTTTAGTAGGCAGTACAGTTGAAGAGGAATGGGCATCTCTAAAAAGGGCCATCACAGAAGTTGGGAAGGAAAATATAGGTACAAAGGAGGTAACTGCGAAGAAACCATGGGTAACATAAGAAATACTTCAGCTGATCGGTGAAAGGAGGAAGTACAAAAATGTTCCGGGAAGCTCTGGAACATAGAAATACAAGTCGCTGAGGTATGAAATAATAGGAAGTGCAGGGAACCTAAGACGAAATGGCTGCATGAAAAATGTGAAAAAATCGAAAAAGACATGGTTGTCAGAAGGACAGACACAGCATACAGGAAAGTCAAAACAACCTTTGGTGAAACTGAAACCAACGCTGGTAAAATCAAGAGTGCAACGTGAATTCCACTGTTAAATGCAGAGGAGTGATCGGATGGGTGGAAAGAATACGTTGAAAGCCTCCATGAGGGGGAAGATTTGTCGGATGAGATAGAAGAAATAGGAGTCGATTTAGAGGAGATAGGGGATCAAATATTACAATCATAATTTAAAAGAGCTTTGGAGGACTGAAGATCAAATAAGGCTGAAGGGATAGATAACAACAAAACGACTATCCATGTTGGTGGGTAGAATGTATGAGTCTGGCGACATACCCTCTGACTTTCGGAGAAACGTAATCCACGCAATTCCGAAGACTGAAAAAGCTGTCAAATGCGAGAATTATCGCACAATCATCTTAACAGCTCACGCATCCATGTTGCTGACAAGAATAATACACAGAAGAATGGAAAAGAAAATTGATGATGTGCTAGATGACGATCAGTTTGGCTTTTGAGAAGGCCAATTCTGACGATGCGGCTGACGGTGGAGACAAGATTAAAGAAAAATCAAGACTCGTTCATAGGATTTGTAGACTGGGAAGAAGCGTTCGACAATATAAAATGGTGCAAGATGTTCGAAATTCTGAGAAATGTAGGGGTAGGCTATAGGGAAGGACGGCAGTATACTGAATGTACAAGATGAAGAGGGAATAATAAGAGTGGATGACAAAGAACGAAGTGCTCGGATTAAAATGGGTGTAAGATGGGGACGTACTCTCTCGCCCCTAGTGTTCAATCTGTACACGATGGTCTTCCCTCTCCGCAGTGCTACCTGGCCCTCTGGAGCCCCGCCTTCTTGCGGCCGTGCGTTCTGGTGACCGTCACTGGCCAGCAATCACGTACTGTGGCTGCTTTCCTGCCGTGTCTCTCTGCAGTATCGCAGAAGACACATGCCTAACAAGTTTCATTTATGTCGCACAACTCCTTCTTGGGCTGCTATTTTTGTGCGACCGCGTTCATAACTGTCATATTGTTAAAAACCTGGATAAACACATTTTAGGACCGACTGCGACATAACACGCCTGGAGTATCTTGTTTTGGATATTTTCTTAACGTTTAGGAAAGCAAACACTGCACATTACTGAGATTCAGTTGATGGGTAAAGATCGATTCCTTTTTGATGCGTATCATCTTGTATTAAGGAGTGCATGTAAATTTGAGTAAGTTGGAAGGCCCTCGTACAACGCAGCAAGAAACATAACAGCTCACTATTCTTTCATGAAAACCTGTGTGGCGTATCGCAGTGGTCGAACGAGTAAATAGAAAGATTTGTCCACAGAACAAGAGAAATTAATGTAGACATTTATGAGCTCACAGTTGAGTTGTGCAGAAACACTTATTCCATACACTCAGGGCCAAGAATGGGCTGTAAAACATACTCTGTATGCCTATATTTTTAATTATTTCTGTTAAACTGTGCGTAAATCCACGCAAATGCCGTGATGTGAACGAGTATAGCAAGCCGGAAGTAAGAAGGGAAGTTGTTCGTTTTTATGGCATAAAAGGCTGTAGTTTTTTAATGAGACATGTTTTGCTAATGTGTTGAGGATAATGGCTGATAGGCTTAATAGAGACTGTCTTTTAGTGGATACTTGTGCTATACATCTGATTCCATAGCTCTATTGGTGTAGTATTTTCCGTAACCAAATTGCATTTCAAAATCAGCTAGCATCCATCAATCAACAGCCATCATCGTCAATGATATGAAATACTGTGATGCATGTATGTTACAGAGAATAACCTATTCCGTTACATAACAGTTATCAATGTTGTGAAAATATTATATCATAAGTTCCATTTACTTTTATGAGGGTGTGCTTAAAATTAGTTCCTCCGAATTTTTTATGTGAGAACTCTTAGGTTTTTACACACAACAAATGATATTACCATTATACATCTTTACCCGTTTATTTCTCAACATAGTCAACCTGACGGCGGCCATATTTATCCCAACAAGAGACCCCTGTTTGTTGATAGTGTCACATCTGAATGTTTGATTTTGTTGACAGAGCTACATCCTCATCTCTGTTTTTACTCCTCCGCACTATGAATGTTAAGTTCTCGAAGGTGATCTTTAAGTTTTGCAAGCAGGTGAAAATCAAATGGGGCCAAGTCGGGCTTATGTGAAGGATGATCGGCGTTGAATTGCTGTAGATGTCACAGCGCTCGTGTGGTGTGGTCTGGGATTGTCCTGCTGAAGCAGAGAGTGCTCCGTGTGTTGAAGAACTCTTCGAATTCGTAACTCGATTACAGCACACTGCTTCTCACGCACCACTATAGTTACGTCACAGCACCTCTAGTGGCAGAGGGCTGGAAATATGTAGACATGAAGAGTAAAAATGCAAAATGTTAATAACGTTTCTTTTATTTAAACAGTATTAATCATTTCAAATAGAAAATTAGGAGGCACTACTTTTCAAAATGTCCTCTTAGGTTTAATTTTATACCAATAATCTGGGAGGAGATTTGTAACAAAGACGCGTAGATATTATATGGCACGATCAAAAAAATGTGCAATCACAATGAGAAATGCTTAATTACACATATATGCAGATGTTAGTCAAGTATAGGGATTGAACTGTTGTCTCTGACAATGAAAGGCACTTATGCAAATTGCGTAAAGTATTTGAAATGTTGTTAAGAACATTGTTCTGTAAAGTTGTGATTGCATCATGTGAATTCAGACACTGGCAAGCTGTTGGTGCTCGTATAGGTGGTTCTTCTGCAACCAAGGTGGTCGAACCGTTTCAAGACCAATCATGTAGACGAGTTATACCAGCAACAGGGAAAGCGGAAAACAAGCATCATCCGCTTTGTCAAACGCGGGGCGAAAGGGTGTGTCGAGTGACTGTAGCAGACGGTCAGTACAGAATACTGTGACAAAAATAAGAGCACGACACTGCAGAGCTCAGTGTTACCCGTTCGAATCTTGTCAGCCCCAAAACATCATGAAGGGAACTTCGGAAGCAGGAAATTGTAGGGCGAAATGGAATGCCAACAACCATGTCCGTAACAGAAAAATTTTGTCGAAGCAATAAAATCTGAATGTAAGAAAGTCAGTTAGTGAGATCATTCTTGTTGCATATTATTTCATATTTATCGCCAAGTTCACGTCCCAGGAGTCAAAACCATTTCATGGTATTCCATGGACTCTCATAAGTATTCTCCTACGTGTCATTACTGCGAAGGATTATCTGACCATTTTAGCTGATCATTTCCATTCCATAGTGCTGTGTTTGTTCACTGATGACAATAATGTTGTGTTCCAAGACGAGAGGGCCACTGTTCACAGCTCACATGGAGCAGTACCGGTTTTCTGAGCACCAGGACTAACTGTGCCATCACCTGTAGTCACCACAGTCACCAGATCTCAATGATGTTAAGCTTTTGTAGCCTACTTCGGACAGGAGGAAAGCGTGTGGGACCTATATTTATCCATTCTCAGACGACTGTAAACGGTTTTGAAAACCGACGGGTTTCTTGCATAGTATTAGGCGTGATAATGTGTTGTGTTTTTCATCAAATGGTTCAAATGTCTCTAAGCACTATGGGACGCAACATCTGGGTCATCAGTCCCCTAGACTTAAAACTACTAAAATCTAACTAACCTAAGGACATCACGCACATCCATGCCCGAGGCAGGATTCGAACCTGCGACAGTAGCAGCATCGCGGTTCCGGAATGAAGCGTCTAGAGCCGCTTCGCCTCATGTTTTTCACCGGTTCCATATTTTGTCTACCCCTATAGGTTATATAGCGACCATAGGAGATTGACTATATGGGTGAGCACTAAAAGATTTGGAAATAATCTGAAGAGGAATGATACCATTATACAAAATGCAAGAAATAAGCGATACGTAAGGATCACATTTTTAAAGTACTACTACCTCTGTGCAATGAGCGAAGCCAATATGCAGTGATTTATTACCAACAGGGGAAAAGTAGTGGTTCTATTCGCCTATTTACGTTACATTTACCTGCGTGAGGATCCCTATTGCAGTTCGCTATTAGATACAAACCGCTGAAAAACTACTTTAAAACAATGAAAAGAAACTCGTGTTGCATTCTCTCTTGATGTTACAATCCATCAAACGAAGTTGTACGTGGGGTACAGCAATCCCCGGTTAACGCAGTTTGGTCGATTTCTGCATAAGATCCTATATTGCTGCTACGTACTAAAAGAATGAGATTGTATAAAATAGACTCAACTACGTAACGTTTTAAATGTATTTCCTCATAACCTATTCCTCCATGCCCTCGAATCACGTGAGCTCGCACTGAGAGATTTAAGTTAAAAAAAAATGGCTCTGAGCACTATGGGACTCAACTACTGAGGTCATTAGTCCCCTAGAACTTAGAACTAGTTAAACCTAACTAACCTAAGGACATCACACACATCCATGCCCGAGGCAGGATTCGAACCTGCGACCGTAGCGGTCTCGCGGTTCCAGACTGCAGCGCCAGAACCGCGCGGCCACTTCGGCCGGCTAGAGATTTAAGTGGTCATTGTTCATTGCGCTATTCGAGAGTGGTATGGTAGAGAAAATAGTGCGAAAGCGTTCGCGGAATCCTCTACCAGGTACTTATTTGAGATCTGTAAGGTAGTCAGTAGATGTAGATTTCAAATGTTCAAATGTGTGTGAAATCTTATGGCACTTAACTGCTAATGTCATCAGTCCCTAAGCTTACACACTACTTAACCTAAATTATCCTAAGGACAAACACACACACCCATGCCCAAGGGACAAACACACACACCCATGCCCGAGGGAGGACTCGAACCTCCGCCGGGACCAGCCGAGATGTAGATTTCATCACGGCGTCACTTCCTGTTGCAATTCGTAAATTTAGAAAACATATTCATACTACCGATACAATCGCGCTACGTAGTTCGTTGGAGCGTGCTGTCTTCATCAGCATATCAGAGTGCTTACTGTACCGCGCGTGGTAACAGCACGGTCTAGGGCGTCCTGCCTCGGTTCCCGCCCCTCCCCCCCTTCGGACCTTCGAGTTCACCCTCGGGCGTGTGTGTGTGTGTGTGTGTGTGTGTGTGTGTGTGTGTGTGTGTGTGTGTGTGTGTTTTGTCCTTAGCGTAAGTTAGATTAAGTAGTGTGTGAGTCTAGGGACCGATGACCTCAGCAGTTTGGGCCCATAGAAACTTACCACCAGTGTTTACTACTCTAACAATGCATTTTTTCTTCCCTCTCCGTGAATCTACTTAATTCTCAATTTTTATAAAATAGAATGTTTCTTACGTCTAAGATTGAGTTCGCCACTGTCGTACAATATGAAGATATCTATTCGTTTGTCACGCAAGACATTATGCAATTGCATAACGACGTTGAATAAGAAATCCTTCTCACACGTTTCTAACTTTAGATATAGTTTCTTGTTTACTATAGGAAATTTCTTTAATGCCAAAAAAATCTCAGTATATGAATCATAGACCTGCAAGGACACATGTTTTTCACATAATTATTGACAGTGAGTTGGAAACCGTGAGTGTAATACAAGAGGGATGAAAAGTATAAAAAGAAACTGTGGTACTGAGCCAATTACCTTCATTTTTATGGAAATATGCCTCAAAGTGTAATAGCAGGTATATGAAATGATACAGTCGCTCAATGTGGAGTGCTTGGCGCTTAAAAAAGATGTGTGTGTGTGTGTGTGTGTGTGTTTGTGTTTCCCTCATATACCAGGTGTAGAAGTATGAAATCGGAATTTGGCTGTAATTATTACATGTCTGTTGTTCGAAACTGATAAATAGTATTTTATTCAGAACAATTCCCATTGCTATTTATAGATTTTTTCCACCTCTCCAGCAGACTATAAATGCCACACCAAAACAAAAAGGTCTTCCTTTAAAGCGAACCAGCGAGCGAGCCATTTTACTACATTTTATACAAATTGAAGCGTTGTTAAGCGAGAGCGTATCCCAATGATGCAAATAGATGATAATCGGAAGCAGCCAAGCCTTGAGAATAAGGCGCATGCCCTAGTACTTCCCAACTGAACGCCTCAATCCTTTCTCTGACCCGTTTTGCTGTGTGTGATGGGGCGCTAGCATGGAGCAATATAGCTTTGTGTTGCCTCTTCCCATATTCCGGCCGTTTCTCACCTAATGCAAGATATAACTACATCATTTGTTGTTGGTAGCGATCAGTTTTAAAGGTTTCACCAGGTTTTTGCATCTGATGATAGACGACACCCTTCTGATCCCACCAAACACAGGGCATTGTCACTGTTCGATGGAGAAATGGCTTTCTTTTGTATCTGGCGAGCGGCATTTCACAAGTGGTCTTTCGAATTGCTTGCTGTCTTTCATTCAGTTCGTGAGGAACCCATTTTCTCACTTTCTTCATCTTCCCCATAGCTTTCAACCGACGAGAAACGGCTTTCTGCATCATATTCAATTGTCCCGTGATTTTCTGTTGAATGAGGCCTGCAATTCGTTGCCTTGGAACATTTTCGTCGGTTTTCCGAGATCGTCGTTTTTCACGTCAACATCACCACTTTTGAATTTTTTGAACCACTCGAAACACTGTGTTTTAGCTAGAGCATGTTCACCGCAAGCTTCGACAAGCATTCGATGCGATTCTGCAGCAGTTTTCTTTAAATGATAACAGAAAACCAATGCTGCTCGCACATCGTTGTTCATAGGCACAAAAATTGACATGTTTACGTTTTCGAAACAGATTCACTGTATGGAACTTGGCCTACTGTATGTTGACATTCGTCTTCATCCGTTACAGGAAGCATATGGCACTGCAGACGCGGTCTCACAGACTCTACACTGACGGCTAGCACAATCTATAGGAAAATTCCAGCGCCATACTTCTACACCTGGTATATCAGTTGTGTGGGCGCTCCTTGTGGCTGCGAAGGCGCGTGATTTTCCCTGAGTGGAAAGTATGCCGACCGACCGTTAACAGGAGGAGTTCCCTCTCTCTGTATGGAGTAACGCTATCAGTGGGTGTAACCCTGTGGCTGTTGCCGTTGGTCAAGGCGGGTAACGTCCTATCGGCTGCCAGCTTCCGACGGGAACGAGCCATCGCGGCTGCGCACGTTGTTAGTGATATAAAATACGAGAGATAGCGCGTGGAACAGATATGCCGTGCGCCGCGTGTGCTATTCCAGTAGCTTGTAATCTCGGCAGGTAGCAATAGTTTGTGTGCTAATTGTTCAGTGTAGTTTGTACGTACGTCTTCTATAGAAGTGGGAGAAAATTGGTCAGAAATGTAACAAACTCTAAATTTCAATGACAGGTGGTCACACGCTGTGGTGCTAACAAAAACTTCCTTTTGTTTTCAACACACAATGACGTCACATATCATTAAGTCTATAACTTTGCTTCCGCCGATTTGCAATAGGCGGCAGTAGCGGCAAGTGGGGTTCGGGTGGTTTGTCATAGGTGTAACACAATAAGCTTAGGCATCTGTAAACACAATGCCATAATAAATTTGTCGTTTTGTGATTGCATCATAAGGTTCTTCTCGATTAAGTACGTCAACTTACGTACCCATTTCTCTCCATTTTCGGGTAATTTTAATTTTTTTGCTTTAACATGAAGAAATCTGCGGCTGTGGCTCTTAAAATGCTGGGTACGACCAATGGCGAGGGAGTTATTAGTGAAAGAACGTGCAGAGAATGCTTTCAATGCCTTAAGAACGGTGATTTTGATGTTGTGACCGGCATGGCGGTGGAAGACAGAACGTTTTCGTAGCTACTGAAACAGACGAACACAGTCACAGGACATCATTACCGAAAGCAATTGATGCGTTCGAGCCCAGCACTGAAATACAAACTGCCACAATACAGCGATAGACAAAGGTAATTTTGCAGCAGGTCAGTGCTCGACCCTACGTCGCAGAAACCGTCAAAATATACATGGATACGTTGAAATGAGAAGTCCTATCCCTCCCAGCGTATTCTCCATACGTTGCTCTCCCTGACTACCACCTTTCTCGATCAGTGGCATACAGTCTGGCTGACCAGCACTTCCGATCATACGAACAAGTGCAAAATTGAGATGGATCCCCACAAAAGACGACCAGTTCTTCTGCCACGGGATTCGTATGTTATCCGAAAGATGGGAGAATGTAGTGACCAGAGAAGAGAAGTACTATATATAATAATTTTTTTGTAAGTTTTTCTCAATAAAGGCCCGAATTTCGAGAAAAAACGGCAGAAGCAAAGTTGTAGACCTAGAAGAAATGAAGACACTCGGTCGTGGAAGTAAAAATTTAAATAATGCACTACAATTGGAGATATTCATTTATTTTCCTTTTTTTTAATTACAGCTACAGTATGCAAGGCGTTTCCGTAAGAGCGTGCAAAACTGTAACAGGACATAGAAAATGCTCCACTGAACAATTTGAGGTAGAGAACGTGGGTTCGGAGAAGCCAGGTTAAGGAGATATGAAAGCAAACTTCTCTACCGCTTTGTGTAGCACTTCAGTTTTCCAGCTTGTTTACAACTAACATGCGTACAAATTTACACGTACTGTGCTATATATTTAGATGTACATGATTTTCTGCAAGCTCTCAGTGGGCCACATCTTCTACCTGGCAGTCTGTACTTGAGGTTCGTGCAAAGAGGTGTTGGTAGCCTTGGCTGTTCGTGAGAGGCTGTGGATTCAATACAACGGTGCAGCGCCTCACTTCAGTGCGTATGTCCCCAACCATCTTAATGCTGTATTTCCTGGTCTCTGGATTGGAGGGGAGGTTCTATTCCACGGCCTGTGAGGGCACCTGACCTGAATCCGCTTTATTACTTCCTATGTACATTCTAAAGTCACTTGTGTACCAGACCCCGGAGGATAAGGAGTTGGAATTAATTTCCAGAATGGTAGGTCAGGTTACCTTCCATCCGGAAAGTAGATGCACTCAGCGACTGTATGTGACATATAAATTATAGAGGGCAGCAATCAATCCTTTTTAGCTTTTATTATGCAAATCCAGATTTCAAGTAGTAGCTAGCCATTCTCAATGCGCTATTTTCAAAGCATGTAAGTCCCTGTTGTCCGACATGTCACAGTTCATTGAATCAAAGACCGTTGACACACCAGAACAACAGGAACTTACATGCATTGGAAATAGCGCATTGAGAATGGCTAGCTACTACTTGAAATCTGGATTTGCATAATAAAAGCTAAAAAGGATTGATTGCTGCCCTCAATAATTTATAAGAATTGTAGCTGCCTGTGTAGTGATTCGAAACACACAAGGGTTATTTGCCAGGGTGCATTAGAATCTTGTTCGTCGATGTCATGCTTGCATTGAGGTTGATGGCCGTCAGTTTCAGCATATTTTGTAGGGAACAGTACAAATGGTACGTTCATTGTGTCAACGATGGTATTTAACTGTAACTAATGTAAATAAAAAGGTGCACAGTAATGTGATTGCTGTATTCCTATTATCTCATTAAGCTGGCTCCTCCCTACCTCAAATTGTTCAGTGGCCAGTGGCGCATCTTATGTGTCCTGTTAAATTTTTGCACGCTCTTATGGAAGCACCCTGTAGCTATGCACGTAATTCTTTGGAAATGTCGCGTATTTTCGATGCACCATATATATTGCATACACAAGAACCACACTCATCGAAACCATTCGCAAGAACGTCCTCTGAAGCATTTTGCTGCGTAAGCTCATACCATACGCTCATTAAATAGCCCTACACCCATTCGCACTACTTGAGGTGCTGACTTCACAGCACGCTGGGTGGTCGAGCTGGCACACATCAAGTTTTTGAACGTCGATTGCTGAACGTGAGTACAATCCTCGGTATTCACATTGTCATATATTTTCACTGATCTCAGGTAGCCCTCAACACATACTGTGTTTATCCAGTAAACATGTGGTATTGCACCGTTGAACACTGCAGACATATCTGAGAAATTCTGACATACTACACGCCATTCGTATTATAAAACATTACATTCATACCACTGCACTCAGTGTTTTAATCTTTACCAGTACGTCGAAACCACGATCTGAGGACGAACCTGCAAACACACTTTTACTGGGACTTGCATTTAGATTTTGCGTTATACAGAAGAGCATAACATTAACGGGCAAGTTATGCCAAGGTGTCGGTGTGATGAGCGGTGCTGATTATGGCGCCAGCGGGAACTCCAAGTCTGACAACAGCTGTATATCAGACAAGCCATGGCTGTGAAGCTGCAGCCGCGGCACTCTAGGATACTCTAACAGCAGAGCCGACAAATCTGGCAGTCTGGCTGTGGGGTGCTCCTGCTTCGGTGACACCGACAGTTGAAACACCTGCATGGCTGTTCCATTTCACTGTTGGAAAAACATAACGAAATTTAGGTATAAACACATAGAATATTACACGCATAAAAAAAGTTTTGCATGGCCTCAGTTCCGAGAGTTCCGGAACCTGTACAGAAAATTGGAATAGAGATCAACATAAATATCATTTCCGTCCTTCTTATTGCTCATGAAAACCAAACATTGAATGTAGTACCACCATACAGCGAGATCTTCAGAGGTGGTGCTGCAGTTTGGTGCACACACCGGTACATCTAATAGCCAGTACCATGTCCTCTTGCATTGATGCATGCCTGTATTCGTCGTGGCATACTATTCACTAGTTCATCAAGGCACTGTCCGTCAAGATTGTCCCACTCCTCAATGGCGATTCGAAGTAGATTCCTCAGAGTGATTGGTGGGTCACATCATCCATAAAAAGCCGTTTTGAATATATCTCAGGCATGTTCGATAGGGTTCATGTTTGGAGAACACTCTGGCCACACTACTCGAGCGATATAGTTATCCTGAAGGAAGTCATTCACAAGATGTGGACGATGGGGGTGTGAATTGTCATCGCCGGCCGAAGTGGCCGTGCGGTTAAAGGCGCTGCAATCTGGAACCGCAAGATCGCTACGGTCGCAGGTTCGAATCCTGCCTCGGGCATGGATGTTTGTGATGTCCTTAGGTTAGTTAGGTTTAACTAGTTCTAAGTTCTAGGGGACTAATGACCTCAGCAGTTGAGTCCCATAGTGCTCAGAGCCATTTTTTTGAATTGTCATCCATGAAGAAAGAATGCCTCGCCAATATGCTGCCGATATGCTTGCACAATCGGTCGGAGGATGACGTCCACGTATCGTACAGCCGTTACGGCACCTCCCATGACCACCAGCGGCGTCCGTCGGCCCCACATAATGCCACCCCAAAACAGCAGAGAAACTCCATCTTGCTGCACTCGCTCTGCAGTGTGTCTAAGGCATTCAGCCTGACCGGGATTCCTCTAAACTCGCTTTCGACTATTGTCTGTTTGAAGGCATATGCGACACTCATTGGTGAAGAGAACATGATGCCGATCTTGAGCGGTCCATTAGGCATGTTGTTGGGCCCATCTGGCGCTGCGTAGTGTCGTGATGCAAAGATGGACTTCGCCATGGAAGTTGCGCATCATACAGCCTATTGCGCCCAGTTTGAGTCGTAACACGACGTCCTGTGGTCGCACGAAAAGCATTATTGATCTTGGTGGCGTTGCTGTCAGCGTTCCTCCAAGCAGTAATCCGTAGGTAGCGGTCATCCACTGCAGTAGTAGCCTTTGGGCGGCCTGAGTGAGGCATGTCATCGACAGTTCCTGTCTCTCTGTATCTCCTCAATGTCCTAACAGCATCGCTTTGGTTCACTCCGAGACGCCTGGACACTTCCCTTGTTGGGAGCCCTTCCTGGGACAATGCGGACGCGATCGAACCGCGGTACTGAGCGTCTAGGCATGCTTAAACTAAAGACAGCACGAGCCGAGTACTTCCTTCCTGGTGAAATGACTGGAAATGATCGGGTGTCGGAACTCCACCTTCTAATAGGCGCTGCTCATGCAAGGTTGTTTACATCTTTGGGTGGGTTTAGTGACATCTCTGAACAGGCAAAGGGGCTGTCTCTGTGATACAATATCCACAGTCAACGTCTAATTTCAGGAGTTCTGGGAACCGGGGTGATGCAAAAAATTTTTTGATTGTATATGTAATAAACAATAATCATGTATGGTGAAATATTGACTTCTGAATGTGACCATTTCCTTCTTTTCATTCTGACCAGGAGTGGTGGTACTTCTGCTGGAACTTCATGGAGATATTTTCAGTACAGCATGCAGAATAAGAACGACAAGATTGACGCTTTTGGATTTATGATGAGAAAGAGGAAGGGGAACATGATTCTTACTATCCCACGAAGGCAAAGCGAGGACAGGAGGGGTTCCAACCATTTCTAACTCTAGACCAGCACAATGGTTTGGCGACCTCTAAAGTATCTGTGCTGGGATTCCCTTCGGGCGGGAGAGGGAGGGGGTGGGGACAGATATTCCCTGTGAATCTGAAAAGATAACAAGCATAATTGTCTCAAGTGTAACCTGACATAAGAAGTGATCACGAGGAAAGATCTTTATCTATGCTCATACGTATCGTGTCCTTCTATCGTGAGAACTTAATACGAAACTGAAACACTGGACCACATATTCCTTGCACAAGATAATTTTTCTGCGTCATACACGCTAATTATGTTGCTACAGCTGCTCTTCGTAACGAATATTGTGACGAAAGCTCTTGGTACACATCTACAAGTACGCCGGCAAGGCCCTTACAACTTCGTTTGCAGTTTGCGACGAGTACCTGGAAAGCCGCCAGCTCATGTGTACACAGTGGCAGCTACAGACAGTATATATACACTGCGCTGCTCCCCTCTACCTGTGGGAACGCGGCGTGCATGGCGACAGGACCCTGAATGGGCTCATCAAGCGAGGCCACTGGCTTCGTACCATGTAGCGTGCAACATGATACGTGCCAATACGCCGGGCTGACATAGTGTGACATAACTTTCTATGGACCCTGACCTCGCAGGGTGTAACGAGTGCTAAGTGCAGACATTTGAAGAAAAGTGGGAGGAGGAGATAAAAGTGAGTTAGCGTAAGATTTGCTCGACATGGAACATATGAACAATGGCGATTTGAAAGGCTCAATAATGGAGTAAGGAACATGTAATTCCAAGCCATTAAACTTGCTGGGATTCTGCAGCCTATTTGTGAGCATTGAGGATCTGATATCTGAGCAATAAATGATGGAAGAACGAAACTCCCAACGAATTATAGTCAGGAATCACGAATTGATAATCATCACTTGTGTTAAGGGACAGCATATCTAACTGCTTTGTGTGTTTTTTCGTTTAATGTAGGATCACAGCCTTCCAGTCATATACGTCATGTGTTACGATCAAATATGATAGACATATGTGGTTTTCAGAAAACTGAAAATAATAGTCCAACCTGCGTCTTCCTTCGTATTCTGATTCGAATTTATTTGTTCTTTTCAGAAAAGTAAATCGTTGCGCATGTGTGTCAATAACCATTCTGATGTGTATCCGCTAGAGATTAAGGAAGGCATCACGCCGTTTGAGTGAGGACAGAAATTTCAGTAACAGACGCTACGAGGTGCCCGATACTTCTTTGCTTATGTCTTTGGGCATCGAGAAACATTGGCAGAAAATCTGAAGCAAACGAAGTGTTATACAGTTAAAGACTTCCTTCTTTCAAGTACCAAAAACAAAATTATTTATTTAGAAGCAAAGCCGATGGCGAAATTTACTGGACACTTGTTTAGTTACGGGGAAGTGTATTCGATTACTCGCTCGAATTGCTTCTTCACATATTTTTTTGTTACATTGTGCTTTTAATGACAAAACGCGCTTAATACTATCTATAATCACTGCCCATCCTAATCCATTCTCGAATAAATCAAATGAGAGATAATTGTCTCCGTGCTTCAGTGCGAAACCTAATTGCACTTGTCTTACACAGACGAGACTTAAAGGTTACGAATACATCGAAACTGACGTACAGTGTACCTCGAATATCGAATCTTTAAAGCTCCTCCACTGAATTTCGCAGTCCTTCCAAAATCTTTTTCCTATTCCCCTAGCATTTCTGTTACACTTTCGTGTAAGCTACCTGTCGGCCGTAACAGCCATTTCCTGAATTCCTTCCGTGTGGTCTATCTGGAACCCTGACGAATACCCCGAAGTCTTGAGCGCTACTCAGGATTTGCTGTCACAAGCCTCTGGCAAACTGATTCCTTAAAATAGGCACAACAATTTTTCAGAACTTTTCAAACCAATTCTATGTCTCTGCTATTTATTTCATGTGTTCCTATCGTTTCGTATTTATTACCGCTAGGTATTCGAATGTGAGAGACTTAAGGTGTTCGCCACTTACTTTTTGACCAGCTACTATCTGTATTTTTGTCTGTCCTATGAATATTATCATACGCTGGAACATTTTAAGGAAGTTCTACATTGTATCAAAAACGGCCAGAGGTGACACATCCTTGTGGATAACAACTCCATTAACGAACAGTCTGTGAATACATTTACATCTACATCTACATCTACATTTATACTCCGCAAGCCACCCAACGGTGTGTGTCGGAGGGCACTTTACGTGCCACTGTCATTACCTCCCTTTTCTGTTCCAGTCGCGTATGGTTCGCGGGAAGAACGACTGTCTGAAAGCCTCCGTGCGCGCTCGAATCTCTCTAATTTTACATTCGTGATCTCCTCGGGAGGTATAAGTAGGGGGAAGCAATATATTCGATACCTCATCCAGAAACGCACCCTCTCGAAACCTGGCGAGCAAACTACACCGCGATGCAGAGCGCCTCTCTTGCAGAGTCTGCCACTTGAGTTTATTAAACATCTCCGTAACGCCATCACGGTTGCCAAATAACCCTGTGACGAAACGCGCCGCTCTTCTTTGGATCTTCTCTATCTCCTCCGTCAACCCGATATGGTACGGATCCCACACTGATGAGCAATACTCAAGTATAGGTCGAACGAGTGTTTTGTAAGCCACCTTCTTTGTTGATGTACTACATTTTCTAAGGACTCTCCCAATGAATCTCAACCTGGTACCCGCCTTACCAACAATTAATTTTATGTGATCATTCCACTTCAAATCGTTCCGCACGCATACTCCCAGATATTTTACAGAAGTAACTGCTACCAGTGTTTGTTCCGCTATCATATAATCATACAATAAAGGATCCTTCTTTCTATGTATTCGCAATACATTACATTTGTCTATGTTAAGGGTCAGATACCACTCCCTGCAGCAAGTGCTTATCAGCTGCAGATCTTCCTGCATTTCGCTACAATTTTCTAATGCTGCAACTTCTCTGTGTACTACAGCATCATCCGCGAAAAGCCGCATGGAACTTCCGACACTATCTACTAGATCATTTATATATATATTGTGAAAAGCAATGGTCCCATAACACTCCCCTGTGGCACGCCAGAGGTTACTTTAACGTCTGTAGACGTCTCTCCATTGATAACAACATGCTGTGTTCTGTTTGCTAAAAACTCTTTAATCCAGCCACACAGCTGGTCTGATATTCCGTAGGCTCTTACTTTGTTTATCAGGCGACAGTGTGGAACTGTATCGAACGCCTTCCGGAAGTCAAGGTAAACAGCATCTACTTGGGAGCCTGTATCTAATATTTTCTGGGTCTCATGAACAAATAAAGCGAGTTGGGTCTCACACGATCGCTGTTTCCGGAATCCATGTTGATTCCTACAGAGTAGATTCTGGGTTTCCAAAAACCACATGATACTCGAGCAAAAAACATGTTCTAAAATTCTACAACAGATCGATGTCAGAGATATATGTCTATAGTTTTGCGCATCTGCTCGACGACCCTCCTTGAAGACTGGGACTACCTGTGCTCTTTTCCAATCATTTGGAACCTTCCGTTCCTCTAGAGACTTGCGGTAGACGGCTGTTAGAAGGGGGGCAAGTTCTTTCGCATACTCTGTGTAGAATCGAATTGGTATCCCGTCAGGTCCAGTGGACTTTCCTCTGTGGTGTGACTCCAGTTGCTTTTCTATTCCTTGGACACTTATTTCGATGTCAGCAATTTTTTCGTTTGAGCGAGGATTTAGAGAAGGAACTGCAGTGCGGTCTTCCTCTGTGAAACAGCTTTGGAAAAAGGTGTTTAGTATTTCAGCATTACGCGTGTCATCCTCTGTTTCAATGCCATCATCATCCCGGAGTGTCTGGATATGCTGTTTCGAGCCACTTACTGATTTAACGTAAGACCAGAACTTCCTAGGATTTTTTGTCAAGTCGGTACATAGAATTTTACTTTAAAATTCACTGAACGCTTCACGCATAGCCCTCCTTACGCTAACTTTGACATCGTTTAGCTTCTGTTTGTCTGAAAGGTTTTGGCTGCGTTTAAATTTGGAGTGAAAGTCTCTTTGCTTTCGCAGTAGTTTCCTAACTTTTTTGTTGAACCACGGTGGGTTTTTCCCGTCCTTCACAGTTTTACTCGGCACGTACCTGTCTAAAACGCATTTTACGATTGCGTTGAACTTTTTCCATGAACACTCAACATTGTCAGTGTCGGAACAGAAATTTTCGTTTAGATCTGTTAGGTAGTCTGAAATCTGCCTTCTATTACTCTTGCTAAACAGATATACCTTCCTCCCTTTTTTTATATTCCTATTAACTTCCATATTCAGGGATGCTGCAACGGCTTTATGATCGCTGATTCCCTGTTCTGCACTTACAGAGTCGAAAAGTTCGGGTCTGTTTGTTATCAGTAGGTCCAAGATGTTATCTCCACGAGTCGGTTCTCTGTTTAATTGCTCGAGGTAATTTTCGGATAGTGCACTCAGTATAATGTCACTCGATGCTCTGTCCCTACCACCCGTCCTAAACATCTGAGTGTCCCAGTCTATATCTGGTAAATTGAAATCGCCACCTAAGACTATAACATGCTGAGAAAATTTATGTGAAATGTATTCCAAATTTTCTCTCAGTTGTTCTGCCACTAATGCTGCTGAGTCGGGACGTCGGCAAAAGGAGCCAATTATTAACCTAGCTCGGTTGTTGAGTGTAACCTCCACCCATAATAATTCACAGGAACTATCCACTTCTACACTACAGGATAAACTAACTACTAACAGCGACAAACACGCCCCACCGGCTGCATGCAATCTATCCTTTCTAAACACCGTCTGTGCCTTTGTAAAAATTTCGGCAGAATTTATCTCTGGCTTCAGCCAGCTTTCTGTACCTATAACGATTTTAGCTTCGGTGCTTTCCGTCAGCGCTTGAAGTTCCGGTACTTTACCAACGCAGCTTCGACAGTTGACAATTACAATACCGATTGCTGCTTGGTCCACACATGTCCTGACTTTGCCCACATCTTTTGAGGCTGTTGCCCTTTCTGTACTTGAACGAGGCCATCTAACCTAAAAAACCGACCAGTCCACGCCACACATGTAGCCGCTTGCTGCGTGTAGTGGACTCCTGACCTATCCAGCGGAACCCGAAACCCCACCACCCTATGGCGCAAGTCGAGGAATCTGCAGCCCACACGGTCGCAGAACCGTCTCAGCCTCTGATTCAAGCCCTCCACTCGGCCCTGTACCAAAGGTCCGCAGGCAGTCCTGTCGACGATGCTGCAGATGGTGAGCTCTGCTTTCATCCCGCTAGCGAGACTGGCAGTCTTCACCAAATCAGATAGCCGCCGGAAGCCAGAGAGGATTTCCTCCGATCCATAGCGACACACATCGTTGGTGCCGACATGAGCGAGCACCTGCAGATGGGTGCACCCTGTACCCTTCATGGCATCCGGAAGGACCCTTTCTGTGGTGTCACCGCCAGACACCACACTTGCTAGTTGGTAGCTTTAAAAAGGCCGCGGTCCATTAGTACATGTCGGACCCGCGTGTCGCCACTGTCAGTGATCGCAGACCGATCGCCACCACACGGCAGGTCTCGAGAGACATACTAGCACTCGCCCCAGTTGTACGGACGACTTAGCTAGCGATGCAACACTGACGAAGCCTCGTTTACTTGCAGAGAAGATAGTTAGAATAGCCTTCAGCTAAGTCAATGGCTACGACCTAGCAAGGCGCCATAGCAATTGATAGTTATCGTATGAAGCATGTCTCATCAAGAACTATGTATACAAATGATGGATTAAAGTTAAGTATTCCAGCAGCTATGTACTTTTCGTTATAGCATTCATTACGTATCCTGTTTCAGACCTCACGCCATCCTGCGTGAGTTTAAGCGCGTGCCTTTCGGTTACCCGTCACTGTAGACTGGCTGTCTTGTCAGTCCACAACACTTTCCACATCTAGAATGACTCCCCCCGTTATGCACACGGAGTGCACATTGGTTTTCTTCCCCTCTCTTGCAGCCATATCCCTAAGGGGCCTCATTACGCGCCTGACGTTGGAGCTCCCAACTACCAGTAAGCCCACCCTCTGCGACCGTCCGGGTCTTGCAGACTGAGGGGCAACCTCTGGAACAGGACACGCAGGACAAGCAGCCATGTCCGGCCGAAGATCAGTATCACCCGGAGACAGAGCCTGAAACCGGTTCGTCAGACAAACTGGAGAGGCCTTCCGTTCAGCCCTCCGGAATGTCTTTCGCCCCCTGCCACACCTCGAGACGACCTCCCACTCCACCACGGGTGAGGGGTCAGCCTCAATGCGGACAGTATCCCGGGCAACCACAGTCGTAGTCCGATCGGGGGATGCGTGGGACGAGCTGGCCGTCCCCGACAAACCCCCATCCGGACCCCCACAGTGATGCCCATTGGCAACAGCCTCAAGCTGTGTGACCGAAGCCAACACTGCCTCAAGCTGGGAGTGAAGGGATGCCAACTCAGCCTGCATCCGAACACAGCAGTTGCAGTCCCTATCCATGCTAAAAACTGTTGTGCAAAGAACGTCTGAACTAATCTACAGAGAGCGCAAACAAATCGACACAAAATTTAAACGGTTATTAAAATACAAGATTGCCTAGTAAATGCAGTAATGCTGCTACTTGCGCACTGCTGACACACTGCTCGGCGGCGGAAGGCGACTACGCGATTTTACACTATTCAGGTACTAAAACGCGATGCCACAACTCTCAAATACTATAATACGCACGAAATTTATGAATTAAACAATGCAAGTACCAAAAACACGCAAAGAAATTAAGAATTAAAGTACGTAACAAATAAATGAGCTAGGAGTATACGACTTTCTGCTGGCAGCTGCTTATCCAACGGCGGCAGGGAGCACATCTGCCCCTATGCCATAACTCGTGTATTTACTGAGAACAGTATCGGACGTCTTATACACTACTGGACATTAAAAGTGCTGCACCAAGAATAAATGCAGATGATAAACGGGTATTCATTGGACAAATATATTACACTAGAACTGACAAGTGATTATATTTTCACGCAATTTGGGTGCATAGATCCTGAGAAATCAGTACCCAGAACAACCACCTCTGGCCGTAATAACGGCCCTGATACGCCTGGGAATTGAGTCAAACAGCTTGGATGGCGTGTACAGGTACAGCTGCCCAGGCAGCTTCAACACGATACCACAGTTCATCAAGAGTAGTGATTGCGTATTGTGACGAGCCAGTTGCTCGGCCACCATTGACCAGACGTGTTCAATTGGTGAGAGATCTGGAGAATGTCCTGGCCAGGGCTGCAGTCGAACGTTTTCTGTATCCAGAAAGGCCCGTGCAGGACCTGCAACATACGGTCGTACATTATCCTGCTGAAATGTAGGGTTTCGCAGCTATCTAATGTAGGGTAGAGCCACGGGTCGTAACACAACTGAAATGTAACGTTCACTGTTCAAAGTGCCGTCAATGCGAACAAGAGATGACCGAGACGTGTAACCAATGGCACTCCATACCATCTCGCCGAGTGATACGCCGGTATGGCGATGACGAATGCACGCTCCCAATGTGCGTTCACCGTGATTTCGCCAAACACGAATGCGACCATTATGATGCTGTAAACAGAACCTGGATTCATCCGAAAAAATGACGTTTTGCCATTCGTGCACCCAGGTTCGTCGTTGAGTACACCATCGCAGGCGCTCCTGTCTACGATGCAGCGTCAAGGGTAACCGCAGCCATGGTCTCCGAGCTGACAGTCCATGCTGCTGCAAACGTCGTCGAACTGTTCGTGCAGATGGTTTTTGTCTTGCAACCTTCGCCATCTGTTGACTCAGGGATCTAGATGTGGCTGCACGATCCGTTACAGCCATGCGGATAAGATGCCTGTCATCTCGACTGCTAGTGATACGAGGCCGTTGGAATCCAGCACGGCGTTTCGTATTACCCTCCTGAACCCACCGACTCCATATTCTGCTAACTGTCATTGGATCTCGACCAACGCGAGTAGCAATGTCGCGATACGATAAACCACAATCGCGATAGGCTACAATTCGACCTTTATCAAAGTCGGAAACGTGATGGTACGCATTTCTCCTCCTTACACGAGGCATCACAACAACGTTTCACCAGCCAACGCCGGTCAACTGCCGTTTGTGTATGAGAAATCGGTTGGAAACTTTCCTCATGTGAGCACGTTGTAGGTGTCGCCACCGGCGCCAACCTTATGTGACTGCTCTGAAAAACTAATCATTTGCATATCACAGCATCTTCTTCTTGTCGGTTAAATTTCGCGTCTGTAGCACGTCATCTTCGTGCTGTAACAATTTTAATAGTCAGTAGAGTATTCTCCTGGTACGCAGCAGATGTTACTTTAGTTTGTGTTGAACATTATCAGTACTGTATAACATAGATTAGCTATTAATTTTCAGATTCAACCACTTATCTGAAAAGACCATGGTTATTCATCAACATTGTAGTGCTTTGTCCAACGACGTATTTGTTTTCGAATGGGTACTATTTAAAAAACGTTTTTACAGACAATGCAGGTTGATTTTCACAGGAACAAAAGTATTCTGTGCTCTTTTTCAATCACGCGGATCATCGCATGTCGTCCTTTTGTGTGAAAGACAGGGTTATTCGAGAACTTTTAATACATTAAGAAAAGATTAATAAATAAAGTTGTGTATTGGGTACTCTTATGCCTCACCAAGAACACATACAAATGTGAAAGGTGTATAGACATTTTAGAACTACTAAAGAGCTGGCCGCTGTGGTCGAGCGGTTCTAGGCGCTACAGTCTGGAACTGCGAGGCCGCTACGGTCGCAGGTTCGAATCCTGCCTCGGGCATGGATGTATGTGATGTCCTTAGGTTAGTTAGGTTTAAGTAGTTCTAAGTTCTAGGGGACTGATGACCTCAGAAGTTAAGTCCCATAGTGCTCAGAGCCATGTGAACTACTTAAGATACTAACCCATTGCCAACAAAATATGTAATATACATGTATAAGAAATGCTATAACGAACTGTTTAATCATTGTTCCTTTTTACTTTGTTTTGCTGCGTAAACACAGATGTTCAGCACGTCTGATGGCTGCGTGGCAGCACGTAGTTCGAAAATCGCGACACACATCAGCAGAATAATAAAAGAGAGAAATTTGTCATATTCTTTGCATTATATACAGAATTTCCTGCGTTGATTTGCCACTGTGGCAACGAACAAATGTACATGCATTTAAAATAAACTATTAACCTCTTTGCAGGTACTGAAACAAGCGAAATTTGCAATGAGCTGTATGCCTTCAGTTCACAAAAAAAAAAAAAAAAAATAAATAAAAAAAAATAAAAAAAAAAATCCAGTACATATCTACAAAGCAACAAAATAGTAAAGTATTTCTTAGGCGCATGTTGTATCGCTATACAGTTAAATAACCGACAGCAAATAGTTCAAGCGCACGCGCAGTGAAATTGAATCTTTCCTCTTATTGAGTGGCGGGCCGGCTGAAGAAGCTGAGCGGTTCTAGGCGCTGCAGTCTGGAACCTCGCGATAGCTACGGTCGCACGTTCGAATCCTGCCTCGGGCATGGATGTGTGTGATGTCCTTAGGTTAGTTAGGTTCTAGGGGACCGATGAGCTCAGAAGTTAAGTCCCATAGTTCTCACAGCTATTTGAACCATTTGACTGGCGAGGAAGTCACAAACCCTTCCTCGAACAGAGACTGTCTTCAACACATTATTAAAAACATTCATGAGCACACTGTGTTAATAAACACATTTCAGAGTTACTCAAATTCATCTCCTCAAAATTTAATCCAGTGTAGTAACATCATACACCACTAAAATACTCCACCACAGCAAATTAAAGATAATAATGTGTCGTAGTGTCAAAGTACTAAGCAAAAGACGCAGATATTATGCTTTCGTCTGATAGAACTGGATAGTTTCCTGTCGATCCATGTATGTATCTATGTGAAGAACTTTGAATGCAAAAAGTCGTCACTGGCCACGTGGCCGACTGGGGCATTTTAGACCAGCGAGTAAAGTATTCACAAGATTCACAAAGCTCATTTGTGCTCGAATGGGAGGTATAGCATTTGGTACATCAGTCACTAATCTGCTTGTTTTATAGAGGTAAACGACAGTAAATGGTGTTCAGGTTTTATGTCATGAATAACTATTGATAACTAAAACTATTAATAACTAAAAATTAAAGATTCAACTGAAGTTCAATTTTATTTGGAGACTAATGCTAGCGATACTTGCAATACGGGATTGTAAGCAAGTTAACAGAGAAAAGTACCTATTATCTTCAAACGTGATTGACGCTTTAAAAAATGTACCACAACAGGTACTGGGAACTTGTACATTTTATGTACTATGACGAAAAGTGTAAGACTATGATACGCAGGTTGTACGCAAGTGGAATGGAAGAGGTGAATTGTCAGGACAGGTTAAAAACCGTTCACAAACAGAATATCTCTGTGTTTATTGTAGATTTAGACCACAAAGGCACTATCCATCACACATGTAGTCATTTCTATATTCCAGTTACTTAGGCAATAGGGTGAGTGAATGCTAAATAATAGAGAGAAAGAGCCAGACACGTGATACAGAATAAGCAAAGTCACATGAAAACGAAAATCAAGGGAATGAGAGACGACGTAAGCTGTCTTTCCTGGACCAAGACTAAACCACAACAGCAGGCAGTCGGTGGAGGCAGTGATACGGCCTCTGCCCCGCACCTGTTGATTGTCTGTTACAAGAATTCGTGGCTGTGCTGCATCCTACTGCGGGCTTTGTACCGCCCTTGTATTTTGATCCATCAATTCGGCATGCATATCGCAGCCAGCTAGAAAGACTGGGATCTGGTTGCAAAATCTTAATGATATAGAAGTACCACAAGAAGTATCAATTTGTGGGGTCCTCATTGCTACCTGTAACAGCAATTCTGCTGCACAGTCTAGAGAGAAAGAAAAGTCCTCGAATTAAGCCTCCTAGTATGTAAATGTCATAAGCAGTCATATTGAGATTTATTGAATGAACATCACGTTGGCTTTATTTTTTCATTTTAATGACGTCCATTGTTTAGAATGCATATTTCTACAAAACTGAACTCGTTTTTAAGAGATAAAGATTTATTGAGCCACAAAATGTCGTATTTGATGTTTTATTAGAATGATTCATGGATCTCTTCAATCGTGATGGACCTTTACCAGCACCAACAGTAATGCGACATAGGATACTGATAGATAACATTTCTCCAGTCTACAGGAGGCTGTACTGAACACCCAAGCATGTATAACCAGTAATGTAAGAATTTATCGCTCAACAGCATGACATCACTGAACATAGAGCAGTTGATGTACATGTCTCAAAGAAATCATCAGACAGAATGGAGAAATATAGGTTTTCTTGCAATTACTGAGGTCTAAATGCAAGAACAATCATAGCTGCATATCCTTAAGACTGCAGCAGCCACTTTCCAAAAGATAGACCTGCATCTACACATATACGTACTCCACAAGTAGCCATATGGAGCCTGGTGGAGGGAGTGCAGAGAGGACTGAAACCAAAACAGTGCATGGTTTATCTTAACGACAGCAGCACGTGAAATGACTGAAAGAAGTGTTATGTTCAGCACATTTAATGCTAAGCAGTTAGAAATGTCACTTCACATCAAAAGAGGTAAGTTATCTAGATCATATGATTTGCCAAGATGGCAAGAAGACTGACCCATGGTTGATTTATGCTCTGTGTCATTCCTTAACATTGCAAACAACGAATAAACTGCAGTCTTTTTTGAGGCTGTGTAATACTTATACATAATTCGCTAAGAGGGTTTCAGGAATGGCACTGTGGAAGAAAAATATGAAATTCTGACTATCATAATGCATTTCAGAAATTGAAAACATGATTAACGAGTCTCTTGTTAATATTTCCGAATGACTGGAAGGAATTTATCCTATCATGTGACTTGAGCCATCAGATGATTGTATGTATTCTCAGTCACGATGTAGATGGCAAGGAACATCTGGTACCATATGCATCGACACTTGAATGATGCCAAATGGAATCACCCATTCACAGGAAAAGAAGTCTTCAGCGTCATTTACGGTGTTACATATATTCACTGTTACCTGTATGGGAGAAAATTCATTATCACAGTGTACTATGCTGCTTTTAAGTCCTTACTGGGACCTTTCAAGCAGATTATCACATTGAGCACGAAATCTGAGTGAATTCAGTACAGAAACCTGGTAAGAAACACAACAATACTGATGGCTTGGGCAGAAAGACTGGGGTGGTTTTAATGCTTGATAGGAGCCTTGCTGAATGGAAAGAAGTGCAAATTACTGACTTGCACTGGCAACTATTTAGGTTGCATCCACAGAGGGGCAAGGCATTGTGGTACTAGCAACTTTGAGGGATGCAATTTTAAGGAAAGTTCATGGCCATTTCTTAGCAGGTCATAAAGGCAAAAGGACAACTAATCATTGAGCAGTTGAGAAAAATATTGGTGGAATATAAGGAAATAAGATGTCAAGCAGTGTGTAACGAATTTCGTAGTGCGCACACAAAGTGTTGCCGCGCGGAGTGGCCGCGCGGTTTGAGCCGCAATGTCACGGACTGCGCGGTCCCTCCCGCAGGAGGTTCGAGTCCTCCCCCAAGCTTGTTTTTAGCATAAATTAGTTTAAGTAGTGTGTAAGCATAGGGACGGATGACATCAGCAGTTTGGTCCATTAGGAAGTTACACACACACACACACACACACACACAAACTGTTGACTTTAGTCGTCAATAAGTACCACTCCAAAGATTACCGGGAGCATCCAGTCAGTGTGAAATGGCGGGAATGGACATTCTGTGCCCGTAATCACTATGTGTTAATCATCATATCTCACTTTTCAAGTTGCAATGCTTGCAATGTCGAATCAACAGGAAAATACGGTGGCACAGACCATGGTAATTAAATGGTCATCGAAATTAAGTTTCGTTGTGTATCGTAGGTTTCCATAGCGAGTGTGTAGCTTATGAGTGAATGTAAAGGTGGTATTGTGATGCGCTGTGAATGTACTAATGAATGACGTATGGCCAGTACATGTTTCTTTTTTTCCAAAGGGGGAGGGAGAATGATGGAAATTCCCTTCTCTCAGGTAGCGTCACCACCAAGAAAGTCAAGAATAGCACGATAGTTCTGATGATACTGGATTCAGAAGAGAAATAGTGGATGCACTGTGGAACCAAGCATCAGAGTTATTCATTATTTTATCATATGATAAGATCTTAAATTAACATGCATAGAGTGAGGCTTCAAGTATTGGTGTGGTTCCCAGGTAAAGTGTTGATGCACATTACCTGTTCTTCACCATTCATCCCTACCCAGTCTAATGGGAAGGTATAGGTGAATTTGTATTCGTGAAAAACGAAGGAATCCTATGTAGTGGTACCAACAGAGGAACTATACCTGTACCAGGGAGATAGTATTATGATGTATCCGACTGGGACAGTACAGACTTGTGTGGAGTTACTTATGGGAAAGTCATTAGCAGCAGAATGTCAGAAGGAAGTGCTTATGTCAAAATATCACCATGCATTGGGTTTACTCTGTGGTTTTTTTTCCATAGGTGGTAACAGTGAACTGCTACGAACAAGGAAGATCTTAACGGAATGATAATGTTGAAATTATGAGATAGTGTACTACTAATTAATGGGACGACTTGTGACACAGTGGATGTGACATTTCGTCTCTCAGCTACCGTCACTGGAACTTCGATAGTAAATATCACAAACGCGTCCTTATATTGGATGGAGAAGCCGCCGAACCAGAACCTGAGCTTTTTAAACCAACAAGACTTCCTAGACTCTTTAGATGAGCTTATAACTTCACAAAAGTGACAGATGGCAACGGAAGAGCTGTTCCAACACTTACGGCAATATCGTGATAAGCAGCTCCACAGTGTTGTGGTGGACTTTGTAATTGACTTGTAACATCAATAACTGGAGCACCAGACATAGCATTTCCACAAATAAATAATATAAGTTTTTGATTACTACCTCATGATAACAAGTGTCACTGTCTCTGGTACTGTAGTGGTTCTGACTGCGTTTTATGAAAGATTTATCTTGCGTGAAAACCCGTTCATCCCCGTGAACTGCCTGTGCATCAAACACTAGTGGAGTGGATAAATAATTGTATGTGAGAATTAGCCGGGAAATAATTAAAGAAATATTTGGTGAACGAGAGGAAATGCAGAGCAAAAGGCAGATTTGAGGAAGATTCTTACTGTGCTTACAGAAGAGTTGTCAAGATTGGCGAATTTGATCGTACTAGTTTGCAAGTGGTGACTTAGTGAAAACACGTTTCTGTAGAAAGTCCAGTGAACTGTAGCTAAATAATGATGATTGACTGTAAAAAGACAGCCAGTTGAGTTTCGGGTCTAAAGTGAACTAGTACAGGAGAAAAACTAAGTGTACTGGGTATAACTGTCAACGTGTAAATGTATGTCAGATTTTTCAAAGGAATCACACACAACAATTCTGGATGTATTTTCTAAATGACAGAGGGGTGTTACATCGCAAAGTGATGTATTCTACTTGACATGGATGGAGAAAATATTAGGATACCTCTCTCGACAACTACAAGAAGCCAGAGAAGCAGGTCAGTTGAGAACGGTGCTAGGGATGTTTGCTGGTATAGGGGGTAGTGCTAGCGAGGCCCCGAGGCGATTACCTCATGTTCGCGAGAAGCAGAGTAACCGGGGTCACAGTAGTATTGACACAGTAGAAAGGCGGAGACGCACCGAATGGATGACCTGCTTACTTCACATCTGAGTCGCGGACTTGTGACTAACTTGATAAAGAGCGATGCAGCATCAAAGTAAGCATGGACTGAGACCACATAAATGCTAGTCAGTTATAGCAGTGTGCCAGCCACCCGTTTCGAGAAGGGACCTATTTCTCTCCACGAGTCTACCTTCGCTCAACCAGTCACCCTCTCTGGACTTTCACACCGCTAATCGCAAAACCGCTGTTTTTGCCAAGTCTGATGCAGCGCTCTCCAACTGGAGGGCCACCTGGAGGGCCTACCTGAGACGCTGGTGGCTTCCATATTGAAAGTCTCCAAGGACGGGCAGCCACTGGTCTGCCATCGCCTGTGTGGGCCACAGTTTCTGCACCTGTCTCTGCACGTGTACGCAGAATTCGGCTGTTGTGAGCTACGTCTTCTACCCTGGATCGATGGTGTGATTCAGCGAGCCTCCGCATGCGTTATCCAGAGGTGTTGAGCTGCCACAATGACACAGGGCAGCGGGGCCAAGGCGGGGAGCTCTTCTCGCGGGGTCAGAGGCTTAGAGGTGTCGCTTGCTCTGGCTGCATACCAGATGCCTGTAGCGCTTTGATGAAACGTCTGAAGTGTAAAAAGGAGATAAAAGTTGCTTGAGGCCTTCCTAAGAGTCCTTCCAATCTGAATATGTAAGCATAGACCAGATGCTGTTTAAATTCGGAGGACCGAGCGAGGTGGCGCAGTGGTTAGCACACTGGACTCGCATTCGGGAGGACGACGGTTCAGTCCCGTCTCCGGCCATCCTGATTTAGGTTTTCCGTGATTTCCCTAAATCGCTACAGGCAAATTCCGGGATGGTTCCTTTGAAAGGGCACGGCCGATTTCCTTCCCCATCCTTCACTCACCCGAGCTTGCGCTCCGTGGTGATAGTGGTGGTTAGTGTTTAACGTCCCGTCGACAACGAGGTCATTAGAGACGGAGTGCAAGCTCGGGTTAGGGAAGGATTGGGAAGGAAATCGGCCGTGCCCTTTCAAAGGAACCATCCCGGCATTCGCCTGAAACGATTTAGGGAAATCACGGAAAATATAAATCAGGATGGCCGGAGACGGTACTGAACCGTCGTCCTCCCGAATGGGGCGAGTCCAGTGTGCTAACCACTGCGCCTCCTCGCTCGGTTTGCGCTCCGTCTCTAATGACCTCGTTGTCGACGGGACGTTAAACACTGATCTCCTCCTCCTCCTAAATTCGGAGAAATAGTATCGACGAGTGTTGAGAAACATATAGGAAGGAAATTACTGAGAGATGGTTCTGATATCCCACTATACACAAAACAGGATAGAGCACTGTTGCAGAGGCAACCAGAAACGCATACCAAATTTAAAAGAACGCAGTACACGCAAGATTGGTGGAGTTCTACAGACGCTCGAACTTCTATGCGAAATGCTTTTAACACTTTTCACAATGAAACCTGGCCTCTAAATCTGGCAGAAAATGGAGAGAGATTGTGGTCGCATATTAAGTACACAGCGAAGACACGATCAATAGCCTCATTGCGCAATAACAATGGTTTTATCTCTGATGGCAGTGCCAATAGAGCAGAGTTACTAAATACGGTTTTCGGGAATTCCTCCACCAATTAAGACAAAATAAATATTCCATAATTCCAACCAAGAATATCTGCCAACATAAGTAACTTGGAAGTAAATATCCTCGGTGTGGCAAAACAGCTTAAATGTCTCAATAAAGGGAAGGCCTCCGGTCCTTATTGTATACCAGTCAGGTTCGTTTCAGAGTATGCTGATACAATAGCTCCATTCTTGGCAGTCGTACATTACTGATCGGGCGTTGAAAGATCCGTATCTAAAGGCTGGCAAGTTGCGAAAGTCGCACCGATACCCAAGAAAGGAAATAGCAATAATCTGCTGAATTACAGACCCACATCGCTAACGTCGATTTGCAGCAGTATTTTGGAACATGCACTGTGTCCGAACATTACGAGCTGTCTCCAAGAAAACTGTTCATTGGTAAACAGCCAACACGGATTAAGAAAATATCGTTGTTTTGATTTCCTGCCAGAAAGATCACCGTTTGTAGTTCTGACGAAAAGCCATCGAGTAAATCAGAAGTGATATCTGCCGTTCCCTAAGGAAGTGTTACAGACTTCTGTTCTTCCTGATCTACATAAACGATTTTTTGAGTAGCACTCTTAGATTGTTTGTAAATGATGCCGTTATTTATCGTCTTATAAACTCGTCAGATGACCAAAATAAGTTACAAAACGATTAAGACAGGTTGTCTTTATGGTGCGGAAAGTGGCAGTTTACTCTAAATAACGAAAAGTGTGAAGTCGTCCACACGAGTACCTAAAGAAAGTTGAAACTATCAAGTACACACATCAAAAAAAGTTTTGCATCACCACGGCTCCCAGAACTCCTGAAGACAGACGTTGACGTGGATATTGTGTCACAGACACAGTTTCTTTGACTGTTCAGATATGTCACTAAACCCGCCCAAAGATGTAAACAGCATGCATCAATAGCGCCAATTAGACGGATATAATAGTGAATTGGGCTGGTAATAATTAAAACACATTAATTTCTCGTTGCGGAAGGCTCTTACCATGAAATTTCAATCTCCAACTTGTTGGATGAACCCTCTGACATTCACTTAATTGTAAATTGCATAGCAATGCGTGCAGATATAGATGACTGCGTGTTTATTATAATCCCACACTGTTTGAGATTGCCGTACGACTGGGAGAGAGAAAACGAAATGAAAATTACGTTAAATTAGCAGACCACTCCCAGAGATCATAATGGCGGACTACTACTACTCCGGAATATTTGCCAATTACACGCTAGGTGTTCTGTGGATACTCTGTATGTGTCTTTAAAGCAGTGGTTTCCATTAGCTGCTAAATCTTCATATCGTTGATCATTACTGATGCACGGGGTACCAAATTTGTTATAAAAGTCAGTAAGTACTCAACGGACAGTATTTTTCAGTAAATTTATTTCGTTCATTCTTAGCAAGTATCGATTCGTGATGTCATCATCTAGACACGAATTGTCTGTAATCTGAATCCGTTTTACCAAACTAATAGTTTCTTTCAGGCTATAAAATTTTATTGATTATGAAATACAAGTTCTTGAAGTTTATTCAGAAAGGGGAAATCTTAATTAGTAAGTACAGGCCATAATTTATCTGTTTAATATAAAGGTGTTTTGTATTTCGTGTTCACAAAAAGTGTGAATTTATGTGCGGCTTTTACTCTGTTACGAGTTATCACTTAAAGTGCAAAAAGTGCGCGTCTACAGTTCGCTGACCTGTCGGGGGGGGGGGGGGGGGGGGGTTATTTTTTGTGATTTTGAACCGAATGGAGACAAATCAGGTTTCATTTGGACTTTACGTGAGATAGACACATCATGTTATCACAAAGAAGTCGTTTAGCCCATTACGGAAAACTGAAACCTGCGCGCTCGATTTGAAATACGTTACACGTGTGTGCGTGATCGAGCTGTCCAGTGAATCGCCTACAATAGCTGCAAGCGCGCTTGGACTTAATGGCGGATGTTGGAAATTAATTTTGAAACTAGTACTGATTTTGACAAAAATGAGCCGAAAGTTTGTTCAAAATATCGAAGCTCCGTTTTAATTGAGACATATCATCTTGTTGATCACGTTGCTTAGCAACTCCGTAATGCAGATTAATTAATTCATTAGAACGATTTGCGACGTAATACGTCTCACACATACAAACTGTTACACGAAATTTGCTGACCACATGAGAGTATGAGAGACATTTTATTTCCTTAAATGCCATAACACAGCGGTTTAAAAAGTTAAATTACTGATATATCAAACAGGCGGAAATTTAAGGAGATGGGACCTCGATAAACTGACAGAACCAGAGGCTGTAGAGAGTTTCAAAGAGAGCATTAGGGAACGATTGACAAGAATGAGAAATGGCTCTGAGCACTATGGGACTCAACTGCTGAGGTCATTAGTCCCCTAGAACTTAGAACTAGTTAAACCTAACTAACCTAAGGACATCACAAACATCCATGCCCGAGGCAGGATTCGAACCTGCGACCGTAGCGGTCTTGCGGTTCCAGACTGCAGCGCCTTTAACCGCACGGCCACTTCGGCCGGCACAAGAATGAGAGAAAGGAACACAGTAGAAGAAGAATGGGTAGCTTTGAGAGATGAAATATTGAAGGCAGTAGAGGTTCAAGTAGGTAAAATGGCGAGGGTTAATAGAAAACCTTGGGTAACAGAAGAGATACTGAATTTAATTGATGAAAGGAGAAAATACAAAAATGCAGTAAATGAAGCAGGCAAAAAGGAATACAAACGTCTCAAAAATGAGATCGACAGGAAGTGCAAAATGGCTAAGATGGGATGGCTAGAGGACAAATGTAAGGATGTAGAGGCGTATATCGCCAGGGGTAAGATAGATACTGCGTACAGGAAAATTAAAGAGAGCTTTCGATAAAAGAGAACCACTTGCATGAATATCAAGAACTCAGATGGAAACCCATTTCTAAGCAAAGGAGGGAAAGCCGAAAGGTGGAAGTAGTGTATAGATGGTCTACACAAGGGCGATTTTCTTGAAGGCAGTATTATGGAAATGGAAGAGGATGTAGTTGAAGATGAAATGTGAGATATGCTACTGCGTGAAGATTTTGACTGAGCACTGAAAGACCTAAGTTGAAACAAGGCCCCGGGAGTAGACAGCATTCTATTAGAACTACTGATAACCTTTGGAGAGCCAGCCCTGACAAAACTCTACCATCTGGTGAGCAAGATATATAAGATAGGCGAAATGCCCTCAGACTTCAAAAAGAATATAATAATTCCAATCCCAAAGAAAGCGGAAGTTGACAGATGTGAAATTACCGAAATATCAGTTTAATAAGCCACGGCTGCAAAATACTAACACGAATTTTTTACACACGGATGGAAAAACTGGTAGAAGCTGACCTTGGGAAAGATCAGTTTGGATTCCGCAGAAATGTTGGAACACGTGAAGCAATACTGACCCTACGACTTATCTTAGAAAATAGATTAAGGAAAGGCAAATCTACGTTTCTAGCATTGTAGACTTAGAGAAAGCTTTTGACAGTGTTGACTGGAATACTCTCTTTCATATTCTAAAGGTGGCAGGGGTAAAATACAGGGAGCGAAAGGCTATTTACAATTTGTAGAGAAACCAGATAGCAGTTATTAGAGTCGAGGGGCATGAAAGGGAAGCAGTGGTTGGGAAGGGAGTGAGACAGGGTTTTACCCTATCTCCGATGTTATTCAACCTGTATATTGAGCAAGCAGTAAAGAAAACAAAAGAAAAATTCGGAGTAGGAATTAATAATAATAATAATAATAATGTCGTGTGACGAGGGTCTCCTGTCGGGTAGACGGCTCGCCGGGTGGAAGTCTTTCGATTTGACACCACTTCGGCGACTTGCGCGTCGATGGGGACGAAATAATGATGATTAGGACAACACAACACCCAGTCCATGAGCAGAGAAAATCTCCGACCCAACTTGGAATCGAACCGGAGCCCTTAGGATTGACAGTACGTCGCGCTGACCACTCAGCTACCGGGGGCGGGCGGAGTAGGGATTAAAACCCATAGAGAAGCAATAAAAAATTTGTGGTTCGCCGATGACATTGTAATTCTGTCAGAGACAGCAAACGACTTGGAAGAGCAGTTGAACGGAATGGACAGAGTCTTGAAAGAGGATATAAGATGAACATCAACGAAAGCAAAACGAGGATAATGGAATGTAGTTGAATTAAGTCGGGTGATACTGAAGGAATTAGAATAGGAAATGAGACACTTAAAGTAGTATATGAGTTTTGCTATTTGGGAAGCAAATTAACTGATGATGGTCGAAGAAGAGAGGATATAAAATGTAGGCTGTCTATGACAAGGAAAGCGTTTCTGAAGAAATTTGTTAATATCGAGTATAGATTTAAGTGCCAGAAGTCGTTTCTGAAAGTATTTTTGTGGAGTGTAGACATGTATGAAAGTGAAACATGGACGATAAATAGTTTGCACAAGAAGAGAAGAGAAGCTTTAGAAATGTTGTGCTACAGAAGAATGATGAAGATTAGATTGGTAGATCACATAACTAATGAGGTAGTATTGAATAGGATTGGGGAGGAGAGTAGTTTGTGGCACAACTTGACTAGAAGAAGGGATCGGTTGGTAGGACATGTTCTGTGGCATCAAGGGATCACCAGTTTAGTACTGGAGGGCAGCGTGGAGGGTAAAAATCGTAGAGGGAGACCAAGAGATGAATATACTAAGCAGATTCAGTAGGTACTGGGAGATGAAGCAGTTGGCACAGGATAGAGATGCATGGAGAGCTGCATCAAACCAGTCTCTTGACTGAAGACAACAATAACGACTCGAAACCACCACCATATCTAAAGATTTCATGGTTTATCGGGAACATGACCGTTTTTAAACTGTCATTATATATGGAACGGACCGAAGCGAGTATGGAGTTTGCAATTGCAAAAAATATTTTAACATAATTATTCTGAAATGCACCTACAAATTAGTATATTAGGAAAGAAACAATACAATGAATTGTATTAAACGCATCGCCCTCTCAGCACGTACCCGCCAAGATATCTATCGCATGTTTATCACAATTTGAACAGTATTGTCCTATAGTATCTGGGAGTCAGCTGCCTAGGACAAGATAGAATCGAGTTACCAACAGCTCAGTCGCACCACAGAACTCTTTCGCATCCCCTACCGCACGCTAGGTGGCGTGACCAGCCGACGTATAACTGGGAACGTTTAAGGGAGACGATCCATTCAACGTTTATCACGACAGAAACACATTCATCACGTAGAAGAGCTAGCGCGCAATAAAACCAGATATGCACGACCGCTGAGAAAAAAAAAGTTGGCGCTGACTAGCAGAAAGATCCAAACGTAAAATAAAAATAAGGCTAAGTGCGAGTAGAACATATACATATAGTTCATCCATCCCGTGAATCTAGAATTTCGACGACATTTACCTGTTATCGCTAACGATACTGGCAAAATATATAAGCATGTGACATAAAAGGGCATACCATTTAATTGCACTTGCGTAGAAGCTCAAATTTTTCACCCCACCATGGGACAGAGGACTTTGGTAGGTAACATAAATTTCAAATTGGTGCGTATACGTGATCATGAGAGAAAGGAATCTTAACAGACCGACCTACATAGAACTGGGTAAAGCGGCAAGAAATATTTTTTATGCGTTATATTTATAAATTAAGAATTTTCGGATATTTCCTTTACTTTTATTGAAAAACCTAGCTTCTCGCCAAATTTACGATTCTAGGTGAACGGGAAGTGCCGTATAGATGCTGATGAGTAAGTTTGCGCGTATAAAAATATGATTAACATAATGGCCATATCTTTTGATATCAGTGTGGTAGAAGCTTACGTTTATTACGCATTCTTCAAAATAGCGCCCGTAAATGGCAAAAGGGTTATTAACACTCGGACAGGCCGACAGGCGGACAGACAACAAAGTGATGCTACAATGGTCGATTTTTTACCTTTTGAGGTACGGAACCCGAAAAAAGTCGATGACGTCTTGTGCCTTCCTCTGGGTATTATACCGTGCGGGCAAACATAATGTATATGCGGTCAATAGGTAATGCAAGATATTATTTTTCTGGGACAGTTTAGGTTGAAAAAAAATGCGGAACTTGTTGTGGGAGCATCGTGGAATATTCTAGCTTCAGCTCCTATAGTTTCATAAAATTCCGATAGGCGGCGGCCTTGAAAATAGCGTCAGTAACGGGGGTGCGTTCCAAGCGGAGAGCTGTCACTGAGTTTCTTTTGGCGCAAAACAAGAGGGTAGCATATATTAATAGGCGCTTGCAGAATGTCTGCAGAGACCTGAAAGTGAACAAAAGCTCGATGAGTCGTTGGGAGAGGCGTCTGTCATCATCGCAACAGGGACGGGCAAACCTTTCGATCTCCCACGTGGTGGCTGGCTGAATAAAGATCCGACTCCCGCGGTGTTGGAATGTGCAGTTACTCTCATTCGAGGTGGTCGACGGATCACAATGAAACACCAGGCTGCACAAGTGGACATTTCTGTAGATAGTGCTGACACACTCGTCCACCAGTTGGGGTACTCAAAGGCGTGTGCCCGCTCGGTTCCTCGCCGCCTGAGACCATAAAGACCAACAAAGGACCAACTGTGCGGAACTGCTTGCACGTTACGAGGCTGATCGTGACAAATTTTTTCGAGTATCGTTACAGGCGGTGAAACATGGGCTCATAGTTTCGAACAGGAAGCGAAACGGCAATCCGTGGAGTCGCGCCAGAACACCTCTACTCCGAAGAAAAAGTTCAAAGCCGCACAATCAGCCGGTAAAATCATGGCAATAGTGTTTTGGGACACCGAAGGGGTTATTCTGTTCTATGGCCTCCGTAGTTGTGCAATGTTCAACTCTGAAGTCTACTATGCTCTCTCAGGAAACTGAAGAAACGACGTCAGCGTGTACGTCGTCACAAAAACACAAAGAAAAGTCTCTTTCGCCATGACAATGCAAGGCCTCACACGAGTCCTCGCTCGAGAGGAGCTCACAAAACTTCATATGAGTCTTAGTCTTCATCGACCCAATGGCCTGGGTCTCCCATCTTCCTACTTCCACCTGTTTGGCCACTGAATGATTCAATGCGCGGAAAGCAGTACGTGGATGATAAGGAAGTTACTGATGGAGCAAGACGTTGATTCCGACGTGGACCAGGGAAGTGGCACCATCAGGGCATAAAGGTCCTCCCAGGAAGGTGGCCGTCGCATTGAACGGAGATTATGCTGTAAAATAGGGTTCTGTAGTCAGAAGACTGGGGTATAACACAGCGTCTTGGAATCCTGACTAAAACGAACATACCTTCAGAAGAAAAGTGAGATGCTTTCGTTACTGAACGCCCCCTTGTACTTCGGCTGTTGCAAACTTTACTTTTTACACCCTTTGGACCTCACAACCGAACAGTCAGGATTCCACCTCAGCTACGAGCATGAGGTTCTCTAGGTGACATTAAAAAAAAATTATATATATATATATATATATATATATATATATATATATATTCAAGAGAGTTTTCTTAGACGCATTATCCGATTTGTAAGATTAACCCGACTTTATCGTTCAGCTAAGCAACATTCGCATTTATATACCAGTAACTTTCAGCTCACACCCCGTAAGGTCCCACATGTTCAGAAGAACAATGTACACCTTAGAATTCGAAGTACTTTATTTCTTCATTATATTGTTTTGTTGTTCTTGTTGTGGCCTTCAGTCTGCAGACCAACTTGATGCGGGTTGCACAGTCGTGAAAACCTCTTCATCTCTGCGTGGCTGATGCAACCTGCATCCATTGCAACCTTGCAACCTACTTATAGTACTCAAGCTTTCGTCTCCCTCTACAACAACCCTTTTTTTTAGTCACATTATGCCAAAAATTTCTGTTCTTTACATTTGACCTATCCATCTAAACTTCAGCATTCTTCCTTGGCATCACATTTAAGAAGCTTCTATTCTCTTCTTGCTGTCGTGCGCCCACACCAACCGTTCCATCATCATCATCACCATCATCATCATCTGTTCCCTTAGTGCCCGAATATTTTATCGTCCACGTTTCACTGCCGTATAAGGGTACGCTCTATAAATTATTTACAGATTTCCTACCACTTAAAATTATATTCAACGTTAGTAACCCATTTTGTTAAAGTTATCCCCGTGTATACTTGGGTACTGAGGAAGGGGTGGCTGGGAAGGAGAGGGAGACCGTAACAATCTGTGACGAATTTTCCCCCTCCCCTTCCCTCCATTTTCCAGTCAGGAATGTGTCCCTGGTGTTTCTCGACTTTATTAATGTTCTCCCCGTGTATACTTGGGTACATAGGAAGGGGTGGCAGGGAAGGAGAGAGAGACCGTGACAAGCTGTGACGAATTTTCCCCCTCCCCATCCCTCCATTTTCCAGTCAGGAATGTGTCCCTGGTGTTTCTCGATTTTGTTAAAGTTATCCCCGTGTATACTTGGGTACTGAGGAAGGGGTGGCTGGGAAGGAGAGGGAGACCGTAACAATCTGTGACGAATTTTCCCCCTCCCCTTCCCTCCATTTTCCAGTCAGGAATGTGTCCCTGGTGTTTCTCGACTTTATTAATGTTCTCCCCGTGTATACTTGGGTACTGAGGAAGGGGTGGCAGGGAAGGAGAGAGAGACCGTACCACCTCCCTTTTCCAGTCAGCAATGTGTCCCTGGTGGTTCTGGACTTTATTAATGTTCTCCCCGTGTATACTTGGGTACTGAGGAAGGGGTGGCAGGGAAGGAGAGAATGACCATAACAATCTGTGACGAATTTGCCCCATCCCCTTCCCTCCATTTTCCAGTCAGGAATGAGTCCCTGGTGTTTCTCGACTTTATTAATGTTCTCCCCGTGTATACTTGGGTACTGAGGAAGGGGTGGCAGGGAAGGAGAGAGAGACCGTAACAAGCTGTGACGAATTTTCCCCCTCCCCTTCCCTCCATTTTCCAGTCAGGAATGTGTCCCTGGTGTTTCTGGACTTTATTAATGTTCTCTCCGTGGATACTTGGGTACTGAGGAAGGGGTGGCAGGGAAGGAGAGAGAGACAGTAACAAGCTGTGACGAATTTGCCTGTGTATACTAGGGTACTGAGGAATGGGTGGTAGGGAAGGAGAGAGAGACCGTAACAAGCTGTGACGAATTTGACCCCTCCCCTTCCCTCCATTTTCCAGTCAGGAATGTGTCCCTGGTGTTTCTCGACTTTATTAATGTTCTCCCCGTGTATACTTGGGTACTGAGGAAGGGGTGGCAGGGAAGGAGAGAGAGACCGTAACAAGCTGTGACGAATTTTCCCCCTCCCCTTCCCTCCATTTTCCAGTCAGGAATGTGTCCCTGGTGTTTCTGGACTTTATTAATGTTCTCTCCGTGGATACTTGGGTACTGAGGAAGGGGTGGCAGGGAAGGAGAGAGAGACAGTAACAAGCTGTGACGAATTTGCCTGTGTATACTAGGGTACTGAGGAATGGGTGGCAGGGAAGGAGAGAGAGACCGTAACAAGCTGTGACGAATTTGACCCCTCCCCTTCCCTCCATTTTCCAGTCAGGAATGTGTCCCTGGTGTTTCTCGACTTTATTAATGTTCTCCCCATGTACACTTGGGTACTGAGAAAGGGGTGGCAGGGAAAGAGAGAGAGACCATAACAAGCTTTGACGAATTTGTCCCCTCCCCTTCCCTCCATTTTCCAGTCAGGAATGTGTCCGTGGTGTTTCTGGACTTTATTAATGTTCTCCCCGTGTATACTTGGGTACTGAGGATGGGGTGGCAGGTAAGGAGAGAGAGACAGTAACAAGCTGTGACGAATTTGCGCCCTCCCCTTTCCTCCATTTTCCAGTCTGGAATGTGTCCCCGGTGTTTCTCGACTTTATTAAAGTTCTCCCTGAGTATACTAGGGTACTGAGGAAGGGGTGGCAGGGAAGAAGAGAGAGACCGTAACAAGCTGTGACGAATTTGGCCTTTCCCCTTCCCTCCATTTTCCAGTCAGGAACGTGTCCCTGATGTATCTCGACTTTATTAATGTTCTCCCCGTGTATACTTGGGTAGTGAGGAAGGGGTGGCAGTTAAGGAGAGATAGACCATAACAAGCCGTGACAATTTTGCCCCCTCCCATTCACTGCACCTGGTGACTTGAACCAAACCCGAAGTCCACTATTATGTGCTCCTGAGGAAACACTTACACGGTTTTCCAGAAAAGACACCAATCTTTCATAAGCTGATGCACGGAGAGTTTAGGGCACAGTTTGACTGTTGATATCAGACTGGCTTCGTTGTATGTCTGACTTCATTAGCGTTATTTGGAGGGCATTTAATTCCAAAGGGTTTGGCCGCCACCTTGCATTACGTGAGAGCTTACATTGTCTTCAGACGCTGACGCCGTTTAAAGAATGGCCTTCTGCGAGGTCAGAGAACACCCATTTTATCTGGGCGTCACTCGCTGTAACAATCTGTGACGAATTTGCCCCCTCCCCTTCCCTCCATTTTCCAGTCAGGAATGTGTCCCTGGTGTTTCTCGACTTTATTAATGTTCTCCCCGTGTATACTTGGGTACATAGGAAGGGGTGGCAGGGAAGGAGAGAGAGACCGTGACAAGCTGTGACGAATTTTCCCCCTCCCCATCCCTCCATTTTCCAGTCAGGAATGTGTCCCTGGTGTTTCTCGATTTTGTTAAAGTTATCCCCGTGTATACTTGGGTACTGAGGAAGGGGTGGCAGGAAAGGAGAGAGAGACCGTAACAAGCTATGACGAATGTGCCCTCTCCCCTTACCTCCACTATCCCGTCAGCAGTATGTCCCCGGTGTTTCTCGACTTTACTAATGTTCTCCCCGTGTATACTTGGGTACTGAGGAAGGGGTGGCAGGGAAGGAGAGAGAGACCGTAACAAGCTGTGACGAATTTGCCCCCTCCCCTTCCCTAAATTTTCTAGTCAGGAATGTGTCCCAGGTGTTTCTCGACTTTATTAATGTTCTCCCCGTGTATACTTGGGTACTGAGGAAGGGACACATTCCTGACTGGAAAATGGAGGGTAGGGGAGGGGGCAAATTCGTCACAGCTTGTTACGGTCTCTCTATGCTTCCCTGCCACCCCATACTCAGTACCCAAGTATACACGGGGTGAACATTAATATAGTCGAGAAACACCAGGGACATCTTCCTGTCTGTAAAATTCAGGTAAGGGGAGGGGGCAAATTCGTCAAAGCTTGTTACCGTCTCTTTCTCCTTCCCTGCCACCCCTTCCTCAGTACCCAAGTATACACAGGGGAACATTAATAAAGTTGAGAAACACCAGGGGCACATTCCTGATTGGAAAATGGAGGGAAGGGGATGGGGAAAATTCGTCACAGCTTGTTACGGTCTCTCTCCCTTTCCCTGCCACCCCTTCCTCAGAATCCAAGTAAACACGAGGAGAACATTAATAAAGTTGAGAAACATCAGGGACACAATCCTGACTGGAAATTTGAGGGAAGGGGATGGGGCAATTTCGTCACAGCTTGTTACAGTCTCTCTCTCCTTCCCTGCACCCCTTCCTCAATACCCAATTATACACGGGGAGAACATTAATAAAGTCGAGAATCACCAGGGACACATTACTGACTGGAAATTGGAGGGAGGGGGAGGGGGCAAATTCGTCACAGTTTGTTACGGTCTCTCTCTCTCCTTCCCTGCCACCCTTTCCTCAGTTCCCAAGTATACACGGGGAGAACATTAATAAAGTCGAGAAACACCGGGGGCACATTCCTGACTGGAAAATGGAGGGAAGGTGAGGGGGCAAATTCGTCACAACTTGTAACGGTCTCTCTCTCCCTCATTGCACCCCTTCCTCAGTACCCAAGTATACACAGGGAGAACATTAATAAAGTCGGGAAACACCAGGGACACATTCCTGACTGGAAAATGGAGGGTAGGGGAGGGGGCAAATTCGTCACAGTTTGTTACGGTCTCTCTCTCTCCTTCCCTGCCACCCTTTCCTCAGTTCCCAAGTATACACGGGGAGAACATTAATAAAGTCGAGAAACACCGGGGGCACATTCCTGACTGGAAAATGGAGGGAAGGTGAGGGGGCAAATTCGTCACAACTTGTAACGGTCTCTCTCTCCCTCATTGCACCCCTTCCTCAGTACCCAAGTATACACAGGGAGAACATTAATAAAGTCGGGAAACACCAGGGACACATTCCTGACTGGAAAATGGAGGGTAGGGGAGGGGGCAAATTCGTCACAGCTTGTTATGGTCTCTCTATGCTTCCCCGCCACCCCTTACTCAGTATCCAAGTATACACGGGGTGAACATTAATAAAGTCGAGAAACACCAGGGACGCCTTCCTGACTGGAAAATGGAGGGAAGGGGAGGGGGCAAATTCATCACAGCTTGTTACGGTCTCTCTCTCCTTCCCTGCCACCCCTTTCTCAGTACCCATGTATACACAGGGAGAACATTAATAAAGTCGAGAAACACCAGAGACACATTTCTGACTGAAAAAATGTAGGGAAGGGGAGGGGGCAAATTCGTCACAGCTTGTTACGGTCTCTCTCTCCTTACCTGCCACCCCTTCCTCAGTACCCAAGTATACAGGGGGAGAAGATTAATAAAGTCGAGAAACACCAGGGACACATTCCTGACTGGAAAATGGGGAGGGGGCAAATTCGTCACAGCTTGTTATGGTCTCTCCCTCCTTCCCTGCCACCCCTTCCTCAGTACCCAAGTATACACGGGGAGAACATTAATAGAGTCGAGAAACACCAGGGACACATTCCTGACTGGAAAATGGAGGGATGGGGAGGGGGCAAATTCCCCACAGATTGTTACGATCTCTCTCTCCTTCCCTGCCAACCCTTCCTCAGTACCCAAGTATACACGGGGAGAACATTATTAAAGTCGAGGAACACCAGGGACACATTCCTGAATGGAAAATGGAGGGAAGGGCAGGGGGAAATTCGTCACAGTTTGTTACGTTCTCTGTCTCCTTCCCTGCCACCCCTTCCTCAGTACCCAAGTATACACGGGGAGAACATTAATAAAGTCGAGAAACATCAGGGACACATTCCTGACTGGAAAATGGAGGGAAGGGTAGGGGGAAAATTCGTCACAGCTTGTTACGGTCTCTCTCTCCTTCCCTGCCACCCCTTCCTCAGTACCCAAGTATACACGGGGAGAACATTAATAAAGTCGAGAAGCACCAGGGACACATTCCTGACTGGAAAATGGAGCGAAGGGGGATGGGGAAATTTCGTCACAGTTTGTTACGGTCTCTGTCTCCTTCCCTGCCACCCCTTCCTCAGTACCCAAGTATACACGGGGAGAACATTAATAAAGTCGAGAAACACCAGGGACACATTTCTGACTGGAAAATGGAGGGAAGGGGAGGGAGCAAATTCGTCACATCTTGTTACGGTCTCTCTCTCCTTCCCTACCACCCCTTCCTCAGTACCCAAGTATACACGGGGAGAACATTAATAAAGTCGAGAAACATCAGGGACACATTCCTGACTGGAAAATGGAGGGAAGGGTAGGGGGCAAATTCGTCACAGCTTGTTACAGTCTCTCTCTCCTTCCCTGCCACCCCTTCCTCAGTACCCAAGTATACACGGGGAGAACATTAATAAAGTCGAGAAGCACCAGGGACACATTCCTGACTGGAAAATGGAGCGAAGGGGGATGGGGCAATTTCGTCACAGCTTGTTACGGTCTCTCACACCTTCCCTGCCACCCTTCCCTCAGTACCCAAGTATACCCGGGGAGAACATTAATAAAGTCGAGAAACACCAGGGACACATTCCTGACTGGAAAATGGAGGGAAGGGGAGGGGGCAAAATCGTCACAGCTTGTTACGGTCTCTCTCTCCTTCCCTGCCACCCCTTCCTCAGTACCCAAGTATACACAGGGAGAACATTAATAAAGCCGAGAAGCACCAGGGACTCATTCCTGACTGGAAAATGGAGAGAAGTGGAGGGGGCAAAATCGTCACAGCTTGTTACGGTCTCTCTCTCCATCCCTGCCACCCCTTCCTCAGTACCCAAGTATACACGGGGAGAACGTTAATATAGTCGAGAAACACCAGGGACACATTCCTGACTGGAAAATGGAGGGAAGGGGAGGGGGCAAATTCGTCACCGTTTGTTATGGTCTCTCTCTCCTTCCCTGCCACCCTTTCCTCAGTACCCAAGTATACACGGGGAGAACATTAATAAAGTCAAGAAACACCAGGGACACATTCCTGACTAGAAAATGGAGGGAAGGGGAAGGGGCAAATTCGTCACAGCTTGTTATGGTCTCTCTCTCCTTCCCAGCCACCCCTTCCTCAGTACCCAAGTATACACGGGGAGAACATTAATAAAGTCGAGAAACACCAGGGACACATTCCTGACTAGAAAATGGAGGGAAGGGGAAGGGGCAAATTCGTCACCGTTTGTTATGGTCTCTCTCTCCTTCCCTGCCACCCCTTCCTCAATACCCAATTATACACGGGGAGAACATTAATAAAGTCGAGAAACACCAGGGACACATTCCTGACTAGAAAATGGAGGGAAGGGGAAGGGGCAAATTCGTCACAGCTTGTTATGGTCTCTCTCTCCTTCCCAGCCACCCCTTCCTCAGTACCCAAGTATACACGGGGAGAACATTAATAAAGTCGAGAAACACCAGGGACACATTCCTGACTAGAAAATGGAGGGAAGGGGAAGGGGCAAATTCGTCACCGTTTGTTATGGTCTCTCTCTCCTTCCCTGCCACCCCTTCCTCAATACCCAATTATACACGGGGAGAACATTAATAAAGTCGAGAAACACCAGGGACACATTCCTGACTAGAAAATGGAGGGAAGGGGAAGGGGCAAATTCGTCACAGCTTGTTATGGTCTCTCTCCTTCCCAGCCACCCCTTCCTCAGTACCCAAGTATACACGGGGAGAACATTAATAAAGTCGAGAAACACCAGGGACACATTCCTGACTGGAAAATGGAGGGAAAACGGTCCTATGAACATGTGTCTGAAACTGGTCGGTGTGCATGCAGCTACCAAAAATTGTCGTGGAACACAGTACAGAGCTGCATCACATCCTAGTCATAACACATGTTCAAAATTACTTACAGGGGATGTAATGTAATGAAGGACAAACATAATCGTACTTCGCCTGACACTATGTTGGCGGGCCGCTTTTCTGGAACTTGTACTAGAATTAGTCTCAATTCTCCATAGAACACAGGTATCCAGATCTGGAGTACGCATATTCGGCCGCCTCCCTACACGTTCGTCTGTCTGGAAGGACCCCTGATCACACAAACACCCAAAAATGGCTTTTAGCGTTGTGTGATGTGGTTGGTGTCTGTGAGGCTACTTGTTTTGATATAGCTGTAGTGCCTCCCGACGGTTTCGATCTGATTGTCCACACGCCAACACCATCTCGGTTTGTTCCCGACATGAATACCAGACCATTCTGCTGCTTGCAGTACTCTGCGTTGTTCACACAGCCTGCAACACGCAAGAAACGCACAGCACGTTATCAGAGGAACTGTCTTTCGTTAACGCAGTTTCTCAGTTTTATTAAGCGAGTCTAGAAACGATCAAAATCTTGAAATGTTCAGTTTCTAGTTTTTTTCATTCCAAAAATCTACAGACTTTCCCACTTCAATTGATACATAATTTATTCAGTTCAGAAGACTACAACTATTTTTTAAATATTTTGGCTGGCTGGCTCTGAGCGCTATGGGACACAACTGCTGAGGTCATTAGTCCCCTAGAACTTAGAACTAGTTAAACCTAACTAACCTAAGGACATCACAAACATCCATGCCCGAGGCAGGATTCGAACCTGCGACCGTAGCGGTCTTGCGGTTCCAGACTGCAGCGCCTTTAACCGCACGGCCACTTCGGCCGGCTTAAATATTTTGGAAATATGTTCTGCATGGGCCTGATCCACTGTCGCTCTGTTACACTACTGTCAAATGTTGTACTCATAAATCTACTTTGTCGTTATGTACATTTTAGTGATGTGAAAGAAAAGAAGTGTTGCAAAATAAGTATTGTGGCTAACCTGTGATCGTTCGATGTATATCACTCGCTCGATTGTCGCACGTTTAATGTTTGTTTATTCTTTTGTAATCCTGAAATATTCGTAGCGAATCGTGTTCATTGAAGTCCCTGTTTTATTGAAGGATAATCATATGTAAACGTAAAGTGATTAGAAATCGTCTGAAGGCTTTTAGAAAAGGAGCAATTAGGAAAGACAAAGTTAGGTGTTATTACCGTAAACCATGAAGACGATAACCAAGTGTGTGAACCTAACCATACTGGTACGCATGCCCACTGCAATGGAAGTGAGAAAGAAAGTACTCCGCAGAGGAAGCTTGGTTCAGATAGTGAAAAGTGTGAATGTTTTATGAGCGAACCGGATGTGAATGAAATATTTGATTTGTCAGTTTTCAATGGAATTTTTTCAAACTGTGTAAGGTGTATTCAGTGTAGTGAAGTCGGTCTGAAACGTAGGATTTTCCAGTGAAATGGAACTGAAGAGTGGTAAGTATTCATACATGACCACCTTTTGGAACAGTGTTGCAGTAACTCCAAATGAAGAAATTGGTAGCAAAATCGTTGAGCACAACGTTAGATTGGCCTATGCCTTTCGTACAATTGATAAGAGTGCTACTGCAGATGCAGGTTCCTGTGGCATGAGGAATCTTCCAAATCCCCCAACCAAGTTTACGAACTATAATAGATTTTGTAGGGTGTAAAGTAGAAGATGTCTGTATAGAATCCATGGAGAAAACTGCTGAAGAGGCAGTAACAGGAAACAGTGTGTGATGACCTCAACCCACAGGAAAAATAATTATCAAAATCTGAACTGTGAAATCATCCAAAATTCTAGTTGGAAAACCACACTCTTTGTTATACGTCTCAATTGGTCACGATCCCACTTTGTTTATGAACTGAAAACTCTAATATTCACGAGAAACTGCTCTGAAATTAACCTGAACCGACAAAATTGTGTATATATTCTCTGAAACTTCAAAGGAATTAGAAAAAGTAACAAAATTTCGTGAATCACACACAATACTGTTGACAATCGCATGAACACGGGTTGTTTCACCATACATCTACCCACCTTTGAGTATAACCAGTGTCTCTTAATACTACGACTCGTAGCAATACAATATCAAAAAACTTTTATTACTGGGTAAACAGTCACTACGTGATTTGACAGCTGACATTTATAATTCCCGCTCACGTCAGGAAAAGCACCAATACGGGAATAGCAGCTTTTACATTATTGGTCAGAACGCAAGCAATTATGGCAGTCGCCGTAATTTTCGTGCGAAGCCATATTTCGCGACAAAATACTCTTATTAGTTACTGTCATATATCTAGTCTCGTAATATTACATAAAACTACACAAAATAACTACAATAATTTTGACATGCATGGAGAATTAGTCCTAATGAGGGGAAGAAGTTTATATTTACTGGTGTTTCAACAATGACTACCAGGCAACTTTTAATTCACTGATTGTAATTTTATTTTCGTTAGCAGAAAGCAAACAAACTAAACAAAGAAATTAATTAAACAGAGTCTGTCATTCTCATACTTTTAATAGAGAAAGAAAGTTTCTAGGTCAGGGCATAGCGTTCAGCGAAATCCCTTAACTTTTTGTTGCATACGAAGCGTTGCGTTAGGCAGCACGATGTCGGCGGGTTACGATGATGAGAGCAGGATACAGACAATTCCGCTGGTTAATCTTCTCCGGCGAAACGCAAATAATGTTCCGGCATAGCTGTATCATTAACCCCGTGGTGATTAACAAACCACAAGACGCCAGTATACGAACGTTGTTGACATGTCCTCTCTTTCAAAGTACATGACGCAGACATCGCTCGTTTTTACACTTTATGCACTGTCCGTGACGCTATCGTCCATAATTACACGGTTCGACACATTCATATAGTCTTAGCCACAAATACACAGTTCATAGAATTCTTCATGTATGTGAAGCACACCGCAAACAATGTCCATTCTATTCTCGCATTTCAAACTTCGACAACGTCGCTGAAAGCCACTTATATTACAAATTTAATTAGTCTTCACTCTCATGGCTTGATAGAATGTGATATACAACAGTTCCACCACCCAAAACCAATACCAGCAAAGTTCATTCGAATAAAGGCACAGTTCGTGCCGGCCGCAACAAAGTAATGTTAGCGGCACTTTCACAGTCCGGTTTATTTGCTCTTAAAGTTCGCTGGCGATGGCATTACATACCGCAGTGGTAAAGAGAATTAACAATCTGATAGTTCGGTATCACTGTCCATACAATTACGTATGCTTTTCATGGATCACAGTACTATTTTTCCCGCGCACGCTTCACAGACCCGCCATCCACCATCCCTTCTACTACACAACACCCTTTCGACTCTCGATATCACTATCGCTGTCCCCTGTCTATAGATGTTATATCGTTATCGCAAATTACATAAACCTTTATAAAAGTTATTGACTGCATTTTTCACAATTAATAATATTCCAAAAGAGAACTTTACAAACTTTACCACAGGTACAAAGCAAGAAACATACTTATCCATTGGCAAACGAAATAATCATAATTACATCTTTACATTTAAAAACCACAGTAGAATGCTACATAATCACAATTAGAAATGCCCATATAAGCAAAAGAAAAAGAATAAAAATCTAAAGAAAATCACGAAAAAAAATTTTATATGCGTAATTTGCAATGCCAGACTTGAATGCAGCAATCGATGGTACCTGCCATTAACGGGGACACACGTTCTCTTCATAGTGTAGTATCTGCCACTAGTATGTCTACAGGGAAAGTTTTAGACGTATAGTAACATTTGAATATTGTAGGTGTCCACAAAAAATAAAGATACACATGAAAATAAAGGCACCGGTAACTACGGTGGCAGTAGTGTAGGAATGAGAGTGGTTGGTGTTGCTAGTACATTTCATCGTCCTGTTGCGTGCGATACAGTGCGATATGTGACTTATGTTGGTGATGCTGATTCTAAGTGTTTCATGTTCAAGGACTGAAGCCCTATGGTGATGATGTTGTAGCGCAGAAATTTGAATGTATTGGACACGTACAGAAACGAAAGGGATCAAGACTTCGGCGACTGAAATCTTCGTACTTCTGCTTTTCCAATACTTCAGTGTTTCATTGCCTGGATAGGCTGGCGACCAGTTGAACATGTTTTAAACCACTAAATGAACTTGGAACTGATTTGTCCTAGCTTCAATATAATGCTATTCATACTGCGTTTCTTTGTAACCGATGGTCTTAGGAAAGAATCGAATAGTCTTAGGAAAAGAATCGAATAGTCTGATTTACTGATCCGTTAGACACAAGGTAAAAAGGGTGAGTCTATTGACTACTTTTTCCTATTAACATTTCTATCCTCCCATAGGGTACTTTCTTTGGAAACTAGACTAAATTTAAGTAAGAGAGCTATACGTGGCTTTTCTGCGACTGGACTATCTGTTCTATTGGGGTATAGTATACGTAGCAACATAGACACAGGGTCACCTGTTATTTAGGTAAAAGCATCCTAAATTACAATCGTTCTAGTAGGGTTATACGTGGCCCCTGGTGACAGAGCCTTTTACATCAGTTAAGAGTCCATAAATAGTTATACACAGTCACACATTTCACGGATAGGTAGGATTTTTTTGGAAAAAGTATAAAGATCTCAGGGACACGAGATTTTTTAAAGCAGTTTGGAGAAAGGTACTGTAGTATAAATTATTATATATGTGGTTTAAGCAATGACTAAAAATGGGTAAAGATAAATATATGCAATATAGAGAAGTAAAGCAGGAGGATAAGAGTGATGACACTTCTGTAAACAGTGATCAGGAGCAGAACAGAGAGAAATCGATTTTACTGATGTAGAAGAAGGTAGAAAATATTGATTTGGGGAATAAGCCTATCTCAGATTAAGAAAGAAGTAGATTCAGAGGAGGAAGACAAGGGGGTAGACTATAATCAACAAAATGAACAACAACCCAGTGATTTGTACGTATTACTACACAGACGTATACACAGCTGACAGAACAAAAGAAGAACACTTCAACACTAAGTGAGTAAATTCACGCCCAAAATGAAAAACTTGAAAAAAGTGTATCTGAAAAAGAAGGAAACTCAGTCTAAAACCACTGGCAGTGAACAAATGGAAAGGAATAACCAAAAGTTAGGAAAAGTTAATAATAAAATAGGTTTTCTGACTGAGGAACTTATTAATACGAAGAAAGATGTGAAAGATTTAGGTAAAACTGTTAGTAATATACAGGCAGAAATTGTGGACATTAATGACAGGTTTGAAACCGAAGTAGAGAAAATGCAGGAACAGGTCGAAACTATGATAGAGTCAAAGATTGAGGAAAAGTTTCCCCACATTAAGAAAGCAATAAAGAAAGCGAAAGAAGAAGAGATTTGTCAGCTGAGAATAACTGTTCAAGAGAATGAGAAAAACCTAGAAAGGAAAGTAGAGCATCACGAAGAGTAGTGCTGCAACAACACTTCTAGTATACAAGAAAAAGTTTGTGACCTAGAAGGAAAGTTACGTGTAATGGCCCGTAGGTGGTAGACAGAACACCAATTTACAAGATACTAGAGGGGAAGAAAAATTCGACCCTTACCGATAACACAGTGGACGATCTCGTGTGGGTTTTATTAAAAACTGCGAAAGGCTGTTTCCTGAAAATATCACAGAACAGTAAAAAGTAAATATCGTAATTCGTGGTTTATCAGGAGATGCTAAACGATGGGGAATTAACTTAAGCACTGAAGCAATGACCTTCAGTGAATTTAAACAGAAGTTTTTGGACGAGTATTGGTTCGAGCAGATACAAAAATGTGTCTTGCGTGAGTTTATAATGGTCAGAACGTTCGAAGGTATAGGCCGACTGAACATGAAAGAATTTTGTGAGTCATGGTATAGGAGTTTGGCTCACTTAAGGACTCGAAGGAGTGATTCCGACATCATATAGGACCTCTGGATGAGATTACCAGTAGATTTCAAAAGATATGTAGGCAGTAACTATTTTTAGAAAAAGTCACTGACGAAGATCACTGGCGAGAGATCAACTTCCGTCAGAGTAATAACCGCCGGAATGAAAGAAACGATAGGAATAACAGCAATGATGAACAGAATCATAACCAGTATCACGTTAATACTGTTTAAAGAGGATGAGGCAGAGGAAGATTTTCCTCTAACCGTCGCAGAAGAGGACATAGGCCGCTAAATAACTCCCATAGAGAGGAGTTAAACTAAATAATGTTAACATTGAGGGTCAGACAGACGCGGGAACAAGATACAGGGGGCCCAAACGCAAGAAATATTCTCAAGAGAGGCAGAGAAGCTTCTGTATGCTGCAGTAAGGTGCAGATGAGAGGCCAGGCACTAGACCTGCCGCGACAGATGGTACTGCAGGTGAATCACCGAACTTATTTCGTGCGCTAGCTAGCCGCTGCAGCGGACCGCTGTTGCGAGAATTAATTCTATAGCAGTGCAGAAGGAGAGTGACGTCACAGCGCAATATGTTGAGCCGTGAGTAAGTCAGTAGACGGGTCACAGCGTGCTGTAACCAATTCAGAAGCTATGGACAGACATCGTGCAGTAACTGAGATGGAGGAGAGAGTGTAAGGAACCGATAATTGGCGTATACAGATGAGTATTCTGTTTGACGGTATAAATCAGTGTAACAAAAAGGGAGATAGCGATACTACATCAGAATGGAGATAAAGGAGAAAGGTTTATTGTTTGTAGCCGCGCAGAGTACGTGAGCTGCCAATACAATTGAATCAAAAAGCACAGTGCAGAGGATGTGTGTAGCTAATATTAGAGAAAATGAAGAGGTCGTAAGTAGACGCAAAGTAGGTGATGCAGATTTACATTTTGCTGAAGAATCATTCGTGACAACGAATCTGCGAATAACGTTTCTGTCATTTATAAGCCTGATTTAAAGGAAAACGAATTTGTGCGATTGATAGAAACCCGCGAAGATTGTAATATTGACGGACCACGAACTAAGAAAAACCATCTACCTGCTACAAAAAGTAAACAAGAGGAATTCGTTGCTATGGAACGAATCCAGAAATGCATGAATTACGGGACTAGCGACGATCTAAAGTTCTCAAAGTAATTAAGAAAGGCTTTCATGTTCGAAGTTGACAGTGATAGCAAAGATGCCGACTTAAATGAAAATTAAGAAATCGGTCAATCTAGTGATTCAGAATCGGAGGAAACGAAGCTTACTGAGAAACTCTGTCTGATAGAAATGAAAATACCACAGAATGAGAATATTTCATGTGCAAAGTTGCCGAAACTGGGCAGTAAACAGGAAAAAGAAGTTATTCAAGAGGAAATGAAATCTGTAAATGACGAGACCTGTGAAGAAACAGTAATGTCAATACAGGATCGGGAAGACATACCACATCCTGAGAAAAAGGAACCACCGAATGAAATAATTAGTAAACAGTAACAACTAAAGATCGTAAAGGGTTTTGCGATCGGAAAGAAGAAAGAAGCACCCGAATAAGAATGTAAAGAGATGAATCCCATTTCATGGGAAGATGTAATGGTAAACCAAGACTTATTGTGGGAGAAACAAAAGAACGAGGATGGAACTTTTAAAATGTTATACTTAAAAAGAGGCACCTGGTAGTAAAAGAACAGCCAATATATGTAAAAATATTAGGAGATTCCAAAACGAAGATGAAGTGTGGAAATCAGTGAAGGTCAAATTTGACAGTAATGACTGTCCACAGATAGCAAAATTTTACAAAATAGTTAAAGGGGTACTGTTTATTAGAACAGGGGAAAATAGTGAAGAATGGCAAGTCTGTTGGCCATCACAGTCTGAAATAGAATTAATTTATTACTTTCATTTGGCATAAGGACAATGTGGGGCGAAAAAGTGCCACAAGAAAATGGCAAGTGTTGTCAAAACTGAGCGTAATGCTTTGAAAAAGTTACAGATCATTAGAAGTCATGCGATGTTTGTCAAAAGGACTAAAATGGCCAAGAATACTAACAGAGGTGCCATTCAGAGTCTCAAACCATTAGATAACTGAGAGCTACTGTCTGTGGGCCTATATGGGCCCCTAGCTAAAACCACAGTAAATTTCACTACATTCTATTTATTTTAGATGTGCTTTCAAAATCTATTAAACTGTATCCAATCAGGAAAGTCACAGCTAAAGCAGCTCACCAATTTATTGCAAAATTATGGTTAGAAGGAATGGAGCAAAAATGAATACAAAGGAACACAAGTAACACACATTTCAGCCTACCATCCATCTAGTAATCCAGTAGGACGCTACACGCGAGAATTAGGAAGACTATGCAGGACGTACTGTCACCAAAACCATAGAACCTGGGGCAAATTTATTCCAAAATTTGAAGTTATCATGAATTCATTACAACATGAAACCACTGGTTTCACACCTGAAGAAATTAATTTATTCCAGAATTTGAAGTAATCATGAATACATTACAACAAGAAACCACTGGTTTCACATCTGAAGAAGTTATGTTAGGCCATAAAACTATAAGTTTGATAGAAGAAGTGTTAGAATACCCAGTAAAGAAATGGATTGGGTAAAGATAAAGGAAATAGTGAGAGTAAAAGTAGACGAAAACCAGAAGCAAGAGTCAAAAGGTATGATGAAAACGTAAAATTTTCAAAATTTAACATTGTTGAAGTGGTAATTATTAAATTTTACGAAAAATATAATTAGATAAATCACGAGATTTTAAAATGTAAATACGTTTACTATGGTATTTTAGAATTTCAATGAATACTTTCTGGTTCATCCTAAGTCCAGAAAACCACCAGGAACTTGAAACATTGTCGACTAAAGAAATATATAGCCAGCAATGTGTAAAATTTTGTAACTATTATTAGTATCCAATGTGTGTATCATGTACAAATTTTACTGCAACCATATTAATGTCTGTCAAGTTTCAGGTTCTGAGATACTTTTGTATAAATGTGCAATGTTGGTAAATTGAAACAAATGTGTCACTTAGAGGACAGTTAAGTGAAATAATGCAGCGTAAAGGAGATAACAAACCCATGGTTTTTGACGAAAATGGACTGCCAAAAACTATGTCGCGATATAAGGGGCAGCCTACAAGGAAGAATGAACAAAGTGTTCTTAAAAAAATGAAAAATGGACTGCTTTTGATCTCATAAAGACACAGCCAAAAGAAAAGTGAGTGCTATTGGTTCACAGGAGCCAAGAAGGTCTGCCATAATACCCACACTAGAGGCAGCAAATTGTTAAACTAAAGTATAGTAAGTTTGTGCTATTAATGTCAAAACTTTTATGTGTAAAGTGTGTTTTTATGATGTAACTTGTAACAGACTTACGTATACACTGTTTGTTCACGAGGACAATGCTTTAACGTAAATGAACCAATGAAACCTATTATTTTTCAGTATATCAATCATGCTTACCTGTAGGAATACATAATTAAAATAAGGGCGTATATAACATTATTTGTTTATGGTTCATTTATATTTTTATATAAATATTTTTTTTGTTTTACAATTTTCGTATGTTGGTACTATAGTTTATGTAGGCGTAAATTAAAAACTGTGCTATATTGGAGTTTGAAGTTCTTTGCATTGTATGAGAGTAATGTATGTAAAATACTGTGGAAATTGGTTATTGTGTTAAACAATTTTCTAATGACGTTTGGTATTTTAAAATTTTTGAGTGTATAAATTGTTCATGTTGACGTAAATTTGACAATTTAAGAAATGGTCACGTTTAGGAACAATGTAAGAAATAGGTGTTATGCAAAAGGCAGTGTGCTTCTGTTTGAAACGAAAGCGCTTCTGGGGAGTGGAAAGGTGGAAAGGGCGAACTGGCGACTTCCTAGAGCAAGTGCGAGAAGTGAGCCACACAGTCTGCAGGCATCAGTGAGACAACACCTTTGTGGAGCAGGAGAAACTTTGCCTGCATATTAGCACAAAAATGCCTCAAATGAAGACTGCAAACGGCTTACGGCATTCCTGCGAGTTGTTGGGCTACTGTATGTAAAATTGAACGACGCCAGGAAGAGAAATGGAGCCCATACTACCAGCTACTCACAGGCCGTAGTGTGGGTAGTATAGCCTTCCTAATTGTTCGCCACACCCAAGCCTACAGTCAGCAGATAAATTTTTTGTGTTTTTATTTTTGTACAGAGTGAACCATTAATTTAAACTGTGTTTTAATAATCATTCTTGAACATCAAAGAAACTGGTTCACCCTGTTATTTCATTCAAATCGTACAGATATTAGGGTTCCTTCGGGTGTTTGATTAATCTGAGTATCCTGTTCTACAAACTTATGAAGTGCCAAGTTAATACAAAAAGACATCATTTAAATTGTTTTTGTGTTTTCTTAACTCAAAGTGATTTAGTAAAAGTTTGCTTAAGTAAAATTCAATCAGAGTGTAACCAAGTTACTAGAATCAGTTAAATGACTATACAGAGTTAGTTCAAAGAATAATAGCTTTTGAAAGGAAATTCCAGTAAATATGAGGTTTTCTTGAAGTGAAATCTTCAGTATGAAAAGTGTGTGCTGTAGTATCTAAGTATTTAAGCATTTAAGTTTGTTGATTATAGAAAATGCTTTTCTAGAGGTTCTCCCCGACCCCCCCCCCCCCCCTCCCGGCCAAATTTTTTCTAGCTTCCTTGCAGTTAACTAATGGGCTTATTCTCTTTTAAAAACGTAATGTATAAGGGCGTGGTCCAACATTGTTTACGTGGAGTAATATTTATTCGAAGAAGCAATTTAAACTGTAGCAAGAAATTAGGCAGAATTCATGCTTCTGCTTTCCCAATACTTCACTGTTTCATTGCCTGGATAGGTTGGTGACCATTTGTACATGCTTTGAACCAGTAAATGAACTTGGAACTGATTTGTCCTAGCTTCAATATAATGCTATTCATACTGCGTTTCTTTGTAACCGCTGGGTAAGATCTTAGGAAAAGAACTGAATAGTCAGATTAACTGATCCATTAGACACAACACACAGTCAAATCCTGTAAAAAGGATAACTCTATTGATTAGCTTTTCCTATTAACAGTTCTATACTCCCAAAGCGTTTTTTATTTGGAGACTAAACTAAATTTAAGTAAGAGGGTCGTACGTGGCTTTTCCCGTGACAGGACTATTTGTTCTGTTGGGGTATAGTATAGTAGGGTTATAAGCCGATGTCCACACCAATTTCATCGAAACCGACTCAGCGGTTTTGACACGAAAACGTAACGAACAGAGTTACTTTTGCATTCAATAATACTGGCAAACAGGTTTGCATTAAAGAGACTGAGGATTTATAAAACATTGTCGAACTTATTGCCCTGTCAATTCAGGGTGACACCTCGAGCTTTCGACCGTTACCTCCATCGTCTTAGACAGGAGCAAATGACTGTCAAAACTGCTACTATTCTGGCCTTGTGTAGCACATAGAAGGCTTCTGATTGGTCGGAAATTACGTAGTGCTCTCACAAATGGTGTCAACGTCTGCAATGGCGTCGCCACCGCACCCACCGTATCGTAAACATTGAGACTAATATCTCTGGCTGCTCTCTGCATCGAGAGCTCGCTTCCATGTACCGCTAAGAGTTTACCGTTGTCACGGCTGAAGCTTTACTCACATATTATTATTTCTGCAGCCTCTTTAATTAGAGTGTTCCAGTATGTAAGAACGTGGTACAAAACTTTTGATTTGTCAAACAGAATTTGTCTGTTAGTGAGGCTATACTGCAGATTTATCCAGTTCTTGATTCTTAATATGCCGCTGATGTCCTGCACTGCGGTCGGAAACGGTTCGGATGGACTAGAATGTGTGTTAATTCCTAAGAGACCAATTTGCTGAGGTCATCGGTCCCTAGACTTAGACACTACTTAAACTAACTCAGCTAAGAACAACGCACACACCCATGCCCGAGGGAGGGCTCGAACCTCCGACAAGGGGAGCCGCGCGGACCGTGACAAGGTGCCTTAGACCGCGCGGCGACAGGTATTATTGATTCCGCATTCACAAGGGATGTTGTAAATCTCAGGAATCCTGAGGCCGAGACTTCTTAGGGGATCGAAAAATAGACCTTATACCTCGTCTTCCCGGGACTCTGCCTATTTTGCTGTACGTATCACCATAGAAAGGAATGAATACAATCAGTGGCTCATCACTGAATGTTCAGCATTTTCACGTCTCCCTTTCTTGGAGAACTTCATATCACATGATCCATAACCGTTCTTTCTGAAGATATACTCCAGTTGATTTATTTCGGAATGCAAGTCAGAAACAGTTTTCCTCTGTGTATCGGTGTACTTAAAGCTGTTCTCTTCTGGATTGAATCCGAAAAACCTGTGCGTTAAAATAAAAATCGATATGTGTCGGCTTGCGGTGCACGGAAAGGCAGAGACGTCCATCCAATTTTCGTTGTACCAATAGTCTAAAATGGTACCCTTTCCTGTCTGTCTCCACGGTGAACAGGATGTTTGGGAGCACGCTGTTCATATGTTCATGGAAATGCTAGGTAATTTCCGACCAATCAGTAGCCGTCTGGGGACTATACGAGGCCACCGCAGCAGCTTTTTTCGACAGTCGGTTACTTCTGACAAAGACAAACAGATAATCATTGAAAGCTCGAGGTTTTACCCTGAACTGACCTGTCAAGAAGTCCGAGAATGTTTTGTACGATAATGCCGTCGCAAAAGACTTTGTTTTCACGTTGAAGATTGTCGAATCATTGTATTCATTACGTTGAATCATATTACGCAGAAAATATCAACCAAAAAACCATTTTCACATATATGGTAAAGTTCAAATTTCAGAGAGGAAATAGCTCTTTCAAACAGTAAATATGTTTCAGAAATTCGCGTTATATTCAATACATCTTCGCTGAGTTAAAAGAAAAAGCAACATTGCCATGTACTGGGTCCTTGGTGTGTTACCAAAGGAAAAGCGTCATCTGTTGGTTCCTGGGTGTACTTCACTATGACAATCACGTCACTGAGGTAAGCATTCGAAATACCAGCCTAAACAGATGATGTTAGATAAAACTTTTGGATATTATTTTTTTTTCTGTGTTCCGATTCTGATGAAACAAAGCCCACATGTTGCCGCGAGCTGTGCTCAAGTCACGGTGAAAATTCCACGAAAATTCGGATAGTAGGTTTGGAGAATAGCGCATTCGGACGGACAAAAACACAACAATTTCGCATCATTATTGTTACTAAACGCATAGATGATGTAAATGCTGCTACTAAAAATATTGCCGTTGGGGGGGGGGGGGGGGTGAAGATACTGCTGTGCTCCGTTCACCTCCTTCACTCGCTCTTGGATCAGCTCCTGCAAGTAAATGGAAGGTACGTCCACCAATATCGAGTCCAGTTGCAGCTCCCCTCTTTCCTTTACCTGCGCGCTTTTCCCCCTGCCGTACTGCCGGAAAGCGCAGAGACGTTCGCGATTCCGCCTTCCTGTCGGCTGTCCTGGGAGGGAAGTCCGCCTGCGGTGCTCCCCTTTGATGTGTGAGGCTGGTGTTACGTCTGTGTGCACGTCGAGGCAAACGACAGCTTGAAGGGAAAACTTGAGGGGAGACGTGCAGCTCCGGCATCCAGTGTGAGACAGGCTGTCCTAGCAACAGACACGAATCTAGGTTGGCCATTAATGGCTCTGCCTGAAAGAATGGACCGGACACACATCTTGAAGCATGAAAGAATTGTCAGTTTGGTAATGGCGGAAAGAGTGAAGGCTACAAATCGTGAAGGGAGACCGTTTCGAATAAAGCAAGCAGTTACAAATGGATGTAGGTAGCAGTAGTTGTGTTGATTGTGAATGCAAAAATGTTCGTAAGGACTGGTGTAACGCCGTCATGAAGCCATGAGACTCACTTTTCCCTGCAGAAAAAATATTTATTACGCTGGGATCGCCAGTTATTATAAAATAACCCTAGTTATGCAGATTTTAATTCACAACGTAAAAAAATTCTGGAAACGGTTCTGAGGAGCAATGGGTACTCCACAAATTATATTAGAAGTGTAACAGAGCCAAACACTCAGCGAAGTAAGGAACCAGAAAAATAAATGTCGGGTACGGCCTTTCTGCCATACATTCCCAGAGTGACGGACAGAATCGGCCGTATATTGCGCAAACATGACGTAAAGCCGATTTTCAAACCGACAAAGAAGATCAAAGAGTGTCTTAGATCGGCGAAGGAGAAAAGGGACCCACTTGTAACGTCGGGAATATACTGTATACCATGCACATGCGGAAAAGTTTATGTCGGAATGACTGGACGAACAATTAACACCAGCATGAAAGAGCATAAGCGACATTGCAGGTTGGGTTCATATGGTTCAAATGGCCCTGAGCACTATGGGACTTAACAGCTGTGGTCATCAGTCCCCTAGAACTTAGAACTACTTAAACCTAACTAACCTAAGGACATCACACACATCCATGCCCGAGGCAGGATTCGAACCTGCGACCGTAGCAGTCGCGCGGTTCCGGACTGCGCGCCTAGAACCGCGAGACCACCGCGGCCGGCTGCAGGTTGGGGCAGGTGGAGAAATCGGCCGTGGAAGAGCACGCACTGAATGAGACCGACCACGTAATAAAATTCGCCGACACGGAAGTTCTGGCTGTAGAGAAGCACTATCACACGCGCTTATTCAGAGAAGCTGTAGAAATACAAAAACACGCGAACAGGTTCAACAAGAAAGAGGAAAGCCTTAAGGTAGACGGATCCTGCCTTCCCGTACTGCAGCGAACGACCTTCGCAGGTAGCAAGAGGAGAACCGCACCGGAAATGACCGAGGAGAAGCCCTCGGACGTTTGCGCCCCAGGTACATATAGTCTGCGGTCGCGAGCTCGGCTCCAGTTCACCACCGGCAATGGAGGGTGAAGCTTCGACAGTGCCAGCCACTCGTGTTGGCGGAACGTCAGAAAAATCATTAGATGAACATCGGCCGAAGAACCGAAAAAGCCAATAGGCAGTTTGTCAACAAGTGGCCACGAAAGCCTTAACAATTTTGTAAAAAAATTCACTTTGCAATGAAGCTGGGAGGCTCTTCTACAAATTTCTTGGAACTTAATGTAGATTTCAGTAGAAGAAAACACCTATTTAGCATTTTCAGAAAGGACATAGCTACTGAACAGTAATCCCTTTTAAGTTAGCAGCATATACACGGCCACAAACAAGCAGCTTTCCATTCAGTGTTGCATCGCTTCATATCTTTTCCATTATCCAGATCAGCCTTTCACACAGACTACAAACCATCAAACAAATTGCTTTCAGCATTAGATATAGCTCTGACCTGGTTCGTAATATTCTACGAAAATCGAAACTGAATAAAATTACACCACTTCTGTACGGTGGCCAACAGCAATCAATAGTTTCACAGCCTGGTGTAAAATTTCCTACACTGGCAATGTTTCAGACAATCTTACCAAAAATGTCAAAGTCTTACAACTACAGATCTACATTTTATGATACCAATAACATGTAGAATAGTAAACACAAAATGCAGTCCCAGGCATATAATGGGGTGTATAACATTAGTATAATCAGTCAATTGGGTAGAGCTGTGGCAATTAGGCTACGGAACATGAGGAAAGCTGGCAATTACGGAAGAAAGATTAGATCTTTGCTGATCATCTTTTAGGAAAAAAACATCAATTTGATGTAGAATGTGAAGTATTACGTTCTGTCAGAAAAAAGAGAAAGATGAGCATACTGTAAATAATAGTAACCAAGAAACGCATGACGCAGGAGGCCTGCTTAGCATTAAATCAACAGACTCAGTTTCCATTTTCCCCCTTGTTAAATTAATTTTCCATTACAAATGCTAGATTCAAATTGTAAATTCATTTTATTTCACCCCATTTGTTATATTTATCAGCACATAACCCCCACCCCTTTCTTAATTAATGTGATTAGTGCAATATTTTCCTATGTAAACACTTTGTCATCTTTGTATCTTATGTACAAATAAGGACGGCCTGAGAATCCGAGAACCGGTTCTTCACCAAATAACTATAATTTTCCAGAATATTAGAGGTGTTTTCCTTTCGAATCTTTTAACGTAATATTTTTGGTAATACTCCAAATTTGTGGGTCGCAATACCTAGCCACAGCCGGTTAGTGATGTAGAAGTAACGAAACTCTTACTGAAATAAGAATGTTCATGAAACGAAATAAAACAAGATGTTAACAGTTTATGAAATTTCAAAATGGAACTGAAAGCTTTCCTTACCGGACTTGATATATTAAACATTGGTTTCATTATGAGAATTATGTAACAAGGATTAACGTAAGCAGCTGAAATTCGTTGGGAACACTTTCAAGGAACTATAATTTTATGTTGTAAGATAAATACGTACCAAACTTTCGCAACTGCATGCAGCTATCAATTAATATCTTTGAAAGTAAAGAAGAATTGTTTCTAGAACAAAGGTATGTTTCCAGTACACAGGGCTACCCAGGGGTAACGGTCAATGTTCATGGATCTGACAAGAACGATCATTTGACGTAAATAACTACATGTGAACATATGCTCCATTTCTAGTAGTTTCCGAGATAGAAGACATTTGTTGCAGGCGAGGTGAAATGCTTACCCGTATCCTGGACGCTGCTGCCCTCATCAGGTATCGCGCGGAGGCACTCAGACAAGCAACACTTGTTCTCCCAAGAGTACCTAAATGCATCGAAGTTGGCAGTGAGATGTTCCAACGTTTAGTGCAGTAGATGCGACGCGTGCGTAAGGTATTGCTTAGAAGCGTATGCTTTAAAAACGCGTATTTTTCAATAGACAGTATGCAAAACGGAATGTTTTAATGTTTGCTAACTGCTGCACACGTGCGCGTATGTAAGCCTGACAATGTACTGAATTCCACAGGAAATAAACAACAGTGTATAGTAAATGTGTTCTATCTCGGAAACAATCCGGATTGGGGCGTATGTCCAAATAAAGTCGTTATTTTTTTTTTTTTTTTTTTGCTTGAAATGATCATTTCTGTCATATCCTTGAATATCGATCATTCCTCCAGGGATACTCTGTATGGGAAGAACGTTTACCTACTGTACTTGACGTGAAACTTAGAAAAAGTGAAGCCGATACAAGACATGCTCGGCTGCGAATGTAGCCACGCACCCACTATAAATGATTATAGAGTTGGAATTCTCTGTGACACACAGAACGTACGCCAGAGTGTACTAGTAGTACTCGCGTTTGGTGCTATATAACGGGCGTGAAAAGCGTCAGATGTTGAATGATCGCCGTGAACGATTCGGAAATCCCAAGTGCTAATGCGAGAAAGCGTTATCAGCACCTGCCAGAATTTGAAAGTGGCCTCAGTGCCGGTCTATACCTGACCGACTACTCGAATCGTGAGATATCCAAATTTGTGGGACATTGAGACGTGACAGTAGCCTCATGTTGGACTGCATGGGAACTTGAGCGCAGTCATACTCGTCGGCAGCGATTTGGCTGACCACGAATGACCACCAAAAGAGAGAATCCCTGTACTGTGCACCAAGCACATCATAACCCCATCACACCTGCTCCTGGCGTTCGAGGACAAGTAATGGACTTACTGCAACGTTCTGTATCAGTACCCACCAATAGGCAGAGACTAGCTGCAACAGAGATAACGTTCTACGCGTAAGCTACCGTTAAAATTTCAACACAAATGGCTGTGTCTGGCGTGGTGCTGTCGCCAGGTAGCTCGAACTGTTTACGAATGACGTCTTGTCGTTCTAAGGGATGAATAGTTGTTCTACACTACTTCGAATGATCATCATCAGCGAATATGGCTACGACCTGCGGAGCGGTCCCATTCTTCCAACGTCTGTAGCAGCACAGCGGTTTTGTTCCTGGAATCATCGTTTGGGGAGTCATTTCACATCATGGCTGGCAGTGACTGAAGGAATTGTGACGGCACAACGGTACTCCTCACACCTCCTGTGTTGTCTTAGACTGAGGTGACAAAAGTTACGGTATAACGAGATGCACGTATATAGATGACGGTAGTATCGCGTACACAAGGTACAAAAGGACAGCCGCGCGGGATTAGCCGAGCGGTCAAAGGCGCTGCAGTCGTGGACTGTGCGGCTAGTCCCGGCGGAGGTTCGAGTCCTCCCTCGGGTATGGGTGTGTATGTTTGTCCTTAGGATAATTTAGGTTAAGTCGTGTGTAAACTTAGAGACTGATGACCTTAGCAGTTGTCCCATCAGATTTCACACACATTTGAACATTTCTTTATAAAAGGACAGTGTATTGGTGGCGCTGTCATTTGTACCCAGGTAATACATGTGAAAAGCTATATCCGACGTGAATATGGCCGCACGACGGGAAATAACACACTTGCACTGCGGAATGGTTGTTAAAGCTAGATGCATGGGACATTTCATTTCGAAAATCGTTAAGAAATTCAGTGCTCAGTAATTTCAAAAATCAATGTTGTACGTACGATAGGCGTTTCAGTTACGACAGTATGGGCTGTAGCAGCAGACGAACGATGCGAATGCCTTTGTTAACAGCACGATCTCGCCTGTACTGCCTCTCCTGTGATCGTGACCATATCGTTTGGACCATAGATGACTGGAAAACAGCGTTCTGGTCATATGAGTCCAGATTTCAGTTAGTAAGAGCTTATGGTTGGGTTTGAGTGTGACGCAAATCCCATGAATCCATGGACCCAAGATGTCACCAAGGCACTAAGCAAGTTGATGGTGGCTCCATAATGATATGGGCTGAGTTTCCATGAAACAGAATGGATCCGGTGGATGTTTGGGTACTTGGAGACCATTTGCAGCCATTCATGAACTTCATGTTCACAAGCAACGATGGAATTTTTATGGATGACAATGCAACCTGTGACCGGCCCACGTTTGTTCGTAGATGATTTGAAGAACACTTTAGACAATTTGAGCAAATGGTTTGGCAACCCAGACGGTCCAACATGAATTCCGTAGAACATATATGGGGCGTAATACAGAGGTCAGTTCGTGTACAAAATCGTGCACCGGCAACACTTTTTGAACTAGGGACGTCTATAGAGGCAACATGGCTCAATATTTCTGCAGGGAACTCCCAACGACTTGTTGAGTCCATGCCATGTAGAGTCCCTGCGTATCAGTGGGCAAAAGGAGGTGCGACACGTATTAGGAGGTACCCCATAGCTTCTGTCACCTCAGTGTATGTTACCAGTCATGTGACAGCGTTTAAGATATTTTGTTACATAATAAGCCACTGGAATAGTTGAATGGTGCTCTCACTATGAATGTACCAATGATGGCTCTAACTCTCACTGTTCTTAACTGTGGTATCGTGATTCCTCAACTATAATTCCTTAACAATACTCGAATGACTATCTCCACAATAGCTACCGTTTTGTCAAAATAAATCAAAACTGAACTATTTACTGAGCTGTGTATATGAACTTCTCCCGTCTACCTTGCAAACAAAGAGTACTTCAATTCTCGTGCACACTCTCAATCACCAATACATGTACGAACTTACTATAATGTTTACTTAAGTCGGTAGAATAGATTGTGTTTCAACTTAAGCAAAGTCAGTGAGTATTAATGCCGTTGGTGTACATTTTCCTACGTGGAGTTAGGGACGTATGATTTATTCTGAATTTATAAAAAATATTTGTGAACAAACTGGGTGCTAATAATTGTGAGTGAGATAACACTCTAGTGTGAGACAGCTATAATAAAATTGCTGCTGTTGTTTGCCTTGCCCCTAATACAATGTCTGAACCAAAGCAGTGACACATTCACTAGTGGATATTAACGTAGCGCTTGTCCACCATTTGCATTTAATACGGCTTGAACTGTGCTGTGGAGAGTTTCACTGAGGTGCCTGAATGTCTGAGGAGGAACAGGAGCACATTCTTCAACAAGAACCAAACCATAGGTGGTACCGATGTTGGATGCTCGGGTCTGGAGCGAAGTCGTCGTTCTAACTCACTCCAAATGTGTTCCATTGGAGTCAGATCGGAACTGTTGTTAGGCCAGTCAATTTCAGGAATGTTACTGTCCACAGACTATTGCTTCACAGCTGCCCCTTTATTTCAGGATGTTCTGCCATGCTGACATAAAAGTCCATCGTCTCCGGACTGTAAGTGGTACATTATGCTGTAAAATGTGTTCCTTTCCTTCCCCATTTACCGTTTTCTTAAGCGCAATAAGTGGCTACACTCTAACTACGAAAAGATCACGATACTTCCTCCGTAGCTCACTGTAGCACGTCAGCTGCGCTGCGCATATAACGTTCCATAGGCATTAGCGAAACTAAAACCACAGTCACTCCAAATCACTCCTTTGCAGTCATCCACTGTTCAGTGACGTCGCTCTTTACAGCACATCAAGCATCACGTAGCGCTGACTGAAGAAATTTGTGACTTATGAGGCGCAACCCAGTCGTTTTACGCTATTCATTTTATCTCCCCCCTCTGTCGTTGATTTAATCGGATCTTCTTCGACCACCCTCCGAAGTACTCGACGGTCACTGTCCATCAGTACACGATGTGTGCCTGGTCTTGTTTTACCTTTAGATGTCCCTTCGCGTTTCTACTTCACGATCACGTTGTGAACTGCCGCCTTGCACATCATGAGGGAGGTTGAAATGTCCCTCTTGGGTGGGATGTCACTCACGTGACATCCAATGGCTGGTTCACATTCCAGGTCACTGAGCACAACGGAAGCAGCTATTCAGCAGTTACTCCTTTTCTGCTGACAACACAATATAGTGGCAAGTCCGCCTCAAGGATATCTAGTGCTCGACTCTGTATTACATTCGCATGTCCGGCTAATTCTGATCATACAGTGCATTGATTCCTAAGCTGGAGGTAATTACCCCCTGAGGGGTAAAATGAAATTTTCTGAGGGGTAAAAACGAGATGATTCGATTCTTTTCAAAAGATCTTTTCAAAAGATCATTACTATTACAACAGTTTTGTAAGACTCTAATATTGACTACATAATTTATCGATAATTACTTTTTCTCAGTTAGTACCATTCAGTCGGCCGCTGTGACCGAGCGGTTCTAGGCGCTTCAGTCCGGAACCGCACTGTTGCTACGGTCGCAGGTTCGAATCCTGCCTCGGGCATGAATGTGTGTGATGTCGTTAGGTTATTTAGGATTAAGTAGTTCTGAGTCTAGTGGACTGATGACCTCAGATGTTAAGTTCCATACTGCTTAGAGCCATTTGAACCATTTAGTGCCATTCATGCGGTAGCCGTTACAGTTTTCTCACATAGTCCATCCACTACACACATACGTTGAGCTTTGTCCCGTGCATCACTGATGATGAAAGTGAGACATATACGTAACAAATGCTAAATATCTCGAGACTATATCTTCCCTAAGATTAAGACAGATCATAACGACTGGGAGAGCGGTGTGCTGACCCCACGCCCCTCCTATCCGCATCCTCCACTCAGAATGACACGGCGGTCGGATGGTCCCGGTAGGCCACTCGTGTCCTGACGACGGAGTACCTGCATTAGTCCAGAAATTACTTCATTATTCGCTTGGATACAAATAAATGAATTGACAGCATGACACTGCAGTAACTACGTAAGGGCCACTACAATGCTGTACGCAGCATTATTATTATTATTATTATTATTATTATTATTATTATTAGAGTGACTCGATACAAAGCATTAGGAATGTGAAGTCGTCCAATTTCTGCCAGTTTAGAAGTAAGGAGTGCAGCAGTGAAGTGATTTACGAACAGTACGTATAGTGCACAAATCTGAACTTGTCTGATTTAAAAATGGGTTGCAGTGTGCAGATTAAGCAAGAGCTGCAATGGAAAAGAATAATACACGGGAAGCAAGTTCTGTAACAAGTGTTTACCCTCATCGTGGATCGTTAGCTTTCCTTTCTGAGAACGAGTTGCGTAAGCACTTGCGATGCACCACGTATTCCTTCGTCATTCATTCTGACACACACACACACACACACACACACACACACACACAAGCACACACACAAACTAAATATCATTGATCCTTCATCATTTAAAAAGTAAAAGTGTTCCAAGAAAAGTCTTACATTTTGCAGTTTAGATACGTGCTGAAGTTCTACATCTACATCTACATCCGTACTCCGCAAGCCACCTGACGGTGTGTGGCGGAGGGTACCCTGAGTACCTCTATCGGTTCTCCCTTCTATTCCAGTCTCGTATTGTTCGTGGAGAGAGGGATTGTCGGTAAGCTTCTGTGTGGGCTCTAATCTCTCTGATTTTATCCTCATGGTCTCTTCGCGAGATATACGTAGGAGGGAGAAATATATTGCTTGACTCTTCGGTGAAGGTATGTTCTCGAAACTTTAACAAAAGCCCGTACCGAGCTACTGAGCGTCTCTCCTGCAGAGTCTTCCACTGGAGTTTATCCATCATCTCCGTAACGCTTTCGCGATTACTAAATGATCCTGTAACGAAGGGAGCTGCTCTCCGTTGGATCTTCTCTATCTCTTCTATCAACCCTATCTGGTACGGATCCCACACTGCTGAGCAGTATTCAAGCAGTGGGCGAACAAGCGTACTGTAACCTACTTCTTTTGTTTTCGGATTGCGTTTCCTTAGGATTCTCCCAATGAATCTCAGTCTGGCATCTGCTTTACCGACGATCAACTTTATATGATCATTCCATTTTAAATCACTCCTAATGCGTACTCCCAGATAATTTATGGAATTAACTGCTTCCAGTTGCTGACCTGCTATTTTGTAGCTAAATGATAAGGGATCTATCTTTCTATGTATTCGCAGCACATTACACTTGTCTACATTGAGATTCAATTGCCATTCCCTGCACCATGCGTCAATTCGCTGCAGATCCTCCTGCATTTCAGTACAATTTTCCATTGTTACAACCTCTCGATACACCAGAGCATCATCTGCAAAAAACCTCAGTGAACTTCCGATGTCATCCACAAGGTCATTTATGTATATTGTGAATAGCAACGGTCCTATGACACCCCCCTGCGGCACACCTGAAATCGCTCTTACTTCGGAAGACTTCTCTCCATTGAGAATGACATGCTGCGTTCTGTTATCTAGGAACTCCTCAATCCAATCACACAATTGGTCTGATAGTCCATATGCTCTTACTTTGTTCATTAAACGACTGTGGGGAACTGTATCGAAAGCCTTGCGGAAGTCAAGAAACACGGCATCTACCTGAGAACCCGCGTCTATGGCCCTCTGACTCTCGTGGACGAATAGCACGAGCTGGGTTTCACACGACCGTCTTTTTCGAAACCCATGCTGATTCCTACAGAGTAAATTTCTTGTCTCCAGAAAAGTCATTATACTCGAACATAATACGTGTTCCAAAATTCTACAACTGATCGACGTTAGAGATATAGGTCTATAGTTCTGTACATCTGTTCGACGTCCCTTCTTGAAAACGGGGATGACCTGTGCCCTTTTCCAATCCTTTGGAATGCTACGCTCTTCTAGAGACCTACGGCACACCGCTGCAAGAAGGGGGGCAAGTTCCTTCGCGTACTCTGTGTAAAATCGAACTGGTATCCCATCAGGTCCAGCGGCCTTTCCTCTTTTGAGCGATTTTAATTGTTTCTCTATCGCTCTGTCGTCTATTTCGATATCTACCATTTTGTCATCTGTGCGAAAATCTAGAGAAGGAACTACAGTGCAGTCTTCCTCTGTGAAACAGCTTTGGAAAAAGACATTTAGTATTTCGGCCTTTAGTCTGTCATCCTCTGTTTCAGTACCATTTTGGTCACAGAGTGTCTGGACATTTTGTTTTGATCCACCTACCGCTTTGACATAAGACCAAAATTTCTTAGGATTTTCTACCAAGTCAGCACATAGAACTTTACTTTCGAATTCATTGAACGCCTCTCGCATAGCCCTCCTCACACTACATTTCGCTTCACGAAATTTTTGTTTGTCTGCAAGGCTTTGGCTATATGTTTGATGTGAAGCTCCCTTTGCTTCCGCAGCAGTTTTCTAACTCGGTCGTTGTACCACGGTGGCTCTTTTCCATCTCTTACGATCTTGCTTGGCACATACTCATCTAACGCATATTGTACGATGGTTTTGAACTTTGTCCACTGATCCTCAACGCTATCTGTACTTGGGACAAAACTTTTGTGTTGAGCCGTCAGGTACTCTGTAATCTGCTTTTTGTCACTTTTGCTAAACAGAAAAATCTTCCTACCTTTTCTAATATTTCTATTTACGGCTGAAATCATCGATGCCGTAACCGCTTTATGATCGCTGATTCCCTGTTCTGCGTTAACTGTTTCAAATAGTTCGGGTCTGTTTGTCACCGGAAGGTCTAATATGTTATCGCCACGAGTCGGTTCTCTGTTTAACTGCTCAAGATAGTTTTCAGATAAAGCACTTAAAAAAATTTCACTGGGTTCTTTGTCCCTGCCACCCGTTATGAACGTTTGAGTCTCCCAGTCTATATCCGGCAAATTAAAATCTCCACCCAGAACTATAACATGGTGGGGAAATCTACTAGAAATATTTTCCAAATTATCCTTCAGGTGCTCAGCCACAACAGCTGCTGAGCCAGGGGGCCGATAGAGACATCCAATTACCATGTCTGAGCCTGCTTTAACCGTGACCTTCATGATAATGTGGGCGAGAGTGGCAGCAAATGGCAGGAGGGAGGGGGGTGAGAGGGCGGGGTTACTAGCTACTTTCTGATTGCACTCAGGGATAATGGTCTAAGAAAGTTTGGGAACCACTGATATAGCGTATATAGACTCAATTTCACAGTGGAAATAATCTCCAGACAATGTTAGAGGAACCGGAGAGTTGTATTGAAAGAGTTAATACTGGTCAATCTGGACGACAACAGTTTTTTCTTCCTTGAGTTGAACAGTAATGCAAAATATCCAACGGCGAATTTTGCTGTAACTCGTAAATATTTTTCATTGTTGGTAACTGATTACTACATCAAAGCTTTACGCCTCGAAATGTGATAATTAATTGAGTTGAAAAAAAGTCTTCATAGAACTGCAGTGCCGTATGACAAGGAATCAACTGTTACTTTATTTCATTGAAAACCAACTAAATTTCGTACATTGCGCTGTTGATTCTCCGCTGCCTGTGCTCGAACGAAAAAACTCTCTGGACTCCTGGTCTACAGTTGGATAGCACTGTCTATAAATGCGACAATGAGTGGTCACATAATTAAATAAATAAACTGAAATGTTAAATAGTCAAAAATACAGTTCCCTCGCATTGTCTTGCTACCAAAACTCCAACACAACTCTCTGGACGAGAGTTTTATGTTTCATTAGCCGTTTTATTTGTAAGTAGACACAGTTTTAAGTCAACAGTGGACACATGCGTAGTAATGTATTTGATAACATGACTTATTGATTCACAATAAATCATTGCTTGTTCGTCACAAAAAGTAATTTTGACAGTCTCTACATCATTCAAAGTCTGCTTCACTAGTACAAAGATCACCATATAGTCATTTTCCTTTGTATTCTCCACTGTCGCTACAGTTCACTGACTCTGTTCTCCCATCGACCAAAACAAATTGCAGTTAACTTCTCCATCCACAATCAGTGCTATTGTTCTACTTGTGTCTCTTTGGCACACATCGGTCACTCCTAGTTCTTTTGATGTCTTGAAATCTTCGTTCCTCTGTCACCTTCTGCGTGATCTTTTTGATAAATCTTCGGTCTTTTGTTCTTCGATGTTCTGTTCTTCTGCCTTCTCTCCTCCGTTTTCTCCCACGCCAGGCCCTCTCCACCGTCGAAAACTTCAAAACCGTGATGTCTCTTCATGAAATTTAATGGTTCATTCCAACAAACATGATACCACCCATCTCTAGCCACTTCATCCAGCTAGTAGCTAAATTACAAGAACTGATTCCCACTCTCTCAATACTTCAGGTCTGCTTCCCACTCATTACTGTCCAATCTTTACCATAAGGAAATTACATCTCTTCCACAAAAACACACTCTACTTCCCATTAATAAACTGTAAGGGCCTCCCTGTCTATCTATTCCCCACTAGCTCTCACCTTCAGCTGTCGCTTCCTGCTTGACAGAATCATACAAATCAGGTTTACCCACCAGCCAAAGCAATTCCCACTACATTGGTATTAAATATGTTACATAAAACATAACATTACATGCATCACCATACACAACATAGGATCGATTTACATTTATTCACATTTTCTCCAGATTTATGATGATATATACATAAAAAAATCGATGATGTACAAATTCCAATCAACGAATAATGAATTTATCATTCTGAGACGTGATCTCTGTCTTCAGATGTTCGAATAACCGTGCTCACTTATACGTGACTGGAAGCCACGCCCCTTCATTCATTCACCGCCCTTCGCTGCACTGAGCAGTCTCTCTGCCTATTTCTCTCTGTCTCTCTCTCTCTCTCTCTCTCTCACACACACACACACACACACATACACACACGCACACACATACACACACACACACACACACAGTACACAAACTTCCCAGTTCCATACTGAAGCCTGGTTCTCGCAACAATCAGCAGCGTTTCGAGTTAATTCGACCGTTACTTTTGCGATGTTGGCCTCTAATCTCACTAGATTACTCACACATTCATACGTAGACATTGCTACACTGAATCATTATGTAGCCATCGTAGTCGTATAGAACAAAATAACAGCACAACATAGTAAACGTACGCTTACGTGTGGCAGTTATTTCATGATATTTACGCCACAAAGAAATCGTTACTAATGTGTGCAGCGAAGAATTTGCGTCAGAGATATATACAGGGTGATTCATCTGCGCCTACCGCTGTCGTTTTATGCAGTCCGCAGTGTTGTAGCTGAGTTTCATACACCAATGGGTTCAAATGGCTCTGAGCACTATGGGACTCAACATCTGAGGTCATCAGTCCCGTAGAACTTAGAACTATTTAAACTTAACTAACCTAAGGACATCACACACATCCATGCCCGAGGCAGGATTCGAACCTGCGACCGTAGCGGTTGCGCGGTTCCAGACTGAAGCGCCTAGAACCGCTCAGCCACACTGGCCGGCTACACCAATGGCGAGATTTTCGTATTGTCACCCTCACAACGAGCAAAATATTAGTTCTGTAGAAAAAGATAAATGAGACCTTTTCGTAGGAAAAAGTCCGTACTTTTCGAGTTATTTAAGAAAGATGTATCAAAATGGCCAAACGCACTCCCACACCCAGAGCCCACAGGTCAGGATTTCTAGGATGTTATTCATGGCACTTCCTCCTACCACTGTAAAAATGCGACTGCACTTATTATTCCATATTCGACCTGTTATGGTATTCATTGGCTTTCCTTATTACGTCACCGGCTTAGTCGAGTACACATAAATTGTAAAATTGACTTTTGTGTATATTTTAGGTAATAATTTGGTGATTTTAAACAGTATAAAACAATCAATTACATCGTTTTATTAGTCATGTCTTCTGACTATGAAACTACTGTGCTTTTACGGGCTAAGTTTAGATCGAAATGTCACTGTAATTATTTTTGACTTGTAAATAATAGATTTCAGTTATCAGTCGTCCTCTGGAATTTTTGTTGGCAGATTTAGATTTCAGCTATAAACTAGCCATTCTCAATGCACTATCATTTTTGGTCAATGCATGTAATGCCTGTTGGGCGGGCTTTGTCCACAGTTCATTGAATTAGTATTCAATGAACTGTGGACAAAGCCACGGACTACTCATGCTGTTTGTGCAAATTTTCATACGTGGAATTAGCAATGCTTCACAGGCTCTAAATTTGTAACAACTGTAATGAAGAATCTGTGTGTTGCGGAATTGAAGATAACCATATGACTTGTCACATCGACGAGCTCGGTCCAAAATTCGAATAGTCCAGTTTAAAATGATATACAAACAAAGCCCCCTCCCCACCCTACTGAAATCATAGTTCACTTGCATGATTAACCAATTTCCCCTACCACTGGTACCCAAAGTTTAAAACTGTGTACTCTTTAAACATAGCTCAGGATAGGTACAGTTGTGCCTTTATTTAAACAAATGCCACACCAGAAGGGCCTCTTCAACACTGCTGCTGACTGGGCTGGGATAGAGCCAGGGCCACCTCACCTCAGCTACTCCCTGAACTGCTTTACACTCCTCAACCACCCCTACATAGCCGTAGACCTCAGGCACCATGTCCCATCTTTAGAATCCAATACTCTACATGTACTATGTTGAAAACTGATGGAAATTCAAAATTGAAGATGAAAAGTCAAGCACAGTTGCTCTCCATCTCAGCTCGGCCTCCCTCACTGCACTGCCTCCACCACACCCACAGACCATATGCATTCTTTCCCAGGTTTAGAATGCACAAACCCACATGCACTATTTTTAAAATGGTAGTAAATTCAAAAAACTTCCTGACTCATCCACTGATCCAGTTGCCCTAAGCTCAAAGTAACTGTTCTGAGAGACAAAATTACTACTGTCGTTTGTGTAATTGTGTGTGTCAAGTGTTGTCTTCGATTAACGTATTAATGCAGAGTCATTATTCGTCTAATCTCCAAACAAAGTTGTACTATTAAAGTAACATGAATGTTTAATTGAACTATTCAACACTTCTCCTCAAAGATAAAACGGTTTTATTACTTGAACGAACCATTTCAGCAAAATTTCCATCTGCGAGTGATAGCCTGTGTTTATCTTTAAACCATATGATATTTGAAATGATTTAATTATTTAATTAACTGAGTTGGAAATAATCTTCATTGGACTGTAACGTCCTGTGATTCCGAATGAGCTGCCAGTTTATTTCGGTGAAAACTACTGAAGTTTCATACCTCATGTGTCTCTGCTCACTGCAGATAAATTCTCTGAGCGGCAGCTGTGCCAATGGATAGTTCTGTCTGTCAGTGTGTCGACGAGCCCTCTCATACTTAAATGAATTGCCTGAAATGTTCAATAACTCAAATTATAGTTTCCTTGCACCTAGAAACATTGTTAAACCATTTAAGATTGGGCCTATAAATGGGGTTGGAGGTTTCTTTATAAGTATACACACTTTTGAGTGCAACAGTGGATGCACATATGAATGTGTTTGATGGCCTAACAACTACTTATTCAAGCTAAATCTGTGCATGGGTCTCACTATAACTAGTTTTGAGAATCTCTACACCGTTTCAGGTTTGTTTCCGGTAGCAAAATGATATCTGTCACTTCCCTTTGTGATGTGATGTCAGAGAAGTTCCCTGGCTCTGTCCCCCTCTCGACAAGATGTACGACGTTAACTTGGGAAAGTTGCTTGATAACCACCGTCTTTGAGAAGGAAAATGACAAAACAGCAACCTGAGGCAATATCAACGAAATTATTCACAAAGAAATTGCAAAATTACTCCCAGGAAACAAGATAACAGAAGAAGGTCCCACAAGTAACATAAAGACTGAATTAAATACAAATCATGCAATAACTGTAAGAGCTGACAGTGGCAATACAACTGTTGTAATGGACAGAGCAACTTTTCCAAACCAACAACACATCAGAAATATCTAAAAATCCAAAAGCCAGCATACAGAAAGAGATTATATACATTTCAAATGACAAACTTCTTACTCACCTTTCAGGAAGCAAGAAACGTTGTATCAATGAACCGACAAGTACCTTGCTTTAGATGACAACCAGAGATACAAATAAATGGGGCTTGTTTCAGGCCTATAGCGAATTGTAGAAATAGCCCAGCATTCAAACTCAACAAAAAGCTCTTCAGAATTCTTAAAGAAATAGACACATTCAATAATAGCAATAATAATAATAGTATAACACTTAGAAACACAATATGTCGAAAACAAAAGTTCGTTATGGAGTCACATTTGACTCATTTGACATACAAGACGGTTATTCCTCTGTAGCAATACACCCAACATTACAGATAGTTAATGCCAACCTACAAAACACAAAAAATCTCTCCCACTCACATCACTGAACTAACGGTGTTGTTAAAATCCACAATCCCACATAACTGCTTTAAATTCAGCCATAAACTCTAAAAACAGGCGACGTATCAGTAGGAACATGTAGTTCTAAAATTCCAACCAGAAATTCCTTAAAAACATCACCTACTACTACAGATATGAAGATGATACTGTCATTTTAATCAATGGCACGAAAGATGATACCAACTGGTTCCAGTTCTTCAACAACTCACGTGGAAATACAATGTTCACTGCTGAACACCAGGCAGTTGACTGTATAAATGTTTTAGACCTTACCATTAGAATAAAGAACAATAGCCAACAACTTCAAATTTGCTAGAAACATACCATAATCTGCAGCTCCTTCTATCACCCCACAGCCCACACACTTCGGTAGATGATCAACAAAATTTTCCAATTCCCGCACTCTGAAGATAAATATATAAACCAGAGATTGAATAATAAAATGAACAGTCATTACAAATGGCTGTAACAACTCCATAGCAGACACCCTAAAGCACTCAATAATGGCAAAACAATCACTTCACAAACACCAACAGAAAATATACTCTTCCATACAGTATGATTTCTGGGTATCATTTCATACTAGATTGAAAATGGCCTCAAACGAAAAGGCATAAACATGTGCGTTACTACCAACAGCAAGTTTGGGCAAAAGTAACCTCTATGCAGCAACATAGAAATGCACCTCACCACAAAAATTTGTACAAAACTGAATGTTTGGACTATGACAGTTAGACCAGGCAGCTAAATCATTAGAGATTAGATTCAAAGAACGCAGGCAGTGCAAAAACACGGAAAATATCACGCATCAGCAAAAGCCATTCACCTGCTTGAAACAAAACACAATGCCAACAAGGTAAGTATCAGGATCCTACACATCCAACAAACGCAAAAATTAGACATCTTTGAAACAAATAAAATACACAAACACCAAATAAAGCAATCATAGTTTATCTTGAATGACAAAAATGACAGCATTTACAATAGTATCATCTTTGTTTTTAGCAGTAGTCTACATTTTAAAATGTACAATACACACACGTCAATGAACTCACTGTCATCCATATCCTACTTCCTGCACAGAGCGCCCTTAATTTTGTCAAATGGATGGAAGTCGTAAGGTGCGAGAGCTGGACTGTAAGGCGGACGAGGGGTCACAGTCCAATGAAGTTTTAAAAGCTTCTTTTGTGTCCGCAGACTTCTGCAAGGCCTTCCGTTGTCATAGAGAAGGAGAAGTTCATTTGCGTGGTTATGTCAAAGAACACGTTGAAGACGTTTCTTCAGTTTCTAGAGGGTAGGTTTGGACGACCTAGCTGCAATGAAGACAGCCGCCTCGTCGAACGACCTGCTGTGTTTTCCTTCACTGTCGCGTCTGCACAGACTTACACTACGCGTGGCGCCACCACCTATCAGAACTTCATGAAACTCTAGGGGCGGCAGCGGGAATACTGCACGATGTCGCACAATCAGTTCCGAATTTTGAAACTAAAGCTGGCTGAGGAAAAAAACGTGTTGTATTACTTACTGAAATCCCCCGTATAATATGAATAATTCTTTGCTCTGAAAGACTTTGGCTCTCCTTCAGTCACCTCGTTCACTCTCTGAATATGAACTCTTTCTCAGTCTATCTCTCAATATCTCCCTCTATCTAGCCCTCTCTCTCTCTCTCTCTCTCTCTCTCTCTCTCTCTCTCTCTCTCTCTCTAATCATAATTTCCATAAATTAATTTGGTTATGAAAGATAACTCGACTAATTCACAAGAGTAATAGACTAATAGATTAATAGACTAGTAGACGTTCCAAATGAAACAGTTTTACCCCACGGTAGCCTGATAGTAGGATCTGTTTGTATTCCTGTGTTCCTTTCTGCATGTCTTTAACTCGGCATCGATGTATTCTGCGTTTACTTAGTTATAATAAGTAACAGATATAAGGTTAACAAATGCACAGCCATATCATATCCAAATCTTAGCTTCTTCCTCTGTGTCCAAATTCCAGCCATAATTGTTAGTTGTGTGTAATTTTATCACTGTTGGCTACGTAATTGTTCCGCTTAAGATTTATAAAATGTCACGTGATTGCATAAACGAGCACAAACGTTAAGCTGTATATATACGTGATAGAAAAGGACTTATGTACCACACGAAATATTTAGTCACTTGTATGTATTCCCCGCAACAGTTTAAAACTGACTGAAATGGTGGTGTTATTTTGCTGTATGATCTCTGTGCTACGCAATAACGTTTTTGTTTTGTTATATATTCATTGCACCCACACACCATCTTTATGTATAAATTGTATCAGTTTACGTGTGATGTATTACGCCACAGAAAACCGCCTATGGTCACTGGAAGTATTCTATTTTAGTAGTTTTATTTTCATGCTTACATTTTCCTTTAGTTATTAGTCACAAATCTCCCCAAACCGTGTTCTGAAATAGTGTTGTTTCTTCTCTAAACAGTGCCAGCATACCTTTGGAACGTGTTACTGATTTAAATGAACAGTGACTGGTAACAGTAAACTTGGTGTTTCATTCGAAAACATTTAGCAGCTAATTTCGCCATTCGTAATCACTGGTCTTGTTCTGCCAACTCCTCTTTCTTTGACACTAAAACTTCAATTGTTGTCCATTAAATGTCTTGCTTTCTTCTTGGCTCTGTCGGCCTCTGCGTCCAACTTCTTGACAAGTCTTCGGTTACCAGTTCTTCGGTGATCGGTTTTTCTGTCTTGTGTCTTCTATATTCTCCTTCGCCAGACCCTCCTCTCTGTGGAAAACTTCTGAACCTTGATCTTTCTTCATAAAATTTAATGTTTCATTAAAATTAAAGCGCCATAATTAATGGCCAATTCTTCGTCCAACTCGTAACTAAACTTCCAAATACTTGCCTCTCACTCTTCCATTAGTTCGGTTCTGCTCTCCACTCTTTACCACCTAACCGTTACCATAAAGAAAGGAGGTCCCCGCCAAAAAAAATTCGCTCGTTTCCCCATCAAAAACCTGTTTTATCCTCCCTGTCAATCGGTCAACGACTAACGCCCGTCATCAACTGTCTTCATATTCCGCAGACTTGACATAAAACGTGACAAAACGTACATTTATAAATAAAATATTCGTTACACTTACATTTATTTGACATTGTCTTTAGATCTGTGTTGATATACGTACAAGAATTCAAGGAGGTATAAATTACATCAAATCAACGCCGAATTCGTTGCTGATGACTGAAAACATGTTGTATTGATTTACAGTGGAGAAAAGCTCCGTCACAAGTATTGTAGTACTTTTTTCAACATGATAACGCTCGTCCACACGTAGCACGTGTCTCTAAGAAATGTCTGCGTGACGTTGAGGAAAATCCGTGGCGCAAAGTCCCCAGGTCTTTTCCCAATAGAACGTGCTGGATCATCTCGGCCGTTAACTCCGTGCCCCTTCAGGACATCGAGGACCAGATAAACAGTCTTGAAACAGTAGGGGGCACAATGGCTTTACGACACCCTTCCCAACCGAAGAAACGCACTTGTTCAAGCCTGAGGGATGGAAATTTCATACTGATAAGAGAGTGCATTGTTGCATACTTCGAAGCTTTTTGAAAATTTGACTCGGTTCTGTAATCATAGAAAACACATCACTTACCCACTCAACCAACGAAATTCAATTTCATGTGCTTTGTTGTTGTAGTGTATGACCATGTGCTTCCAAAGGCTGGACTCATCATCAAGATCATCATGTCCTTCCAAGGATTAGGTGTTATTATCATTTGTTCGATCTTTATCATCCATCCATCCATCTCTTCCGAAGTCTACCTAGTTCTCTTTCTCCAGCCGGCCAATAATTGGTCATCTTTTTTTACATTCTATTTTCTGTCATTCTATCAATATGATCCTTCCATTTCATTCTATTCTCCTCTAGCTTATTTTAAACCGAAAAGATTTTTAAATCTGATCTTATTGTTTCGTTCCATATTCTGTCTTTTTTATTACAGCTTCTTACATAACTCATGAACTTTATCTCTGCTGTTTATATACATGATCTTCCTCTTGTGTTACTGTCCATGATTTGGAATCATGTACAAGAGTAGGTATAGTCATAACTTTATAGAATTTAATTTGTGTTTCTGTTCTTGTTTTCCCTCCCAAAGTTCTTGTATTTCTTGCACAGATAACTTGAAATTTATGAACCTCCTTCTCAATGTCTTTGTTACAGTTAAGACAGATATCACACTCTAGAAAACTGAAGCAGTGTACATGTTCTAAAATTTTCTCATTTATTATTATTTTCGATCTAACTGCATTCTTTCCTTTGAAAGCCATTACTCAGTCTGAGTTGTAGATACAGTTAAGTTCTAATATATTGTGTTTTGGCTCAATCTATATACTGCTCTTTGTTAAGTTAGCTTCTGTATCCTGTATAATTATCTTGTCATCACCATATAACAGAATATTTATTGGTACATTAAATCGCATTTTAATTTCTGAGTGTATTTAATGTTTACACATCATAATTAGGTCATCAATATACAAATTAATTAAAGTGAGTGATTGGCTGCAACCTTGTTGGACACCATGATTTATTAAAATTTCATCTGATATTTTCGAACCTGAACTAATAACTTTTTGTATTCACATACAGACTCTTTATGGTATTAGTAAAATGTTCAGAAAATCTTTTATTTCTATTATTTTCCACAAAAGTAGTCTTTTTACGTTATCAATGGCTTTCTCAACGTCATTAAACGCTAAATGTGTTTCTGAGCCAAATTTCCGACAGTTTTCAATAATATGTCTTTTATACATATATTGTTATTATAATTATTACCAAATGAATATCCCTTTCGGAAACCTGATTGTTCTTCTCAAAGTATAGCATCAGCGATAGTTTGTATCATCAGATTAAGAACTTTCCAATAAATTTTATGTCCTGCATTTAGTATAGTTAATCCTCCATAGCTTAGTGTTTTTCCCTATTGCCTTTTTAAGTAAAGAAGTAACTACAGTTGTGCTCCATTCTTCACGAACAGAACAGTTCTTCCAACACATTTTTAAAAAATGGAGGAAGCAAAATTATAAAATCATTCCCCCATATTTGATTACCTCAGGATTAAGTCATCAAGGTCAGTAGCTTTTCTATTTTTCTTATATTTAAGGCTGCTTTTAATTCTTTCAGATCTGTTTCTTCTTCGGAGTTATCAAATATTAGAATGACTTTCTTCATTATCTTCATAATACCATCATTTCTGTGATGACGTATCCATTGATATTCTGTCAATATATTAATGTTTGCAGCATCTTTCTCAGTTTTATTCACATGATTCGTAAGATTAAATGCCATATTATGTGTTCCATGAATGTCATGATTAACATTAGCAATAAATCCCTCCCACGACTCGCTATGATACGTTTTTATTAAATTCTTTATTTTATTTCTTTTCTGTTTACCTATTTCCCAGATTTCATTTGTTTGTGTTTGTCAGTAGATGTTATAAGCATTTTGTTTTTCTTTGAAATTGTTTGCTATTTCTGTATTCCATATTTTCAAACTCCTTTCTGATCTGATACTTTGCTTTTCCCTAATACCTCATTAGCTATTCTCATTATTGCTGGTTTTAACCTTTCCTATTCTTCTTCAGTATTATCTCGAGTTTCAACAACTTGCAATTTATGTGTGCATCTTTTTTGATTTAAGTTTCTTATGCTTTATTCATGTAGAAGATGAAAATTATATTTCAATTTTTGGCTTTAGGTTTTCTATACATTTCTTTGTTTCCTCCATCCTGCATATATTTCTTTCTTTGAAGTAACTAGAAGTGTTCAAAGCGCACATCTCGAATTTGAAAGCTAATGTTTTATTACCTATTGCACAGTCAGTTATTTGTGCATGAACCTATTGTGTTCCAGGTGAATATATTTATGTATTTCCATCTGAAGAAGGTTTTTGTCACTTTTAACTGATTTCATGTAGCAATTATTTTTAATTTTTTGCAATTTTCAGTTGAAGTTATTTGACCAAATGTGCATTTTGTATCTACTGTTTGTAACTTTCTAGCCCCTGCATTTAAGTCTCCTAATATTAACAAATGATCAGTTTTATGTGTATTTACTTGTTTTTTTGCAGCTCTTCACAAAATATCTGAGAATCTTGGTATTGTCCTTTATCAGGTGCATATACTCCCTTGACACGCAAATATCCTCTATCATTTCCAGCCTAGAAATTACTACCCTTTATTTATGGAGTAAAATAAATCTACCTTTCTTTTCAGTTTTTCATCTACTTTTGAGAAGGGCTACTGCACTCACTTTTCATTTCGTTTGTTCGACTTCACTGTGAATTAATGTGTGATTACTTAAATCTTCTATTCCTCTCGATTTTTTCTTTGCATCTGATATTACAGAAATGTTTTTATTTCTTTGTTTCAAGTTCTGTATAAGCTCTGATTCTGTTGTATTAAAACGACCTCTTATATTCCAGGTACCTACACACAATATACCCTTAACACCAAACCGTTTTCCTTTATTATAGCCTTGTCGTAGACTTTCAAACTATCCAGCTTACTCCTTAGATACCTGCAATATACGTATAAATGTGTTATAAATGTGGTATAAATCAGAGTACATTCTCGTAAGTAGAATGCCGACGAGGGCTTGAGATCTACCTCCTCTTCTCTCTTAATTAAATCTCAGCGTAGGAGATTGCTGCTTCCACTCTTCGAGTCACTGGAGTAAGCTCCTGGTCACACATTGCAGCCTTCGTCATATCCCTGACAAGGGACCCTCTCAAAGTACTATCACCTGGGCCAGGTGAACCAAGGTTTCTTAAAGAGATGTTAATCTTCCCCGTACTTCTTTCTCAACCTGCTTTGGGACCGCCTATGGCCGAGTTTTCTTTTGGACTCAAAAACGTTATTATTCTAGACCACAGTCCAAAAATAAATATTCTGCAGCAAATACAGTTTGACTTTCAATATACTTGTTCATACATCATGTACATTAAGAACTTGTACAAATCTGATATGTTGTCACCTCACATTTCAGTAGCCTTCTCCCATGCGAAAGTTCCTCTAGCTTACGTTATTGCGATGTAGTTTCTTACACAGTCTGCCGATATCCATGGAGTGTTTATTGCCGTCTCCAAAGTGGGGTTCTCTCTCTGTAAGTCGCGGCGACAGTCATCCCGTGCTGAAGTTGCGCGTTGTCACTCAGTATAACTTTGCACAAGCAAAGTAAAATAAAAGAGCAGAGAGTATATGAATATTTACTTTACATATACTACTTTACGATATAGTTTTATTAATATGTATATGGCCACTAAAGACTAGGGTTTGGCCGTACAACCATACATTATGACATGCCACAATTATTAAGTACTCATTACTTAAACTTCTATCGTCATTGATAATGTTACACAGAATAATACAGCAGGCGCAAAATCTATTTCCTTTCTTTCAACAAGTGACGGAGTGTGTGTGTGTGTGTGTGTGTGTGTGTGTGTGTGTGTGTGTGTGCGCAAGTGCACGTCATTGGATGATGGACAACAGTGGTTCGTAATAGCTCTTGAGTGACCTGACCACTTAAGTTCGAAAAGTTTTGTTACAGTTTATTTGGCCGAGAAAAACACACATAGCGCCAAGTATCCATTACTGCAACGAGCAAAAGTCCACCTCTCCTCGTATTACCACTTATCCACGTGTCTGGTATTGAGAAAATACCGAAAGACAGTTTCCGTCCGCTAACTTATATCGAGTTTCCATTTCTCATCTCCTGCTGGAAGCTGCCCTGCCTTCTTCGAACTCTCCTGGCCCACCACTTACAAACTCGATATTGCCGGCTCTGAACGTCGAGATACGCTTCAGAAAGCATTATTGTGTTAACCGGCTTGACGTATACGTTTGTCACGAGACAGCCGAAAGTATTCTACAATAATACATAAAATGGTCTTTTTACTGAAGGCGTCTTGGCATTCCCATTCCGACCCAAAAAACGTACTTATTTTTAATACACTAAATTTTTACATCGTTCTTTTTTATGTTTCTCATTTGCTGTCCCAGGCAAATACCGGTCGATCACGTAATGGGTCCAGCCACTGTGGCCGAGTGGTTCTAGGCACTTCAGTCTGGATCCGCGTTGCTGCTACGGTCTCAGGTTCGAATCCTGCCTTGGGCATCTATGTATGTGATGTCCTTAGGTTAGTTAGGTTTAAGTCGTTCTAAGTGTAGGGGACTGATGAACTCAAACGTTAAGTCCCATAAATCTTAGAGCCATTTCAATTATTTTTTTCTTAATGGGACAAGGAGAGTCCCAAGTGGAAGTGTTTGGAGGCGACTGATATGCGCTATGCATTTGTTATGTTGTGAGTGGTCAGATAAACCTGTAGACCTCATCAATGGGTCTGTTGTTTTAGCAAAGGCACCAACATTTCAGCGGCCGGGGTTTTGCTCGTGAGTTGTAATAACAGTAAGGGTCTTATAGTCTTACTTGTCATGTGAACGTCAGTTTAGAATCAAGAATTTTTTGAGTGACTGCGTTTCCATTATCCACAGTTTCGTGTTTTGACTACTGTGTAATGCATATTTCTAAAGTTCGATTTGCGTCAAAATTTTGATACGGCGTGAGGGGTCAGTTAAAACGGTAGAGCTCATCCACTGTTCTCGACCAGGCAGCAGAATTTCAGCGTCCAGCATCTACTAACAAGAGGCGTTTAAATGTGACTTACTGTGTGCACGTCGCTTAAAACCCTTAATTTTTTGTGCGATTCTATTCCTGTTATACAGTTTCGCGTTTCGACTACCGTGTACTACATATTTTCGCTGTCTGATCTGCCTGAGGCATTTGTTATGTTGTGAGTGGTCAGCTAAAATTATACTATCCATCCCCTTCCTTGTGTATTGCTCCCTGCACTCTGTGTTCATCATCGTCCATCGGAGTCTAACAAAACTAAATGCATAAATCATCAGCATAGAAAGAGGGGGACGTCGTATGTCACACAACGTCACCTGATCATTGATAACCACTAAAAGGAGAGGGAAACTTTTGGATTCACGGATACAATAGACCCTTCACCTCACCACATATTCAAGTAACTTGCAGGACCAGACGATAGCTGCTCAAGTTAAGAGACAGTTTACCAGAATTCAAAACTGGAATAACTACACCCTCGCCATTGGGACAGGACTTCCCCTCGCTTCCGAGACGTATGAAGTTGGCTAGCCACCAGTTAGTGGTTAAGCATTTAGTTGTGCAGCTGGTTCAGCCTAGGAGCCATTCTGGGGCAGAAATCAAGGGCGCTAGTGAATTTCTATTCGCTAAAAGGAACCTTATTAGGTGGCAGGCCACAGGAAACGAGAGACAAAAGGAGTCATTCCAGCCGATGTTTGAGAAGAGTTAATGTGGGTAGATAGTGGGCTGAAGCTGAGAACTGGGAGAAATACTGAGCAAAATGCTCATTGATAGAGTCCAGGATGAAGATGATCACACGATTCAGGGAATTCCCAGGTCACCTATAGGAGGACGGCGGCCAAAAATGCGCCTGAAGCTTGCCCATACCAGCAAAAGACGGAGTATGCGGCCTTATGGCAGAGACATATCGTTCCCAACAAATACGTTTCTAGCATTTAATTAACGGGCACCAAACCAGGCCAGGAGATCCACGAGAGACGGATGCCAGGAGATCCTCCAGAGATGGATGCCGATTGTAGCATTGGAGGGCACGATGGCAGTCTGTAACAGCCATAGTCATTTCGGGTGTCTACCAATAGATAGTTTTTCAAAAATGGTTCAAATGGCTCTGAGCACTACAGGACTTAACATCTTTGGTCATCAGTCCCCTAGAACTTAGAACTACTTAAACCTAAGTAACCTAAGGACATCACACACATCCATGCACGAGGCAGGATTCGAACCTGCCACCGTAGCAGTCGCGCGGTTCCGGACTGAGCGCCTAGAACCGCTAGACCACCACGGCCGGCTTATAGTTTTTCATCAGAGAGACCCGAGGAAGAGCAAATCGCTGAAGCAGCTGCCGAAAAGATGCCAATCAGTCAAACTCTGTGCTATGCGATCGCTTGGTGGAGCGGTTGGGATGGTAGCCAAGGAAAAAGCATCCCAATCGGCATTAGTAAAGACCCCTGGAAGGGCGTCCAGGCGAGTGATGCTAAAGAAATAAACATTCGGAAAATCACCACTGTCGCACAAATTGTAATGAACTTCTCACTGAACAGAGGGGAGGAATCAAGGGTTCAAATGGTTCAAATGGTTCAAATGGCTCTGAGCACAATGAGACTTAGAACCACTTAAACCTAACTAACCTAAGGACATCACACACATCCATGCCCGAGGCAGGATTCGAACCTGCGACCGTAGCGGTCACGCGGTTCCAGACTGTAGCGCCTAAAACCACACGGCCACCCCGGCCGGCGGAATCAAGGACTACAGATGGAGAGACCAATGGCGAGAAAATGCTAAGTGCCTCACTAAAGTGTGTGAGAGCTCCTGCGTTGAGGTGGTAGAGATCAAGCTGTGCCAGCAGGTCTTCAAGAACCCCACCCATATCACTTGTTGCCGTACCGCCCCACAGAAAGCTATGGTCGTTAACATCTCGAAGGAAAAGGAAGAGGGATAGGGAGGAGTCTAAGGAGGGAAAGAAGACCAAGAAGTGTGGGAGACCTGTTTGGGGACAATGTTATCGTGGATCAACGTACATACACCACCGTAGGCTCGCAAAGGGCCGACCCGGTCCCGGCAGAAGGTCTGTGAATGAGTATCCACGTTAAGAGATTTCTACAATACAACACAAGCTACAGAATGGAGAGGAATAAGAGGCTGCAATTCCGGATGGTCACGATAAGTAACCATCATAGTTCCACTGGAGGAGAGTAGTACAAGAGCCCAGATGGTCGTCGAATGGGCCAGAGTCTATCAGAGTGCTAAGCCAGTGTCCGTCCACAGTAACGACGTTAAAATTGCTGTTTGAGGGATTAAGTGCATGGAATATCATAACAACTCTAAAAATGGTTCATATGTATCTAAGTACTATGGGACTGAACATCTGAGGTCATCAGTCCCCTAGACTTAGAACTACTTAAACCTAACTAACCTAAGGACATCACACACACCCATGCCCGAGGCAGGATTCGAACCTGCAACCATAGCAGCAGCGCGGCTCCGGACTGAAGCACTGAGAAACGCTCGGCCACAGCGGCCGGCCCTAACAACTCTCAGGTCACCTGTCATGCACATGATTGACTGCAGGTTAGTGGAATTGTAAGTTTTTCTCGTTCTCTAACTTACATTGCGACAGGTTCTACCTGCATGTTTGCTACAATGCTTTGGCTATAGCTCTTGCTTATTAGAATTCGTACATCTTTTCGTGTCTCGACGGAAACCTACCTTACACACTCTTCCCACAAGCACTGCAGAAATGTGACAGGAAGAAGCCCGGTCACGGTCGTACGCTGCACCTGAAAATCTCTTAGACCGCTCGTTTTATGGCAATGTGGGGCACTGTAGCGGGTTTGGGTATTATCCGAATACGTGAACATCTGTTCTGAAACCTTAAAAGACACACATGGGAGTACTGCTAATACAACTTGAAGCAAAGTGACTTGTTCATGACTGACTGGTGCCTTCATTACAGTGGGAAGTTCCGAAGTCACTTCGATAAAAAACGTCCGTTGCACGTTAGTACGTGCACGGTAACGTTGTATGGATACCATTACCCTGCTACATGCATTACACGGCTTCATTCCACGTGAGTGGAAACGTGTTTGTAGGCTTCAAGACAGCTATACATAGCTGGTGGAATGTGCTTCTCGTTTAGACATGCCACTACCTGTAAGGTAACGATATAGGCCAGAAATAGCATGTCTCGTCAAAGCAAAGTCAGAAAACATTCTGCTCCTCCTCTCCAATGGATCAGAGACCTTGTCGTTAGCCAGTGCTGCGCCGTGCTGACGCTGCATCTGTTGTGTTGATTTCAGATTTGCAGTTATCCTTCCTATATTTCGAGCCTCAGGAATCATGTATGTCACTGTAGCACCACGTATGGCACCTCTATACGCTTATAGTACATTTGTGACGCTTAACTGCTATTTTACCTTCGTTCAAGTACGCTAGGTCTTATATCCCTTTCCACCCTGAAAACATTTTTTTTTGAAAATGGTGAATAAAGTTGAATTCTCTGTATACTTGGGCATAGTAGGCACTGGGAAAAATAACAAAAAAACTCTTCCATAAACAATGTAGCGGGAAAACAACTAGCACAATCGTGAGGGTCAGGTTCTATTTCACCAAAATTGTTCTCTGACTTCCTGCTATTTGTTTGATATTATAAGTTATCTAAGGAACAGTTGTGAATAAAAAATTAATCTTTCATTACTTTTATTTATTAGTTATTATAAAAAATATTACATAGATTGCAAATCATATTCTGTGGCAAAAAAAATTAATAATAATTTTTATTCATTTATTTTGTAACATAAAGTCATGGTTCAGACTGCTTCACTTTTCGTGAAATAATTTGAAACGATCCTTTCAAAAATGGCTCTGAGCACTATGGGACTCAACTTCTAAGGTCATTAGTCCCATAGAACTAGTTAAACCTAACTGACCTAAGGACATCACACACATCCATAAACGATCCTTTCCTTTTGCAAGACGTAACTACTGATTGCATTTTATGCACTTTGCCTTTGTTCTGGAACTGCAGCGCTCATACTGACATGTTTGTGGTGACAAAATATCATCCAACGTCGGCCAGTGATCACACCCATCATATCGCCTGTCCAAGCCTGGTTTCGGATGGGGTTTGTAAACTTTTGCATTTGTGGAGGTGCTTAACGTATCATCTAACGGTGTTTCAAACTCTTCAGCTCTCAATACTGTAGTAGTTATAGCTACGAGGCAAACTGCGACATCTTCTTCTTACTGTGTCGATCACTGGCTGAAATTTCCACAGTCTATTAGTTTTAGCCTCTTCAGGTGAATTTATAGTACCAACAAAGTGCACATTATTCCTGAGCCAAGGAACCGGTCTCTAGACATAGTGTCACTAATAGCTGATAAAGAAATAGATTTCTTCCAGTACATGGGTAGCCAAGGATACCTCATGCGTCCCATCATTAAATTTATCCTAAAAAGCACCTTCAGTTCAAGAGCTGTAGTCCCTAGGGATTTCCCTGTCTTTGCAACAATATACATATTTGGAATATTAACAGAAATATTCAGCAGGAGTTCCAATTGGTGAAGGACTCTAGAATTAAAAATAAGCTATTTTAGTAAGAAAATGGGAATGATACACGAAATAGGTAACTCGGATAGCACCTCTTTGTCACTCACCTCAACAGCACTGTAATTAATGTTTGGTAGCTGAAACTTCTGAACAAAATTTGATCTCCGAAAAAGCAGTGGGCTTGACACCTTCTGTGACACTGTGTGAACTCCTGCGCTCTTCAGGAATATTATCTTCGGCACTCAAATCATCATCAGACGAGTCGTCTGCCTGCTGAATATTTGAAGGACAAGGAACAAACTCGTCGCCTTCATCTGACGAAATGCCACTCACATCCGAATCCTCTAACACAGAACGGATTTGATTGTCTGATATACCTGCATACAATAACGGGAATGTGCATAAAAACTTTACCATTCAAAACTGTATGAAAAGCAGTAATATAGGGAGGCCAATGACACAATCAACAACACCCACTCGAGGATGAAGTTACACAGTCAACACCTAACCCGCACAATCGTGCTAGTACAAATTTCACGCTCAATTACACTGCAAAGATATGACGTTACTAATAATTATCAATATCACAACGTTGTATACACTATTACAAATAACCAGATCCAGCAAATCGCCGAAACCATTCAATTTAACTTAATTATAAGCTACTAATCAGGTGCCGGCATAAAGCTCACTACTCCATCAACTTAAACAACATGTGCTGCAATCTGTTGGCGCCGAATGACAACATAAACGTGAGAAACGCGTAGCACACAACCTGCACGATTGCTGGAGGTCGGTTGGTAGCAAGGCAAGAGATTCAGTTTGTCGTAAAAAAATAAAAACCGCACCCGCACGATCGTGTGGGTTCGGGTGGAAAGGGATATTACGAATTCTTAAATAGAGTAGACGAACTTACAGTATCAGGATGAAGTGTGTGCCTAACTGTTAACGTGAAATTATACTCCACGGAAGGCCATGACTACAGACAGCAATTGTTCGTTGGTTGATTGGGGAAAAGGGCCAAAGAGAGAGGTCTTCTGCCCCATCGGATTAGAGAAGTATGGAGAAGTATGTCAGCCGTGCCCTTTCAACGGAACCATCATGGCATTTGTTTGAAGCGGTTTAAGGAAATCACGGAAAACCTAAATCCGAATGGGTGAAAGCAAATTTGAACCGTCGTTGCCCCGAATGCGAGTCCAGTGTGCAAGGGAGGAAATAGCTAGTAGAGGCACAGGGTAACATCCGCCACGGACCATACGGTGGCATGCGGAATATATATGTAGATGTACCGTATACTGACCGATGGTCTTACGCCTCATGTGGCCGCGTAGTACAGTCGTTGTCTGACATCACTGTCACTACACTATTCGTGAAAGCATATCAAACAATACAGGACGATACTTCCGCGATGACAAAATCATTGTATGCCTTGTACGAGTAGCGATCTCTCCTAGCTTCTAGGTTCTTGTGTGAGATGTCATTCGTTCTGATGCCTCTACGATGTTTGTAAGCGTAGCATGTGTAGCCTGCCGGCTGAGTGTATGTCAGGTGTTGGAAATAGGCTTCCTACTTTGTAATGTTAATGGGGCTGCATTCTAGACATCTAGTATACGACTCTGGGCTCCCTCAGGGGGTGGAGAGAGCGTCTACAGGAGACACCGATGGAAATCTTAAATGTCTTGGAACTGGTAATAGTGTTTTATATCACTAACCCACCTCCACAAACCACGTAGCCTACCGTTTTATGCTTGCGTGCCTCAGTACTAGAGACAGTCGAGCCGTAATTGGAACTACAACACAGGTGTGTCTTTTGAGAGGCCAGACATGTGTCATTCCTGAAGAGAGAATCTAGCATTTTTAGTAGTTGCAAAGGGCATACGTCCGGTTGACTGATACGGCCTTGAAACATTAACAAAAGCGGCCTTGTTGTGCTAGTACTATGAATGTCTGAAATCAAGTGGATATTAGAGCTGTAATTTTTCTCAAGGGCATGCAGCACTACAGTTTGGTTAAAAGATGATGAGGTCCTATTGGGTAAAACATTCTGGAGGTTAAATACTCCTCATTTGGATCTCTGGACGGGGACAACTAGGGAGAATGTCGTCATCAGGAGAAACGAAACTGATCTCTCACGTATCCGAACGTGGAACGTTAGATCCATTAGTGGGGCAGGTAGGTAAGAAAATTCAGAAAAGGATGTAGATAGGTAGGTTGAAGCATTGCTACAGTGACACATGTTTGTATGCCAACTAGCTCTGCAGGTGAAGACGTTGAAGAAATCTATGATGTGAAGAAAGTTTTATTCACATAGTTTAGGGAGATGAAATTTTGTAATGGGGTACCGGAATTCGATAGCAGCGAAAGCAAGAGAATGAAAACTGCTGGGTAAATATAGGCTGCAGGAAAGGGACGAAGAATGAAGCTGCCCGGTGGAGTTGTGCAGAGATTATAATTTAGTCACGCCTCACACACTATTCTTAGAATCATAAAAGTAGGTTGTAAATGAGGAGGAGACCTGGAGACATCGAAAGGTTTAAGATTATGTAATGGTACGAATGGACACTAAGCTGCAAGACGTTTCTATGGGTAGCTGCAGACTGACCAAAATTTGTTGATCATAAACTGTAGATTAAAACTGAAGAAATTGCAAAAGGTGTGGAATTCAGGAGATGTGAACTGGGTATGTTGAAAGAAACAGAGGTTGAGAGTTTCAGGCAACGATTGACTATAAGATGAAAAAGGAATACAGTCGAAGATGAATGGGTAGCTTTGAGAAATGAAAATGTAAAGGTAGCAAAGACTCAGATAGGTAAAAAGACAAAGCCTAATAGAAATTTTAGGATAATACAGGAGAGATTGAATTTAATTGATGAATGTAAAATCTAGAAATGGGGCAAATGAAGCAAGCGAAAGGAAACGAAAAGTCTAAAAAATAAGCGAGAAATAGCAAAACGCATACACAGGGATGGCTAGAGAACAAATATAAGGATTTATAAGCATATTTAAGGAAGGAAAATATCGATATCCACTATAGGAAAATTAAAGAAGCTTTTGGAGAAAAGCGGTTGATTGGTAGATTGACTGACGGGGGTTATGGGACTAAACAGCGAGGACACCAGTCCCGCAATTCAGAAGGTATATGCGTAAGAGGAGCCTGACAAAAGTGGGCGGATTCAGCCAGAGGAGTCAAACTATAAAGAAAGGGAATGAAAGAACCACACAGTAGAAGGCATAAAAAGGTAGGTAAAATCTCAAATCTGGAAAAACAGAGGAATCAAAGAGCGGCCTTTGCATTGGGGAGTGGTCATGGGTTAGACGAAGAGAGGCTCCGACCGCAACCACTCTGACCCTGCTCCTGGAGAAACAAAACCTAATAACTGAAAATAAAAACCATTTTCATGTATGAAACCGAGGACCAGTTCAGCCATCCGTGAATCGTCTGCTGACATTAAAGACAAGAAATTTGGAAGGCCATACTTAGCACCAAGAGTCAAAAGAAGGGGATTTTCAAATACATGTGATACTGTCAGTCTGGCTCCACAACCTCATTGTGGGGGTGGCTCGTTACGCAAGAGGAAACAATGGGTAAGTATAGTATGGCATAAGACAGTGAAGACAATGGACTCGTTCTGAAAGGACCGGAAGGAAGAGCACCAAACTGCAGTAGTCTCTTTGATTGTATGGAGTTTATTACTGAGAGCACTAGCGCACCACATGTCATTCCACTTTTGGGCAAAAAGATAATTGATATGAATCTTCAGATCTGTACCTGGAACCATGAAAAGGAATAGAGGCTATGTATCTGCCTCTCTAGTCAAATAGTCATCCAGTTCATTCCCTGGGATGCTCCAGATGACTTGAGACCCAAAGAAAGACAAGTCAGCAGGTGACACGGTCAAGGGAAGAGTGAAGGTCATGGTTAGCACAGCCCGAAGAGTTTGCTCAGTGAGTTGGCACATTTTAAAACACTGTGGAAAGCGGCCTGAGTAACAAAATGGAGGGCCCCGTTAATGGCTAGCAGCTCTGCTGCGAACATTCTACATGATCCAGGCGGTAAATGGTGTTCCATGCAAGGAGGAGACGTAAAGGCATATCCCGCCTCGTCGATTGATTTTAGAACCATCAATGTACTAAATGGTAGCGCCGTGAAATTCATCAAGATTGGAAATATAACGTAAAAGACGCTGGAATATCACAGATGCGAGACAGAGACCTTAGGACCCTGGAATTTGTCGGTCGTAATTCATGGTCGAGACATCATACAAGGGAGGGGTGGGGGGAGGGTGTTCGGGAGTAAGTACATGGAGCGCAATCCAGTGAGTGGAGATGGAGATCCCAAGAGAGGGAAATGAGATGCATTCCAACTGGAAATCCCACCAGAGAGCCGGTATCTGGAGGAAGACATCCCTAATTCGCAAAGACGACAGAGTGCATTGGATGGTAAGAAAATCATCGAATGGTAACTGCATAAGAAACCAATAGTTGGCTTCACCTTAATTGTAGAGGATAATCCTCACTTCTGTGAGGAGGTATCGCCAGGAGTAGTGCGAAAAGCACCAACAGCCAGACGAATCCCATAATGTTGATCAGGGTCACGTAATTTCGGAGTGGAAGGAGCTGCTGAGCCATAAAACTGACAACCATAACCTAGTCTGACGAAACCAGAGCGTAGTAGAGAAGTGTAGAATGGTCACACATGAAGATGTGTGGGCCAGGAAGTGCTCAGCATTAAGCTTCCACATTCATGTTGAGCAGTGGTAAAATTTGCTGCTTTAAAGAGCGCGCGGCATGGCGTTGTGTGAAGCAGTCGCCCTCCGTTTCTGGCGGTGGTGCCGCTGTGACAATCGCAGCTTCGGTGTCTCTCTCTGGTGGGAAAGGGGAAAGGTTGGCTGTTCACGTGTATTTAAGGGGCGCTATAAGCTCGCCAGTGGCATATATTCAGTCGGAGTGAGGCGGGGTCAGACGCGGGGAGTCTGGTCAGTTGGTCAGCCGGGTCAGTGTGGGCCAGTCAGAGTCTGTCTGTCGTCCGGAGTGCTATACTATGTGTTAGGCTGCCAGTCTACTCGAGTTGCTCGGGCAGCGGTCATTGGCGGTTGGATCGATCGGTTGGTCTGTCGCGAACTGAGACACAAGATGACTTGTCCGTCTTGAGCGTCGGTGCATGTGAGGTCGCCACGTTAGTCCAGTGGGCCGCGCCGTATAGCCAGGGGTAGTGGCTTCGCGGCCGACACGAGAGCAACAGGGGTCAACCTACGACGTCGGTCTGGCAGGTGCGAGCTGCGACGCCGTGAGACGGGAAATCGGCGCGCCTTCCTGCGTCCGTTGAAGCAGCTGGCAGCGGACGGTTCGGGAGAGCGTTTTGGGGGTGCTGCGCCAGGTCTTCGCTAGACATCTCAGTTTATTAGAAGTGATTCGTGATATGTTGTTTCATTTTGTTGTTAAATTCTACTTGTTTTCTTGGTCAGTCTCTCGTCCCCAGCTTGCTCGTCTGTCTCCCGTGCGCATTTGTTAGGCAGTTAGTGTCTGTCTGTCTGTCGGTCTGCCGTACGTTAATAGCTGCCTCTGTCATGTTTGTCGGATTCGGTGTTAACGAATTTATTGCTTAAGGTGTAAAAGCCGAATTCCTGAAATATTTTTTTATCTTGCCGATCATCTTGCGAGGTGGTATATGTGTAATGTAGAGCATGTTTGTACATTTTATGTAAGACTGCATTTCATGGGTTTTTATTTAAATGGTCATTTTAGTATATAATGTTGCCACCCTTCCACCGTAAGAGTTTTCTTTTAAAAACAAGTTGCACTTTCGGTGGCAAATAATTTTTAATGTGAGTGTTTTGTGCCATTTCCATCTCTCCTACGGGGTGCATAGTTTATGTGTTTGTGTGAGTTGTTAAAATTGTTAGTTTAAAGTAATCTGATGTGCTGTAGATTTGAACCAGTGTAGTCTTTCAGAGGTTGTTGTGAGTGGTCGAGACTACGGCCGTGTTAAAAGGGAGCGGGAAGGTTCTCAGCCCGAAAGCTCATACCGTCAAAAAAAAAAAAAAAAAAAAAAAAAAAAAAAAAAAAAAAAAAAAAAAAAAAAAATTTCTGCCTCTAAATAAATTGTAACTTGATATTTATAGCGTGCATTCTGATTATAATTTTAAAACTGTTTCAAAACAAAAAAAGGGGCTTTAGGAATAAAATTTCCATTTATTAAAAAAAATTATTTTCATCAGTTACCCACTGGCAACTACTTCCACGCTCACATAATGTGATTAAATGTGTTAATGTTCTTGATGAATTCCTAGTAAATAAAGTAAATTCTTTAAGAAAAGATTTTGAAAATAAATCCACTGTTTACATGTAGTCTTCAGATAAAAAATAAGGGGCACCTACGTCAGCCTTTTATCAAAAATAAGGCTCAAGAAATGGAACCGCCCTACAACATCCTAGCCCTGGTCGCCTAGATAAAGTTAGGGGGCGGGGTTGTACTGTGTGTCGACAGAAAAATGCATAACCCACGTTTTGAATTGAGAAAAATGGAAACCATGCGGTAGAGCCCACGTAGAGGCCCATCGGATGGCAATTTGGAGCTGGTGTTGAGCGATGCTACCGAATGGGAGCTGCACCAGATGCAAAAATCGTGCAACGCTGGGGTAACCAGAGGTCCAACAGAAGCTACAAGCCCATTGTGACACTTAACACAGAACCCTGTTGGATACCGTTCTCCATGTTCTGAGGGGTGCTGAGTGAGATGCCAAGACGGCCGGTGTGGCCAAGCGGTTCTAGGCGCTACAGTCTGGAACCGCGCAACCGCTACGGTCGCAGGTTCGAATCCTGCCTCGGGCATGGATGTGTGTGATGTCCTTGGGTTAGTTAGGTTTAAGTAGTTCTAGGTTCTTGTGGACTAATGACCTCAGATGTTAAGTTCCATAGTGCTCAGAGCCATTAGAACTTTTTTTTTTTTTTTTTTTTTTTTTTTTTTGAGGTGCCAACCAAAACCCAGAACAGATAGTGCGCTAAAACCGCGCAAACAGCCATCGGAAGGGAGATGCGGAAACCCCAGTCTTGCAGGATAACCGTAACGTAACGTAACGGGTTCAAGCCGTCGTATGCCTGATGTAGGACAAAGAAGACAGCAATAGGGAGTCGGCGATTAGTGAAAGTTAGTCTGACTGCTGTTTCCAATCTAAAGAAAATGTCAGTTGAAGATCGTCCTTCCTGGAAGCCACATTGATAGGGAGTAAAAGGCACCAAGATTCGAGTACCCAACATAATCGGAAGCTAATCATCCTCTCGAGCACTTTAAGAAGTACGTTGGTCAGGCTAACCAGTCAGTAGCTGCTGAGTGATGCTGGGCTGTTTCCGGGCTTAAGGACAGTGATAACTACGCTGTCTCGCCATTGCAAGAGGAAGGCACCTGTAAGCCAAATGCGATTTAAGACTCTGAGTAGATGCTGCCTCTGGGGAGCGTCCGCCTGTCGTATCATCTGGCTGTGGATGGAATCCAGGCCTGGGGCCATGTCATGTGAAGAGGTAAGAGCCTGCACGAATTCTTATTCAGTGAAGGGATCATTATAGGTTTCAGCTTAGGGGAGGTTACAACAGAGGACAGTTTTTTCAGCTCGTCGTTTCTGTAAGAGAAAGCAGGATATGAAGAAGACGCAGACGCAAGGTGTTCTACAAGGACCGATGGATCAGTACACAGACCATCCTGTAGGATAAAACCGAGGACAGCTGATTGTCGATGGCGGCACAAAAGGCTATGGAACTTAGACCGAACCCACAGTGAAGAGGCGTATGTCTCCAGTGAGGAAACATAGCTCTCCCAGCATCCCTTTTTACTCTGATTAAAAAATTAGCGGGCCTTAACACGTGGACGCTTAAAAGCAAAAATGTTGATCTATGAGGGGTGTCGTTTAAATCACTGCAGCACCCGTCGGCGGTCCTGGATAGCGACTGGGACGTCCTTTGTTCATCACGGTACTGTTCGATGGCGAGGGGGACCTATGCTTAGAGGGATAGCAATACCAGCGGCATGAAGAATAATGTGAGAGGCGTATTGCCCGACCGTATCACTGCAGTCCGAGAAAGAGGTGTTTAAGTGCAAATCTGACTATATAAAGCCAAACTGGCTCTCCAGAATGCCCAACGTGGGGACCTGTCTGCCTGGAGGTGGTTGGCGCACGATAGAATGAAAGGAAAGTGGTCACTTTCACAAAGATCATCATGGGGTGACCAATGTAGGGAAGCCATGAGAGCAGGGAAGGAGATCGTGAGATCTAGTGCAGAAAAGGTGCCATGAGTAGCACAGAAGCGGGTAGGGAAACCGTCATTGAGAAGCCAAATCAAAGTCTGTAATACGTTGGCCATTAGAATAGCCCTACCCATCGAAGGGCCACTCCTCCATAGGGGGGTGGGGTGCATTGAAGTGCCCAAGGAGGAGACACTGGGGTGAGAGTTGCTGTGTTATGGCAGCCAGTTCAGACATAAGGAAATGGCGTACCTGGAGGGAAGTAGACATTGCAAATGGCGATTGATGGTGTCACTCCGAGTCGTACCGCTTTTGCTTCGTATGAAGGGGGATCCAGTCACTAATGACATCAGTGCGAAACAAGGTGCATACTCCACCTGATGTTACCCAGGGCCTGCACGGATCCGATCAAACGCCCAATAACCACGAAACTTTGGAGACTTTTCATCATGAAAGTGCGTTTCTTTGTGTGATCCTGCCCACACGTCTCTTGTATGGTGCCTGGGAATCTGTTATCTAGGATAACTAGACAACATAATAGCCAATCATATTAATGGAATTTATTACAGTAACTGAATTGACAATACTTAACTTTCATGATGGGTCACAAGCAATTGGCGACATGCAAATAATCAATGTCGTTTCATATATACTATACCCATGCAAGCTAATCACATAAATTCATTAGTCACTGCTATCGTTAATACCATAACGGCTTCTAGTGCCTCCCCTGTAGTCCGTCTTCTAGTGCCGGTCTACTAGTCCGGCCACTGCTAGACGGCGTGTCGTTTTTATTCTCTTCGTGTAGACGCCGTTCCTGACGTGATGACGTCCCGGTCAGCGTGCTATTGGCTGGCGTCGTCTCACAGCTCTCTGCTGTATCGTTCTTGATCTCCGTGCCAGAACTTGTCGTTAGGTGTTAGGTTAGGTTAGTGTTGTTTTTAACGACCCGTCGACAACGAGGTCATTAGAGACGGAGCGGAAGCTCGGGTTAGGGAAGGACGGGGAAGGAAATCGGCCGTGCCCTTTCAAAGGAACCATCTCGGCATTTGCCTGAAACGATTTAGGGAAATCACGGAAAACCTAAATCAGGATGGCTGGAGACGGGATTGAACCGTCGTCCTCCCGAATGCGAGTCCAGTGTGCTATCCACTACGCCACCTCGCTCGGTACTTGTCGTTACGCCGATACATCCTAGAAGAGCAAGACAACATTCAGAATGGGAGAAAACATATTGTTGTATTTGCGGTAGGTGGCGGTAATATCCGTTGCAGTTTCAGTGGCTTATCGTGTGGTGAGAGTCCAGATTAGACATGAAGAAGTCAAGGGGATATGTCACTCAGTCAGTGGTCGTCACTGCTGAGGATGGCTTGATATCCATAAAAACGATGGCACTCACAGGTTGTGAGGGGGAGATGACACCTCCAAGACCACCGGGCAGGGGCTTTTTCGGAGAATGCGGAGGGTGGGCATAGAGAGAGAGAAGGTTTCTGCAACATCCGTGACTAAAATGGAGCATGCAAACTTGGGGCACGTAGAGGGTGCGTCTTGTGGCAGAGTTGTGGTAGCAGTCATCTGGACAGAGATTCCAAGGAAGGATGGGAGGAGGGGGGGGGGGGGAACGCCATCACCGGTTGTGCTGAAGAAGGGGACACTTCTTCAGCTGGGGAGAGGAGTGGCACCTGGAGCGGAGGGTATGAGATTGCAGTGGAGGCTGAGGATGGACCTTAGGAAGGAAGATGGAGGAAAGGATGTAACAGAAGCAAAAATTGAACAAAGAAACTGTATAGAAAGAAAGATACTGTATAGAGTCACTCATGTTTTTGGTGAGCCTCAACGTAAGATAACCGATCTAGAAAATTGTGCTATTAGATTTTCTCTTCTCTCTTGTAGGCTGGGCAATCTGGAGAGTGTGGAGAGTGCACAGAGAGTGGAGAGTGGCCATCACAACAGTTGTCACACACAGGTGGTGGAACACGGGAGGTTTCCCTCGTGGAGTGGGTGTCCACAGTCACCACACTACGCAGTGGGAAGACGCATGTCCAAAATGCAAATACCGAAAACACCTCATGCATGGTGGGATGTACGGCTTCATATCGCATCGGTAACACATGCCCTTGAAGTTCTCTGGGAGTGTATCACCCTCTAAAGCCAGAATAAAGGCGTTGGTATCGGTGCAGTATTCTTTATGACCATTCTGCACACGTCGAACAAAGTGAACTCCGCGTGGCTCCAGATTAGCCTGGAGTTCATCAGTTTGCAGGATGAGGTCCTGGTGAAAATTCACTCCCTATACCATATTCAGTGACAGGTAAGCGTTAATAGACACCGGGACGTCAGTGCGATGGATTGGGCGGCAGAAGAAGTTTTGATCAACAGGGAGCCTGACCACATCTTACTGAGAGACTCCACTTCGCCAAACTATTCCTCGATATTCTCCATAGAAAACAACGGATTTGTGGCAGTGAATGTGTTCCTGTCGGTTCCAACACAGACCGGGTAGAGGGGAATGTAGCATCCCAAGATGGCGAACCTTGCCCTCCTCCCAATGTGTAGCCAGATACCACCCACCTCGATTAGCAGCTCTCCCCATGGGCGTCACCCATCCACAGCAAGGGCCACGTGGCAAGGCGGCAATTGCCAGGAGTTCTGATACTCCAGGATGACAAGAAACCGTTCCTTGGGAAACATGGGGGAGTATGATCTATGTGTTATCAAGGGGCTCAGCCAAATGAGTATATATATCACCCCATCAAACTGACTGACTACACATGTTGATGAGTAGCGGGGTGGATGGGGGCAACGGCAGGAGAGGAAGAGGAGAAGGAATGTGGAAGAGTAATTTATGCAATAGAAACTGCGAAGGGAGTTCTTCCCGAAATGGCTCACACTAAACAGAAAAAATTTAGAAGTGGAGGTCGAACCACAAGCAGAGAACAAAACGCCGAAAACTATGAAAGAGAATAGGCGAGGGAAACGAAACTGCAAGGAACGGGGAAGGAGGGGGCAGCAGGAAAGGAGAGTGGATGGACGGGAGGGGCACAGTGAAGGAAGTGCAGGCAGGGATGGAAGAATGGGCTGCAATTGCTTGGAGCTCCGGGTGTGCCACTCACGAACTTACGAAATAACTGTGAGCACCCTGGTGGGAGGGGGGGGGGGGGGACGAGCGAACTCTTGATTATACAGTTCTTTCTGATTGTAATACAATCGGAAACAGAGGAAAAGCTTAAAGGTGGAAGGAGTCTATGGAGGGTCTACGCAAGCGAGATTAACATAAAGGGAAATTAATAAAAAATGGAAGAGACCTAAATGAGACGGGAATATAATACTGCGAGGGGAATCTGACGGAGTACTGAAAGACCTAAGTGGGAACAGTGTTTCTGGAGCAGACGACATTTCATCAGCGCTACTGGCAGCCTTGAAAGAGGCAGCAATAACGAAACTCTTTCATCTGCCGTGCAAGATGTGTGAGAGAGTCGAAATACCGAACTGTTAGTTTAAAAAGTAACTGTTGCAAAATACTAACACGAATTCTTTACAGAAGAAGAAGAACGGAAAAACTGATAAAAGCCGACCTCGAGGACGATCAATTTGAATTCCAGAGAAATGTAAGAACACAGGAGGCCATACTGACTCTACTACTGATCATACAAGATAGGTTAAGAAAAGACAAACATTCGTTTATAGCATTTGTAGACTTCGAGAAAGCTATTGATAATGTTGACTAACACTATTAGAAATTCAGAAAGCGACAAGATGAAATTCATGAAGTGGAAGCCTATTTACAACTTGCACAGAAACCAGATGGTTGTTGTGAGAGTAGAGGGCATAAAAGGAAATCAGTGGCTGAGAATGGAGTGACACAGGGTTGTAACCTATACCCGATGTTATTCAATCTCTACATTGAGAAATCAGTAAAGGAAACCAAAAAAGTAGAGTGGGAATTACAGCTCAAGTGGAAGAAATAAAAACTTTGAGGAACGCCGATAACATCGTAATTCTGTCGGAGACGTTACTGAAAGAGAGCTATTTGTTGACAGCGAATACATCTGAGGTCATCAGTCCCCTAGAACTTAGACCCTAGACCGTAGCAGACACGCGGTTCCAGACTGTAGAGCCTAGAACCGCTCGGCCAATCCGGTCGGCACAGCGAATTCAGATTTAAATGTTATAATTTCTTTTCTGAAGATGCTTGTAGTGACTGTAGCCATGTATGGAAGTGAAACGTGAACAGTAAGGAGTTTAGACAAGACGAGAGTAGGGGTTTTGAAATGTGGTGCCACAGAAGAATGCTGAAAACGAAGAAGATTGGGATATGTTGGTTGATAGTTCACATTTTGCGAAATCAAGTGATCAGTAATTTAGTATTAGACGGAAGTGTGTGTGTGTATGGGGGGGGGGGGGGGTAAAAATAGTAGAGGGAGACCAAGAGATGAATACAATAAGCAGATTCTGAAGGATATAGATCACAGACGTTTTTCGGAGATGAAGACGCTTGTACAGAATGGAGTAGCAGGGAGAGCTACATCAAACTAAACTTCCGACTGAAAAAAACAACGATAACAACAACAACAGTAGCACAAATATGTGTTATAATGTGTGTGGAGCTCTCTCTTTCCTGGTTGTCGCTGTGGTTTTGGATCTGTAGCAGAAATGGGAATGGTGGATAAATCTTTAACCTCACTTAGATTGTGCTGCTAGTGTGTGTTCCAGCTTCTGGTCGATTTTAATACCGTCAAAAGATATCACCTGTAAATAGTTCAAATGGCTCTGAGCACTATGGGACTTAACATCTGTGGTCATCAGTCCCCTAGAACTTAGAATTACCTAAACGTAACTAACCTAAGGACAGCACACACATCCATGCCCGAGGCAGGATTCGAACCTGCGACCGTAGCGGTCACGCGGTTCCAGACTGAAGCGCCTAGAACCGCACGGCCACACCGGCCGACCATATCACCTGTAAAAAGGATTAACTGTTCTTTATCTGCAAATATCTTTGATTCTGATATGTTGCTCGTTGATTTCACCGGAATATGTTGTATGTATGTCACCTGTCATCTCTTTGACTAAGACTGCACTAGTATCCCTCTTCTGTGATAGTGACATGATAGAGGTGCACACTGTGCCATGGAGAGGCATCTATAGCTAGTACATCGTGGCGGCACACGAACTGTATCGGCTGAAAGAAGGCAAGAGGTGTCCGCTTGGATCCCTCACAACGGGAACTGCCCATCGCACACCTCCCCCGCCCCACCCCTCTGATTTGATGATACGATGTCCCAGTGGATAGCCCGTCAGTACTGAAAACAGGTCAAGAATGAAAACAGGATGTCGCCGTATTCAAATTTGTGTCTGCGTCATGGTGTAAGGTCCGTTTGCAACAGCGACGTGTAAGGAAGAGATCTCCAGAGGTACGTACTTCCTATTTGTTCCACACAGGTACGAAACGTTATGAGTCTTGCGCTGCATTTTGGAACTTTGACTTTTGTATTCCTTTGTTGTAACATAGTACACACCAATTTATTTCTTGTTTTCATTTCTGTGATAGGTCTGCGCAACTTCCCTGCTGCTGTCACTATTCATCACATTTACTTGAGATGGTGATACATTTTTAGCACACGACTCATTCTGTAACCAATGTGTAGTATGACAATTGCCAAGACTACAAAAGGAGAATACACACGTCAGTGACTGGATGGACAGTTCATAAATTTGTGGGAATTTCGCGTGAGGGACATTTGAACACGGATCTCCCGCTTTGCAGCCCAACACTGCAATCACACAATCTTGACGCAGTTGTTACTGTGCGATCGATGTTGCACATCTTGTGCTTCGATCGGTCACTGCTTATATTTTGCTTTTTGAATGGGTGATCTGTATTTAGTTTTTGACGACTAGGCCATTTTATCACTAAATCTGTTGTATTAGCAGTGGTTAATTTCCCATTTCAATGTAGGACGTGACGCCTGGTGGTCCAGCCGTGGAAGCAGCGTAATGCAGATTACCATGCTGTACGATGAAGTGTGACGATCAGCTGTGGATTCGCCACGCTCAGTGTTAACTGTGTGAGGTCTGCGGTAGCGGACTCCGACCCTCGGCGGCAAGCAGGGTCATGCGGCGCCTTCTAGGCAGAGTGCCTCGCCGGCTCTGGTCACTATGTGGTGCCTATGAGTCCCGGTCAGGGTCTACCGGAGGTTCGCAGGCGTGAACTCACCGTAAGAGGCATTCCTCGGCTTCGTGTTTAAATAAAGACGCTTGGAGGGAGACTCCAACATACACTTCAGAGTGCACCATAGCAGGGAGAAACATGGCACAGGGCTGGGCCTGCTCGAAGATCCTTTGTCTCAAGCCGTCTCAGTGCCTTCGAACTTCGACTCCGACGTCACAGAACCTGTCCGTGTCACAACTGCTCAGAAAGTGACATGTAACAGTTCATGTCAATCGTAGATACGATGGAACGCCATGGGAATATGAAATCGTATGACCAAGGCAATGGCAATAAGAAGAAAGAACAGTATAATGACGACGAAGACGACCACAACAACGACAACCATAACGGCGATGGTAACGGTAGGTCATCACCTCAACAGAATAATTTTAGAGAAAACTATGTGAGTGATGGTAATAATAGACCACTTTTGAACAGGAAATGAAAGTATGACAATTGGTATAGTCTAGGAAGTAATAATGATCATACCAGTAACAACAGAATAAATTATTGGCATCGCCAGCAACAGCTACGGAATCTCATGCCACAGAATATCAGTCTACAGCCGCGCGGGACTAGCCGAGCGGTCTCGGGCGCTGCAGTCATGGACTGTGCGGCTGGTCCCGGTGGAGGTTCGAGTCCTCCCTCTGGCATGGGTGTGTGTGTTTGTCCTTAGGATAATTTAGGTTAAGTAGTGTGTAGGCTTAGGGACTAACGACCTTGCAGTTAACTCCCGTAAGATTTCACACTTTTTTTTTCAGTCTACAAAATCCTAACCATGGTCGAATTACTAATACAAGTAATCCTTAAAGCTGGAGATCACCGAACCAAAGAATTCGATTTGTTGAATTACTTTAAAGCAACTCACCATCTTCAATGCTTTCGTCAAACTAATGTATTGTACTTAATCATACAGGTGCTTCTTTTTTTCGGTTTTGTTGTAGAGTGCAAAAACAGTTGAGGCCGTAAGCGTGTATGTCATAACATTAGACCACTAATACGAAAGAGAAGTTAGAACTGAATGCAAGTTAAGCCTAATCGCTAAAAGAAAGACGTAAAGACAAGAAATTCACATTAGACAAAGGTCCACAAAATACGCCGTAGAGCCAACAGTGGTACTGAACCACAGATTAAATGTCCTTCGCCATATTGCTACGATGGATAAAAAGTAAACAGCAGTCGGCAGCCGGTGCATCGTTCGCTAGAATGGCCGATAACTCAGACGGAAAACGCACACAGGAACGTAAGCGATTAAAAATGGGAAGTTCGGTTAGGCAATGATGAACCGTCAAAGGTTGATGACAGTGAGCACAATGTGGTGGGGTGGGGGGGTGCGGATCATCACTTAAACGGCGATGGTTAAAAAGACAGTGCCCACGAGAGCGCTGAAACGACGTCGTCCAAGTCACTGGGAGAGCTTTAATTCCCCTGAGCTTGTTCCTGCGAAGAAAAGACCAGCGGTGATGCCAAAGTGACACCGTGAGCAAACAGGCGACAACACGGAGGTCATCGAAAAGAATGGCAGAGCTAGCACGCCAAGGTAGGAGGATTGCAGCATTGGCAGCAGTGTCAGCAGCCTCATTCCCTGTTAAGCCAACGTCACCAGGAAGCCGCATGAACAATAAGTGGCTCCGAGAGAGCAAGTGGAAACTTTCTTGGACCTGTTGCACTGAGGTATCGACTGCGCACAGTACACAGAGTCTATGAAGGGCATTGAAGGAATCAGAGGCAATGAAGGGCACTGAAGGAATCAGAGCCTATGACAGTTAAAAAGCGTGCGTCACCGATGCGTTGGGTGGCTTGATACAGCACGAGGAGCTCTGCTACAAAATTGAGAAAGGTTCTCGAAGCAGATAGCGAAAATGGTCGGCGCCAATAACTAAGGCACACCCAACACCGCCGTCAGTCTTAGAGCCATGAGTATACACAAATGTGCTATTCGTAAGTTGCGTGCAAAGGTCGAGAAACTTGCATCAATAGATTGAATCCAGTATAGTGTCCTTGGGAAGCGAATGATGTCCAGGATGAACACAGCCTACAGCACGGAGCTAGGACGGCGAAGGGTTCAAACCCATCGTGAACGTGGCAAGTAGCATGAAAAACTGCCGGAGCAGTAGCCGAAAACGAGCTCCAGGTGTTAAAAGATGAAGTGTGCAGTCCATACTGGTGGTCAAGATATCAAAAAATGGGCCATAGGATGGGTGCTAGGCATTGCAGACAAATGACATTCATATCTGCTGAGAAGGGCATCACGCCATTATGACATGGTAGATCTGCAGCTTCTGCATAGAGACTCTCAACTGTGTGAAAGGTGCCAGTGGCGAAAAGTATTCAATGATAGTGGATTGTGATAAGGTGGCGTAATATGGATGGACGTGCGGAGTAATAAACGGGACACACACAGTCTAGTTTTGAACAGATAAGGGAACTGGTACAAACGCAGGAGCAGGGGGTCCGAAGCACTCCCCAGGACGCACTGTGTGGGACACATAGGACACTGAAGGACCAAGTACAGTGGACAGCCAGGTGAGACACATGGGAGCACCAACAAAGTTTAGAATCAAACATGAGCTGCAGGAATTTCGTGGGTTTCGGTGAACGGAAGAGCAACAGGCCCAAGATGTAAATACAGTGGAAGAAACCTACTGCGTCGCCAGCAATTAATACAAACTGTTTTGTATTAAAAGTGAAAGCCATTGTCAGCGCTTCTTGAGTAAAGACGATCGACACATCGCTGAAAACGCCACTCAAGGAGAGAAGTCCTTAGACAACTGCAATAGGTCGTAAAGTCGTCGACGAAAAGAGAACTGGATGTTCCTGGCGGTAGATAATCCACGATATGGTTAACGGCTACAGCAAAGAGAGTGACTGAGGACAAAGGCTTGAGTCACCCCATTCCCCTGGATAAAGGTGTCTGACAGGGCCGAACCCACAAGTTCCTTGAAAGCTCTGTCTTTTAAAAATTTCTGAAGGAAATGGGACAGGTGGTGACAGAGGCCCCATGTGTGTAGGATAAGGAAGATACCAGTCCTATAGCAGGTGTCTTAGGCCTTCACCAAATCAGAAAAGCTCGGGTACAGTGTTATTTCCGCAGTAATCGTTAATGGCATTGGTCGACAAAGTCACAAGGTAGTCAACTGCAAAACGGCGCGCTTGAGATCCACATTGTGGAGTGGTTATTAGATTGTGAACTTGAGCAAACATAGCCCTGCAAACACAGTTGGTGATGCAAATGGGGCAACAGCTAGAAGGACTGTGTGTAATTAATGGGGTATCGATATGGCACTGTCTTCACGCCGGTATCTGGGAAGCACGCCATCCGCCCAGATGCGATTGTACGTATAAAGGAGAATGTGCTTGCCTACAAGAGAAAGGTGCTATAAGACATGAATGTGAACACTATACGACCCGGGGCGGAAGATCGGGATGAAGTGAGAACATGGTGTAGGTCTCTTATAGTAAATGTGCCTTTATAGCATTGTCGCATTCACGATTCTGAGCACAGGATATCACACAAGACTCCTCCACATGTAAATAAGTTATACAGAACTGCAACCAGTCACTTTTTTTGAATAATTATGTTTTATTCCATTACCCGGTTTTCGAACCTTTTCAGGTTCATTTTCAGATAGTTTCAGGAAGTTATATCATTACTGGTAATAGGACAATGCTGGGTGCTGGCTCTATGGCAAAAAGATGGGTCACACTTTAATGTATCGCCTTGACTATAGCTTATCTGCCGATATGGATGTAAATTTAGTTTTTACTTACTGCGACAGTATAAGAGGCACCCAGTATTATGCTACTACCAGTAATGATGTGACTTCCTGAAACCATCTGAAGATGAACCTGAAAAGGTTCGACAACCGGTTAATGGAATAAAACATAATTATTCAAAAAAGTGACTGGCTGCAGTTCTGTATAACTTATTTACATTCAACATACAGTCACGGTTCTAAAATATCCGGAATGGATAAGCATGATCCTCCACATGTTTCCAAGGAAGGGAGCTGAAGTAACAGTGGATGGAGTCGAAATCTTCACAGACAGGGGCCCAAGGTACTGGAGATAGCAACACGATCCAGAATGACATCATCCACTATGGTCAGGCCAGAAAGCGGGGAATGGACCTTGGTCCCAGAGAGCCGATGGAGGTTGCCTTACCCGACTGAAGAGAGACTGGAACTGTTAAAAGAACCATTACATGTAATGCGGCTTGCGTTTTTTCTACCCTGAGAAACGCGAGGACACTGTGCACGCAGCTGGTTCAAAGAATAGAGTTAGCTATCGTAAGGTGGTGTTAAAAACCCAGAAAACATCTCTCCGCGCGGGAAGCGCGTCATGGAGCTCCTCAGTGCACCAGGGGACTGGGACACGGGGCGGTGAAGACTAGGTGCGAGGTGTGGAACGTACTGCAGCAGTAAGGATAATGCTCTCGTCTACCTCGTCATCACAACTGGAGAAATGTTCGTCGAATGTCGTCACGGACGAGTGAAGCCCTCAGTCAGCCATAGAATGGTGCCACTTGGATTTACACGCAGGTGGTATATTAGTCAGCAAACAGATAGCACACAGGAAATAGTCGCTCGAGTACATGTCAGAGATAATGGAACACTCGTGACGACAGACAAGCCTGGTATTGCAGAAAGAGAGGTCCAAATGGGAATACGTGTGCATGGAGTCAGTAACGTGGGTGCCCATGTTCACACAGATGAAGTTGAGTGATTGCGAAAATCATCTAGAGGGAACCTCTCGGACGGGTTCTCAAAGAGCGCCAAAGGGAATGATGGCATTAGAGGCGCCGAGCAGCAAAAAGGAATAAAATAGGTGACCAATAAGCTCGACTAAGTCCGCCCTGGCGAGAGCAAGTGATGGGGGCCGGGGGGGGGGGGGGGGATGTAGACATTACAAAGAGAAAAGGTGAACTGAGGAAAGGAAGATGTGGAATGCAACTTGATGCCTGCAGCCTGGTATTAAATGAGACAGTACGGCAATGGATGTCTTCCGAGATGACTAGCATCTAGCATGTCTCCCCATGAGATGGGAAGCCGTCGACAGAGGTGAAGCTCAAAATGGTCTGGGAGGAAATGCGAGAGGCCAAAGCAATTGTGAGGTTGCAATTTCGTTTCTTGGAGGTAGTAAAGAACCACATGCTGAGACTCAAAGAGCAGCTGTAATTTCTCCTTGTTGGATCTAATGCCATGAATGTTCCACTGAGGAGAGCCATAATGAAGAATGAGGACCAGAGAACAAATTAAGGATAGTGACCTCAGTGTCTGCCGAGTGCCACCTTTGAAGGCTCACTACTACAGGTTTCAGAGGTTGAAGAATCCTGTTCCAGTAAATCAACAGAGGCGTCAGAATTCTCTCTACGTCTTCCTGTAGATTCCAGGGAAGAGAAATGATGCGCACCAGTGAAATGGAGGTCAGCCAGGTGAGGGTCTCACAAGGCGACACTGTTGAAGAGGATCTCCAAGTTGCCTTTGTTCGATCTCTTAGTCTTTACGATCGGAAGACGAAAACTCAATCTTGGATGGAGCATACTCGATCAAATGTAATAAAGGAGGGACTAAGTTTGCATCAACCTCCTTCATTACATGATGGGTCGAAGTGACACCCTGATCAGAAAGATAAGTTTAGATTTCTCCCTCAGTCAGACCATCAAGTAGCCGAAGAATTCAGTATAAGATGGGCCGTCGCCAAGGTAGCGCCATCGGGACGGCAACACATCTAACACCACACGGGACCGAGGTTGTCTATGCCCAAGGCATACGCATTGGTAAGCATCGGCTGTTTTGGAAACAAACATTCCGCGTACTACTTCCTGCAGAGGGTGTTCGTGATGGCCTGCAGGAAGTATTACTACACCAACATCTGATTGGCTGGCCAATACCATTTAAAGGCTAGAACCATCACCGAACGTCAGTTCACGCCGAATACCGACCTCAAGGACGTCTCCACGAAATACTGCGTCTTCGCCATCGGAATAGGACATGGAATTAAGTGTATGTGTGTTACCTCCGACTCTTGTGGGAAACTTGGAAGTTGTCTTTTGTTGCCTTTAGTAGGAGATTTTTACTGGCTTTGTGATTGTGACATTTCGTTGTTATTCAGTCATTTCCATGTAGACTCACGTAAATAAAAGTTATGTTGTAAAAACTTTCCAATTGTCAGTTACAACAAATAGGATAGATATGGAGGAGTGAAGCTGTAAGCAGCTGTTGGCCTTCATATCACAATTGGTCCCCAGAAGAAAAGTCCCATTACTTAAACGACGGCAGGGGTTCTTATGGCCTGCAATCAAAACTTTTCTTAATAATGAACAGATTAACTGTAGTAAATGACTAACCTCCTACTGTACATGATGCCATAAGGAACAGAGATGCAACTGGGAGAGTCTGAATCTTTAGCCTCATTCCATGTCTCATTTAGTAAACATAGGAAACCCTTCCCTCAGAGGGGAACTCACGCACTAGGTGATTGGTCACGCCTCACCAACTCCTGTCACAAGGACCAATTCGCATTTGGGAAGGCACTCACCTGTTCCTGGGCCTGGCTTGTACTGAGAGTATGTGCGAAATGGGAACCCTACCTGTCGACCTGTGGCTGGTAATTACTCATCACCCAGTCACCTTTTATGTGTCAAACGCTTGGACCAGCCTTGAGCAGCACGCAATGAGGATGAAAAAAAAAAAAAAAAAAGAAAAGAAAAGAAAAAAAAAGAAAAAAAGAAAGAGAGAGAGAGAGAGAGAGAAACCTCAAACTCCTAATCAGAAGAAAGGGAGACGCTGGAAAAAAAAGAAAGAAAGAAAGAAAAACTACAATGAGAACCTCTTAAGACGATGGGATAACGAAACTGAAGAACGCGTAGCCAAAATATCCAAGACATATTCCCCAAGGGAGGGGAAAAAAAACAGTAGGAGAATAGACATGCAGCACAAAAAGGGAAGGGCTACTCCCAAGGCTAGGGTCCTGTGGTAACCAAGCACGAATTCACTGGAGAATTCTGATCCCATTGGTAGAGAGATGCTTCGTTGTATGTGGTTTCTTTGAATTTTTATAAACAAATGAGTGGGAAGGAAAGATTTCTCGCACTGTCAGTTCAAAACTGTCATGCAGTATAAACGATTAGTGCTAAATAGCAGAATGTTAGATGGCAGATGCAAGAGGTGGTTGTAACTGCGAATAGAGTATTCAAAAACAGGTTCCTTGAAGTGGGTAGTTTGTCAACCAGTTGCATTCTGGTTGGTTGGTTTGTAGAATAAAGGACTAAACTGCAAGGTTATCATTTCCCTTTTCTTTAGTCACACAGATCTCTGATTAAAACCATACCCCAAAAGAATCCTACCGCCTGTAATTCGGGGAAGGAACGTATTGCTTATAACGAAGTGTGTAATCATACTGAAGTAGAAAACGAAAGTATCAACCCAAAATTGAAAACGTGAATTTAAAGGGGGAAAAAGCGGTAAAAACTGTTAAAACAATATAGCAGACAGTCTTAGATGCCTAATCACAAGAATAAAAAAAGGGTGAGCCAGCCACTCCTCAACACAGTAAAATCTACAGCCTGAAACACAAGGCAAGAGAAAAACAGATGGTGAAAAGATGAGCAACAAGTCGAACAGACAGTACCAGAGGAAGCAAGGAAGAGTTAAAATACAGGTAGGGTGAGGACCTGAAAGATAAAACTTAAAACTATGGTAGCTGGTGAGGCATTGTCACCTAAAATCGAAGGGAGTGCATCATAGAGAGTAAAACTCCGCCTCGGGTTTAGTTAATTTGGACAGTTCAACAATTTGTGGACTACTGTCAATCGAGAATCGCAACACCACTGAGTCCTCGGGACTTAGGAGGTGACCGTAAGTCAGCCATGTATGGCCGACTCGGAGCCGGCAAACGAGAATGGAGACCTTTATCATACGTAATTTATTCGGCAAAGTCAAGGAGTGCCAGCTATATTGCAGAGCCCAGAAACTTTGTGCCGTAATATCGATCGAAGATCAAATTCCGGTAGGATGATCTGCAGACTTTGTTCACAAGTATTCTCTTTGGCTACCCGTCGGCAAGTCATTTCCCTGCATTCCTACATGCCCCAGGGTCCATACGAATATCCACTGACCATCCAAGAAGTTCGAGGACGTAAACGGACCCTTGGATGGCTATTACTAAATGATGGCAAGGATTGCACTGGCAAGGCGCGCTGTTCAGTATGACCAGCGTGGGCATAAGCGAACCCAGCATGACCACTAACCATCGAGCTATCAATGTAAGCTAACTTTGAAACCGGGATACGTCAAGAATAAAGGGAAAGAGGTAGCGGAGGGCCACAGGAGGAACTGAGTCTTTCGGGACTTCTTCCAGGCGAAGCTGTTATCGAGGTAGACACCATGGAGGTGTATCTAAGTGGATCTGGAGGAGAGGTAGTAGAGGAAAAGACTCGAGTTCAATGAGAGGGGATCAGACAAGGACTGCAATTCTAATCCCTACTCTGGGCCGCCACTGTGGGAGATGGATCGCTGTGTTAGGGAAAAGGAGACGATGATTCGGATGTTCAGGTGAGCTGCGAATGTGTGCAGTATAACTGCCAAGCAGTAGCTGTCATCAACTCTGCTATGGAGGAACCCCAGCTTTTACGGATAGGCTGTCCACAGGGCTCGTTCGGAAATCTACCATCACAAGTCGAACTCCACAGAGGTGTATAGGGTCCAGCATCCGCAATGCTGAGGGCGATACTAAACCATAAGCCAGGCTCCCATAGTCAATAGAATGTACAAGTGCTTTGTACAGCTACAACAATGTAGGGTGATCTGCATCCCAGTTGCTGTAACTCAGGCAATGAAGTATGTTAAATTGCAGCCAGGACTTTTGCTTAAGCTGATGAAGATGGGGAAGTCAAGTGGGCGTTAAAAACTAGTCGTAAAAGGCGATGAGAGTTGATTACATTAAAGAGACGGTCATCAAGATAGTTGTGGGTTCGAGTGAACTGTATGACGGCGATAGAAGCGCATGACACAAGTCTGGGCTACTGAAACTTGAAAGCCATTGGTGAGGACTAATGACAGCGCTTTTCGTATGACTTCCCGCAGTCAACGTTCAGCCACACCATTAGTAGGTGAGTAAAAGAAAATGCAAAAGCCGTCAGCATATAAGAAGGATGATACTGAGGACCATGTTGAGGACCCTGCTACGAGACCATTAACTGCCTCTATAAAGAGAGGGTCGCTGAGTTCGCAACCCTGTGGGAGCCATCCTATTGGATATGGGAGGAACTGTGAGAAGCACCGACTCGAAATCTCAAAGTTGACAAAAAAAGTTCTATAAATAAACCGGGAGCAGGCCCTGTAGCGAAGATGTGGTGTCGCCAAATGTTATCGTAGGCTTTCGTCAGGTCAAGGAAGACGGCAATAAGTGATGACGGTGGGAAAAGGCTGTTTGGGTGGCAAACTCTAGGTAGAGCAAATTGTTGGTGATGGAGCGACCTTGGCGAAAACCGCCCAGGGATGGAGCCACAAGGACCCGAGACTCAAAAAGCCAACACAAGCTCAAGCTCAGCACACGTTCGAGCAGCTTGTACAAAACGTTGGTGAGGCTAACAGGACGACAGATGTCCATATCTAGCGGTTTCTCATCAGGTTTTGGCACTGAAATGACGATACTTTCTCGTCACTGCGTTAGGTAGTCGCCATTGCTCTAGATGCGGTTGAAGACGGCACGGAGGTGGCGCAGGCGATCCGCTGATAGATAAAGCTGCGTAGGCTTCCGCGGCCAGAGTCAACCGGCATAAACGTTTTCTGGGTATAGTACCGTTAGACCCAGAAGAAGGTCGCTGCAACCGAGGCCGAAACGTTGGTTTTTCTCCAGCAGAAGTAGTTATATACATTATGACGCGGTACCATAACCAGAAAACCTTTATGTCGACCGCTGATAGATGTTCAATCATTTGGTGATGGATGTGGTCTCTCCTAGGTGTTGTGTCCTGACAAAGTGCAAGGGCACTGAAAAATTCCCAATCACTGAATGAAGCATTATGTTGCTCAAGATGACGTGAAATGAAAGATAGGTGCTGTCACCCACTGTTTTAGGATACGAAGAGCGGGGTGGTAATTCTCAGACGCAGAGGTTAGAGCATAATGCTCAGCAAAACGCTCTCCAGCAGCGTCTGGGTCGGTATATACAGCTCCATGTGTGGGAATCCCATGCATTCTGTGGAACGGTATTTTGCAAGTGGGGGACGAAGGGGTCTATCTCTCTGAAGGGAAATGTTTTGTGAAGGTAGACGGGAAACAAATAGTATTAGATTTGATTAAAATAGAAACTAAAAACGAAGAGTGTTATCAACAACTGGAAATTAACGTCACAGGAAGTGTAGTGTTTAACCCAGATGAAGTCGCTTAAGTCTTAATGAATAGCATTGACGCGCAGGAAGTAGAAACTGAATTTAAGGGAAATTATTTGAGTCAGTGTCTGAGGATCAACGAAACTGTCTTAGTAGCTTGCTATAAAACAATTTAATAGTATTCACTGAGAAGCCTTGTATAATAAAGGATACGTGTACCATACGCAAGTGAAACCACATGAAACGTGTTGTCCATCCACGTACTCCATTCTTTGGACCAAGAAAGAGGCTGTAAATGACGAAATGAAGAAGGTGCCTTATTAGGGAGTAATTCAGACATCCCTCTCCATATAGTAGTCCTGCCCGTCGCGAAAGCAGGAGTTATCATGCAACTGGTGATAGAAGCGAGAGAAATGAGATTGTAGTACCGGTTAGAACACGACCCGAGAACAAAGAAAAAAATCCGGAAGATTTTGGTGTACGGTATTTGTCTTCAATCGATTTGAAATCTTTATATTGGCAGGTCTTAATTTCTGAAGGCCCTCACCAATGTAATGCTTTTGTTTTTGGTGGAAGAAGTCATCAATTTCGTGTCCTACCATTTGGCTGCATTGTGAGTGCTGGCCATCACAGTCTTAGACACCGTTTTGGACGCTGATTTCCTGAATAAAGTAACCGTCTGTGACGATGACCTGCTGCTAGCTACGTACACTTTTGAATGGACGTATGAAGCTCCTGGAAAGAGTGCTTCAGAAGTTCCAGGAAGCAGAAACTACAGCAAATCTGAACTCATCGATGATTCGAAAATTTCACGTTTACTTACCTAATGACGATAGAATTATGTCTCCTTACAATTTTTATCTGAATTCCACATGTTGGCGTTAAAGAACGTATGTTCGCTCACCACATTATTTATTACCTAAGTTCACAGTTATCGGTATAGAGAGAGCAGCACAGCCTGGAACTTTGCCTCATACTACTCCCATCCACCTCGTTTTTAATGTACATATACCTCACAATGTTATTTCGCACTCCTAAGATAAGCTCTAACACATGCTCAGAAGTCGCATAAGCTAAAACTAGCTGACTATCGCCCCATTAAGAAGCGATATGCCAGTACAGCAGCCGGACGTTGGTGGCGGAGCGGTTCTAGGCGCTTCAGTCTGGAACCGCGCGACCGAATCCTGCCTCGGGCATGGATGTGTGTGATGTCGTTAGGTTAGTTAGGTTTAAGTAGTTCTAAGTTCTAGGGGACTGATGACCTCAGATGTTAAGTCCCATAGTGCCCAGAGCCATTTGAACCATTTTTGAACCAGTACAGCAGAGCATTTTCCCTTGCTGGACAGGTGGTAAATCTAACTCAGAGATCAATACACAATAAATGTCGCTATTGAATAAATGTTTGAAGTATTCTCTTAATGAAAAGGCAACTACAGCCCTAGTTGCTGATTTGAAAATCGCGCATGATGCAACCTCATGCAGTAAGGCCGAAAAAGCGAAAATACCTTGTAGAGCGAGCCAGTTTATCAAAACGGTTACTCACAGTAATCCTAAAAGTAGGGAGTATCCTGCACTCAGTACCATCAATGATAAGTTATGATCGGATGACACAGGAATAGCAACAGCTCCTTATGAAGAAGACTCTGTAGCTGAAACTCCTTTTCTGAAGACAATGACAATTAGGAAATAGATGTTGACTCAAGTGAGGCATATGGTAAGAAGTTAAAGAACTTGCCTCGAGGCCTGCCCTAATACTACAGGCTAGATGTCGCTGCAGAGGTGATGGTCATGAACATTAAAGCAGCTGCTCTATGTGCGCAAGTGGAGACTCAAAAACCAGGCTACTCGATTCGCCCCATTTCCAATGGGATAGGAAACTCAGGAAAACCTATTTCTAAATATTTACTGCAGTTGTTGCAACAAATCGCTTTTGAAGAAACTTTTGCCGTTCGTAACAGGAAAGAACGAATTAACGTGTTCTATGACAAAACCTTTCCTTCCGACTGCGTTCTGCCGTCTTTAAACGTTATAAATTTATACACGAATATCCCCGTTAATGATCCTATTGCCGACCGCTGTGGCCGAGCGGTTCTAGGCGCTTCAGCCCGGAATCACGCTGCTGCTACGGTCGCAGGTTCGAATCCTGCCTCGGGAATGGATGTGCGTGATGTCCTTAGGTATGTTAGGTTTAGGTAGCTCTAAGTCTAGGGGAGTGATGACCTCAGATGTTAAGTCCTATAGTGCTTAGAGCCATCTGAACCATTTGATCCTATCATCCTTATCGAATATACTGTGGGGGATGTCAATGAAACCATTTCACTTCTTAATTTAATCCCTTTACATAATTATTTTTTATTCAAAGAAGTTTTATAAGCAAAACAATGACCCAACCATAGGTGGCCGTCTGGCGAGTTTCATTTCTGATATTTTTGTTAATCATTTAGAATTTGGTTGTTTTAAGAACGGCACATATATATCCAAGTAGATTCTTTCCTACAGGCGTTACGTCGATAACACTTTTAATGCCTTTGTGGAAGAGATCCCAGGTCTTGTTGAAGGTTTTAATTCGCAAGACCCTCAGATGGCCTTTACTAACGAGCTAAGAGATGGCAACGAGATTCTAAATTATTTACCTCTGAAATTAAGACTAGGGGGAAGTAGTGTCAAATCTGACATCTTTCACAAACCAACAACAACCGATTCCATCATTCTTTCCTCCTTGTGTCATTCAAATCGTTATGCGATGAGATTTTTTGTGTCAATGTTTCCCCGTGTCACGGAACTTCCCCTATGTCAGTTTTTCGTCGAGAAATAACTATTAAACAGGTACATTGCAATCAGCAACGAATACAGCCCTAATGTTATAGATCTGTATTCAAAAACCAATCCAGATGAATCTGCATTTCCACTAGGTCTGTTACCCACCAATACTAGATTTTTCAAAATCTATTGCGTAGCTACTAGTGTATGACCTCGCAAAGATTTCAGGAAATACGGCATGGACGTCGCCATTTCGTTGACGAAGAATGTCCAGCATCGATACATCGATAATAAACTATCTGCCAAAGACAATCACGGTGACTCCGGAGTTCAAAGAATTGAATGCGTCGATTGTAAAGCTTCGTATTTGGGCCTGACTGGTAGGGAATTTCGGAAATCAAATGGTCACCGGCTCCCGACGTTGGAGAATTTACATGTACTCTGTATTACCAGCAAAGGAATGCAGATTCTTAAGCACCCTGGTACAGAGAACGGTAGATTATGCAATGATCAATTGGTTAACAGAAACTAGCTTTGTTACGAAACTGATACCCACTATACTACCTTATCAACAGCTGATTATCGTGAATGTGACGCTACCTTATTCCGTCTTACAAATGTCTTTATTTACGTTGTGGCTTATTTACGTTTCACTCTTATTTTAAATTTTGTTGTTAGGCAGGTTCTAACAATTTTCTGCTTTAAAGAGGTCATTTTAGCCCTACACAGCTTGTGTCTTTACACTTATATTATCAATGAACATGCAGTGAGTCAGTTTTGAAAAATTTTGCTGTTTACCTAATCTATTGTTTTCCTCATATGTAAATTATCTGTGCAACCGCTTTTCTTATGTACATAAGTTAACCGATGCCATGTACTCTTGATATCTGTTATAATGGTTGCATAATCTAGTCTATACGGCGGTATGTGTGACCGGCTGCGAGGTCTGACGTATCTTATATTCTCGACCGCCTTATATTTACATTTCGTACGCACTGCGCTACGCTCCATGCTGTGTACGCCAGAACGCGCTTGGATCCGTACTATGTAAGTATATTATATTACTTATATTAAGTATTTTCTTGGTTTACCATATTTCCTCTTTCCAGTATATACTGTAGTCATACTTTGGCATTTTGTTCCCAGTTTCAGGTCCCTTATACTTTTATTTGCCTAATGATGGCAGCACGGTGTTTCCACATGCTAGCGTTAAAGGACGGATGTTGTCTCACCATATTACTTCTTACGTGAGTCTACAGCTATTGTCAGTTGTACAGACGACTACACGGCCTGGAAGTTTGCCTAATACTAGCCCACCCCCCATTACTTGCCTCGCTATGTTGATTGGTTGATAAATTGAGAGGGTTCATGGGACCAAACGGCGAGGTCATCAGTCCCGGCATTCCGAAGTTCCTCACAGAAGAAACAGGTTCCGCTAAAAGCGGATGGATTCAGTGAAGGCAGTGAAATTATAAAATAATGAAGTTCAAACAAACACAATAAAAGGCGTAAAAGGCGAGACAAGACTAGTTCAATCATCCGTGAATCGACTGCTAATATTAAAATCAAGGAATCGGGAAGACTATATATAGCACGGAGGACCAAAAGAAAGGGGCATTCCACCAATATGTGGGATACCGTCAGCATGGCACACAACCACGTTGTGGGGGTGGTTCGTTACACTGGAGGAAACAATGGGTGAGCCTGGTATGAGAAATGCGTAGACGGCATAAAACAGTGGACGCCTACCAAGAAGAGTCGAAGGAAGAGCACCGAACTGCAGTAGACCCCCTGATTGTGAGTAGTTTATTGCTACGAGCAGTAGCGCATCAGTTGTCATTCCACTTTTGCGCAAATAGAGAATTGACGTGGGAATCATGAATGGGAATGAGGGGGAGGGGGGCGGTAAGTATGTGCTTCCCTAGCCAAACGGTCAGCCAGTCTATTCACTGGGATACTCAGATGACTAGGAACCCAGAGAAAGACAACAGAATAGGTGACACAGCCAAGGGCAGAGAGAAGCTCAGGATACCAGACACAAAAGAATGATGTGAGTAGCATTTTCGATAGCCTCTGTGGAGGGAGACCTGAGAAACAAAATGGAGAGATCTGTGAATAGCTAGAGGCTCTGCTGTGAACACTACATGATTATGACATAAATGTTGTTCTAAGGCAATAGAAGACGTGAAAGCGTATCTCACCTTATCGACTGCCTTACAATCATCAGTGTAGAAGATGGTGGTATCCTGGAATTCTGCAAGGATGGCATGTACAAGACTCCTGAAAACCATAGGGATGACAGACACCTTAGGACCTTGGAATAGGTCGGTTTTAATTAGTGATCGAGGCACCATCCAAGCGGGTCAGGTGGGGGGGGGGGGGGGATGGGAGGAAATACACGGGGTGCATTCCAGTGAGTGGAGATGGAGATCCCGACAGAGGGAAGTGAGACGCTTGCCAACATTCAGCCCCACCTGTGGACAGTTGTCAGGAGGGAAAACATCCGTCATTTGTAGAGAGGACATGCTACATTGGAATGTCAGGGAACTGCAAATGGCGATTGTGCAAGAAACCAGAAGTTGGCTCCATCGTATTTGTAGAGAGGGAATCCCCGTTATGTGAGGAGACTATCAACGGGACTAATGTGAAAGGACCTATAGCAATACGGACGCCACAAGGGTGAACAGGGTCAAGAAGTTGCAAAATGGAAGAAACGGTTTAGCCATAAACGTGACTAATATAATGTAGTCTGGACAAGACCAGAGTATGGTAGAGATGAAGAAGACTAGTATGGCCTGCACTCCAAGATGTATGAGCCAGGAGGTGGAGGGCATTAACCTTCCACATGCTTGTAGTCTTTAGGTGACAACATGGGCAGCCATGTCAGCTTTTTATCAAAAATAAGGCCCAAGAAACGGAACTATGCTACAACATTGAGGATCTGGTCGCCTAAATGAATGCGGGTGAGACGACAAAAATGCGTAACCCACGTTTTGGAGGGAGAAAACTGTAAGCCATGGGAGATATCCCGCACAGGGGCGCATGGGAGCCGGCGTTAAGTAGATGCTACCGAGTGGGAGCTGCACCAAATGCAAAAATCGTCGACATACAAAGCCAGGGTAACCACAGGACCAACAGAGGTTACAAGTCGTTGATGGATATGAGGAAGAATGTGAGACTTAAGACAGAATCCTGTGGGATACCGTCCTCTTGAATCCGAGGGGCGCTGAGTGAAGTGCCAACCTAGTGAGATAAAATTCGACGATAAAAATTGGAATGGGGCCACAAAAGCCCCAGTCATGGAGGGTAACCCAAGTGCGTTGGAGCCAAGCCATGTCATATGCCTTATGTAGGTCAAATAATACTGCGACAAGGTGCCGGCGGTTAGTGAAAGCCTGTCAGATAACTGTTTCCAATCTCAGTAAATGGTGTTGGAGATCGTCCCGCCTGGAAGCCACTCTGGTACGGGGACAAAAGGCCCTGAGATTCTAGACCCAGCGTAATATTAAGCTAACCGTTCTCTCAAGCAGTTGGCAAAGTGCATTCGTAAGGCTAATTGGGCGGTAGCTGTCGAGAGACGTTGGGTTCATCCTGGGGTTAAGGACAAGGATAACAATATTGTCTCGCCATTGTGAGACGAAAGCACCTGTGAGCCGAATTCTGTTGAAGACGATGAGTAGATGTTGCCAGTATGGAACGTGCACGTGTTGGATCATGTGGTTGTGGATGGGATCCGGGCCTGGGGCCGTGTCTCGTGAAGAGGTAAGAGCATGCAAAACTTCATTCAGTGAAGGTTTCACTAAAGGACTCACCGTGGTGCTTGATGAAATAGAGAGGGGTATGTTCAACTCTGCTTTTCTGCTGTAGAAAGGCAGCAGGATAGGAAGAGGACGCTGATGCTGTCTCAAAGTGTGTATTGAGGTGTTCTGCAAGGACCAAGGGACCAGTGCAGGTTAAGACCATTGACAGTTGACCGTCACTGGCGGCCCAGAAGTCTATGGAGCTTGGACCAAACCTGCAATGAAGAGGCATACGTCTCCAAGGCGGAAACATGGCGTTCCCACTATCCTCCTCACTCTGGTTAACAAGGTAATGAGTCTTAGCACAGAGACACTTCACACTGAGGATATCGTTTAAATCGCTGTAGCTCCCGCCGGCAGTCCTGGATAGCATGAAGATTGTGGGTAGAGACGCCTTACACGACCGCACCAATGCAATTCGAGAGGGAGGTGTCGAAGCGCACAGCAAATGTATATGCAGGTCAATTGGCCCTGCGGAATGCCCAACGTGGTGGCCTGTCCACCTGGCGGCGGCAGGCGAACGATAGATTCACCAGAAAGTAGTTTGTAATAAGTTGGTCAATTATTAGTCATCTACCTGTTGAAGTGGCACTCCACCACAGTGGTTGGTGGGCACTGAAGTCCCCAAGCACGAGAAACTAGGGCGGGAGTTGCTGTATTTAGGTAGACAGTTCAACATATGGAAGTGGCCTACCTGGAGGAAGGTAAACTTTGCAAACCGTGATTGCCAGAGTCGTTTGCACTCATACCCTTATTGCTTATACAGTCACTAATGACATCGGAGCGATCCAAAGTCCAGACCCACCAGATGCTACCCCGAGGCCGGCAAGGTTCCGACAGAACGTCCGATAACCACGAAATGTTGGGGAGTGGTCACCACAGAAGTGCCTCCTTGAAGTGCAAGACAGAACCGAGAATAGGAGGAGACAAGGCTGAAACCTGGTAGTCAAGGGAAGGCAGGATTCGGTTGCGATTGTGGACTGAGCAGTAATCAGTTACTATTGGTTGCTTTTTACAGTTACACACAATTTATTTAAAACAAGTAATTCCAGACTCAACAATAAATAAAAATACCACACGTTATTAATTAAGGAATAAACAACTGTGTACATAATAGTGTTTTCAGTGAGTTACAATTTAGCAAGTGACCATTAAATACAGATAAAGAAAATAATGTTTTAAAAGCAAGCCACTGTGGTCGGGGCAGAAGGCCTTACACGCCAGGAATGGCAATAAATTAAGAATTGTTTAAAACTCACTGCGACTTACAAATTACAGGTATTTAAATATTAAAGGTAAGCCGCCACAAACACAGCAGAAGGCATCAGGCGCCAGGAATGACAGCAAATAAGGTTTTAAGGCTTACTGCTAAAATACAAATACCAAATTAGAATTTTAAGGCAAATGACCAGAATCACAGCTAAAGGCCTTACGCGCCAGGAACGGGCAATCATATAAAAAAATTAGACTCACTGTAAAATTGAAATCTGTCAACAGACGGAAAGTAAGTTAAATTATTTTATTCTAGACCGGAAGGTTTCAAAACAGCAAATACAACTGCAAAGGTTAATTAAAAAACAAGCAACTGATCACCAAACGGGTGAAATAAGATGATGGTAAACTTTGTAACACAACCCTTTACATCCACTGAACACTACACTGCTAGGTTTATTCCAGAAGGCGACCAGAACTATTAACTAGATTTATATAACCGTTAATGTAGGAATTACAAGCTATTGTAATAAATAATACAATAATAAAACGCAAGCACCAGTTCATAAGTTCTTTAAAGGGTACTGAGGCAGATTATACCCACAGAAGGCGTGGACTGTAAGAGCGTTACACTGAACTACTGGCCATCAGACGTCCTTTTAGAGCACACATGTTTTACAAGAATCAAAGGGCCACAGACGGTGCTCCAGGAATTGTCTTCCGAGAAGGTCCGACAACAAACACATTCGCGAGTGATGAGCTGTGCAGCCAAGAGTTGCACTCACTTCACAAGATGGAAACTCAGACTTGTGGCAGTCTAACGAATGACTTATGATAATCTTGCTGAAGCTACCTGACGTCCGATAAACCAAATGCAACGATGGAAGAATAAGCCAAAGCCGTAATCGGCGGTCTGCTCTACTTCCCGAGAAAACTGTGTTTAGAGCGCCCAGAACGAGAAAGGAATCACTACCACCAGAGCAGAAGAATCACCCACCGGTCTACAATCAAGAAAGCTGTCAAAACTACACGCCTTACTGGATAGCAGCGGCGAGGTGCAGAAACATACACTGCCGTTACATACACTAACCCCCAGGGCAGGTGACTGGGGCGTTAGCGGCCAACAGGCAAGAAAAATTACCGCTGGTTGAACTTAACAAATTGTAACAAGCTGAACGCAGTAAATAGTAATAAGAGATCGAGGAAAGCTTATCAGATCCGCCTTCCCCGAGAACTCCACTCGCTGCTCTTCGCTTCGGTGACACTACGAGCAGCAACACGAGCCAAAGTTACTGGAGAATCGCGAGGTATTACAGTGGTGGATTTCTCTACTTGGATTGGAGTCTTAAGACTTGCTGGATCCGGTTTGCGACGAAGTGGTACACCCTCGTGACCACAGCCCTTTCATCCGGCAGTCCATGCGTGCTGCCAGCGGTCCTGGCGTGTTCTGACATTGTGCGGACCTGGCTTCTTCTTAGTCCCCAACCGAATTGGCCCACTCAAACGACCCGAAAAACAACGACGTCGCCCCAAATATAGGGCACCAGTTACGGTCTGGCCTCCAACAGAGGGCGCAAACCTACAAACAGCACCAACGTGAGCCGCACCACGGCTCAAAGACCTTGTATTTCCACTATACAACAACAATATCTGTCGCAACGTTACTGGGTGATCGTGTGGCGAGAGTACAAGTGAGACATAAAGAACCCGAGAGGAGGTCATGTCTCTCAGTCAGTGGTTGTCACTGACAAGGATGGGACGACGTACAGAAATAAGACGGCAGACTCAGGTTGCGAGGAGGGAGGTTGCAACTCTGGTGGCTCTGGAGGGGGGGGGGGGGGGTTCTCTTGGGACTCACGTTTCTTCTTCTTCTCTTTCAGAGGAGGAGGAGGGCAGAGTACAGATGGAGTACAGACATCTGCAAGATCTGGCACCGAAAGGGAGCGAGTGACCTTGGAGTGCACAGATGATGTGTCTCGTGGCAGAGCGGTGGTAGGAGGCTTCCAGCCTGAGAGACGCTAGGTGGAGGGGTTCTGAGAGGGAGACCCATCACCAGCGGGTGCCGAAGAAAGGGGGTTCTTCTTCATCCGAGGAGGGGGATTGTCTCCCGTTTGGAAGGTTGTGGGAACTGCAGGAGAGGGAAAGGGGATAGGGCTGGGATAAGGAAGAGGTAGGAGGGGGCAGGATGTAACAGATGCAAAAGTTGAAGATAATGAGACTGGATGGAATCTCTCATATTTTTGGTGATCCTCTTCGTAAAGCAGGTGATCCAAAGTCTTGTGCTCTTGGATCTTCTTTTCTGTCTAGTAAGTTCTGCAATCTGCCGAGCGACAAGAGTGGCGGTCATGACAGCTGATGCACACAGGCGGTGGCACATGTAGCTTTCCTCAAGGAGTGGGTGTCCACAGAGGCTCCACAGTACAGCAGGAAGAGTTATGTCCAAAACGCAAGCACCTCATGGGTGGTGAGATGTACGACTTCACATCACTTCAGTAGCACGTAACTTTGAGCTTCTCTGGGAGGGTGTCCCCCTCGAAAGCCAGAACGAAGGCGCGAGTATTGGTCCGTTTCTCTTAGTGACCCTTCTGCGTTCGACGAACAAAATGAACGCCGCCTCAATCCACTTTAGTTCAAAGCTCCTCATTAGTCTATCAGTCTGCAGGATGAGGTCCCTATGAAAAGTCACTCCCTGGACCATATATAGAGGATGGTGAGGAGTGATAGAGACGGACTTTGCCAAGATGATCACAAGCAAGTAGAGCTGCATATTTGGAGGCAGTGAAGCAATTATCAACAAAGAACCCGACCGCATCTTACTAAGAGACTCCTCTTCATCAGGTTTGTCCTTGATATTCTCAACAACAAAAATCAGTGGCTTTGTGGCATTGGATTTGTCCACATCCATCCTAGCACAGACGAAGTTGCAAGGGAAGTGTTTCATCCCAACACGGCGAGTCTGCCCCTCCTCCCGGTGTAGGCAGGGAAGGAAATGCTACAATGGTATACTAATCAGCATTCAATGATCCTTTACGATTCGAAGAGACGACCCTTTGAGAATGGCCACATTTTTGCAGCTTGATACGCTTCAAGCGCCAAGCATCCGCCCTGATAGCACCCACTCTGATCAGGGGCTCTCCCCATGGGCACCATCCAGCCACAGCAAGGGCCACCTGGCGTGGTGGATATTGCCAGGAGTTCCGATGCTCCAAGAAGACAAGCACTCGCTCCTTGGCATATTGATATGATAGTAGATAAACTTCTCGTACATATATATTTACACGTTAATGCTTAATAAACCAGAATGTAATGAATCGTTAAAACTTATTCGCCGAATGCCATGACAATAACTGATGGGGGAGGAAAGATCAAACCAAGATTTCGTTAATGTACCAAGCATGCTTACATAAAAGTAAGTACGATAAAAAGTTAGGAAAACTACAAGAAAACCACATAGGCAATAATGTTTTGTTGAAATCACATCCAAAGCCTTCACCGTCAAAACGAAAAAACCAAGAAGCAGCAGTTAAAATATTGTCAACTGTGTCAGACAGAATATTCTTCACGATATAAGTTGTTGAATTGCTTTCCAGAATCTTACAACATGTGGATTATATCCACATCAAGACCTGAAAATAATACATCCAGTAGCTACAAGAATTTTACTCTATTTGATTATATCAAGATAGTAAAAAGGGGTGAACATTTTAAAATGCGTTGTTTGAGCAAAATGTTGAATGTACTGGAAAGTCTAAAACGGATCCAGTCATTAGCACGAGAAAAGCTGATTCTTATTTTTTTTTTTTTTATGAAACTTCATGGAATTGCAACAAATAATGACAGTAAGTAATTTGGAATGTATGTAATAGATTAAGGCAAAAATTAATTTCAGTGTTAACATTTGTAGAAACTTCAGTTAGTGTTCTACATCATTCCATTTGTTTATCTTTAGTCCCAATATTAACTATGTGGTGTGAGTGAGCCCCTTTGGACTATCTACTTAAAGTGAGAACATGACCTTCAGCACGAAAGGCGCGAATTGAAGTACTATTCATACCTTATACTGAATTCCAATTAAAAGGTATGTAAGTATTTTATATGAACTGTACCTATGACTGTCCATGTATCTGGTGATAGTAAAATCGGCGCGAGTCATCTGCTTTTGAAAATCTTGCGGTTTCAAAATTGTGTGCCGTGACTGATGGCACAGACTGATATCTTCAGGGATCACTTTCCTCCCTGATGAAATTAGGCATTCCTTAGGCGATGTTTTTTAGTCAATCGAGCAAAGATTTAGTAAACTCCGGCACAGCGGTTTCTTTGATGTGGTTATTTTACGCTTGATGCCAAAAACTTGAAATTAGTACGTTTACACAGAGCGTGACCAAACAGATCGAAGGTGCAAGGCCAAAAACGAATTCGCTTCGAGAAAAGTGTCCAGCATACCTGGACAGTACTCTGTATATATTGTAAGTACGTTGAAATGAGTAACCATTTGTTCCTAAATAAGCTTTTATGCATTGTGTTATGATCAACTGTGCAAAAGCCGGTAATAGCAATATCTAAGAATTTGACTGTAAAAACCTCATTTTAGAGTATATCTAATGGTGAATCATGTGAAACTCAGTGTTACTGAAGACTTCCATCGAAAGCCATAATACTGGCTCTTCTTGTGATATCCGGGATAGGAATCGTACTAGCGTTTAAACGGACGAAAAACTAATGCTGATCAGAAAACTATAATTTCACTTACCTGAAATGAAGTGTCAGATTTCGTGAGCGAAAGCAAAGTCGCGTGTAATAATTTCCAAAAAGGAACCTGAGCCGATGTTTTGCTGGATTGAAATGACCGCGCTTGCGAATACACTGTATTCCGCCCACTGTCATTTCTACTTTAGTCTCAACTTTAGTAGACGACTATACGCTACGGGTGAATTTTATACTGCAGCGGCGGAATGCAAGTGGTGTGCATGTACAGCGTTTCCCGTAGATACAATCTACTCTACCTTCCTATGGACACTCTTGGAGAGCAAACAGCGATATTTAAATGTATAAAAAAACAACATGTAACCACTCTCACGGACTGTGTGTGTACACGTGTGCAAGCTAACCGTCTACAACAGTACTACGTATGAAACATGGAACGCAAGCATATTATATTTCTGTTTCTAATTGAAACGGAAAACCGTCATCAAAAACAACAGTCCAAACGTAAAAAATCTTTATGTTAATATTTGCGATAGTCGAACGTCTCTTCATCAGAAGTGTCGAACCCATTTATGTGTGTATAATATTATTAATATTATTATATTATTATTATATTTCATGATCGAAGGCCGGATGATGCTTGACTATCGGAAGAACGTCACCCGTCAACCCTGAGCCCTGTCGACTACCTCCGGCACCTCAGCTGACCTGCCCATGTTCTAGTAAGACTATGAGGATCCTGGCGTCAACAGATCAGCTCTACGGAGAGCTGTCACGGGTCCACGTACCTTGACGGCTCCAGAAGAACCAGCAATTCATCACAGAGTGAGGATTGTATAAACCTTATACGAGGGTTGAGAACTTCAATAGAGGCAACTATTTATTTATAGTTCGTAAAAAGTAGATACGTGATAATTAAATGGACACCCTAGCTGCAAGCAGGCGTTGATACACTTCATTGGGGACATGTTGAAAATGTGTGCCCCGATCGGGACTCGAACCCGGGATTTGCTGCTTACATGGCAGACGCTCTATCCATCTGAGCCACCGCAGGCACAGAGGATAGTGCGTCTGCAGGGAATTATCCCTTGCACGCTCCCCGTGAGATCCACATTCCCAACATATCCACAACACTACATTCGTAGTGCGCCTAATAGATGTTTGCCCATCATACTCATTACTCGTGGCAGATTAATCTACTAAGTCCCGTACGAGTTAGGGCATAGCGTGTGCGTTCGCACAAGAAGGTCTTTCGGGAACAGATGCTACCGTCATATATAGTTAAAAATTTGGGTTCTCGGCCTTTGACCTTCTTGTTCGAACGCACACGCTATGCCCGAACTCGTACGGGACTTGGTAGATTAATCTGCCACGAGTAATGAGTATGATGGGCAAACATCTATTAGGCGCACTACGAATGTAGTGTTGTGGATATGTTGGGAATGTGGATCTCACGGGGAGCGTGCAAGGGATAATTCCCTGCAGACGCACTATCCTCTGTGCCTGCGGTGGCTCAGATGGATAGAGCGTCTGCCATGTAAGCAGCAAATCCCGGGTTCGAGTCCCGATCGGGGCACACATTTTCAACATGTCCCCAATGAAGTGTATCAACTCCTGCTTGCAGCTAGGGTGTCCATTTAATTATCACTTCATTTCTAGCAAAGCTGCATGGTCATCCACGGTAACTGTTCTTTCGGGAACAGATACTACCGTCATATATAGTTAAATAGATACGTGTTTTAAAGTTTTACTGACCTTCAGAGTAGTCACCAGCATTGTATAACCCGTTGCCAGCGATGTGGAAGTCGTACGATAATCTTAGCAGTGCCAGTTGTGTTGACAGTTCGAGCAGCGCTGTCTATTGCCCGACGAATTTCCAGCAGATTTGAAGCGAATGCCGTGGAGTGTTTCCTTCAGTTTAGAAATCGAATTGAACTCACGAGGGTTTAAGTCAGTGGAGTGCAGTAAGTTGTATAGCACTTAGCAGCCCCATCAGTCAAACATATCAGTAACTGCTTGTACTGTACGTGCTTGAGCACTGTCCTGCAAAATGATGGCCAGGTCCTGCAAAACTGTTATCACTTCTTTCTCTGTGCTGTCATTTTTGGAACACCACCTACGACCAGCAGTAAATAAGTAGCTGCCATTATTAAAGTTCCAACCCTCGTGGTATCTAATCAGAAAGAACTTCTGAAAATTTGTTTTACTGATCAAATATTTCGTGCAAAAAACAGACACGGACGTAAGAACTTGTGTAGTTTTCAATGTTTCTGAAATGACAAATAAGAAATTTACATTCATCCAATATTGGCGATTTACTTTCCAATCAAAGTGAGATACCTTATCATAATACAAAACCATTACAAAAACTTATGTGTTTTTGTAATATTTGTAATACCATACGCATATCAAATGGAAGTGTACCTGTAACCTAACTAGTGGAGTCTGTTCGCCCATCCTTCCCTCCTTGGATGCCACTTTTTCCAGCGGATCGCGCCTCAATAGGTGGAAGATAATTTTCGGGGCATAATTTGTGAGAGACTGCAGAGACGAGGCATAATCGAATACTAATAATGACAGCGTAAATCGTGCTATGATTATCAGCCGATGATCGTTTGAAACTAAATATCATTGTTATACACGAACCTGTATAGGATAAAGGTAATATGTCAATGTGGATATAACTACTTATGAACATTTATGATGAACTTACGATGACATGTTGGAAACTAAATAAATTTTGTGCTTCATTTTGTTCTCCGATGCGGATAGGAATTCAAAGCTCAACATTCAAAGGGGCATTTACAAGGGCAGTTCAATAAGTAATGCAACACATTTTTTTTCTGAAACAGGGGTTGTTTTGTGCAGCATTGAAATACACCAGGTTATTCCCCAATCTTTTAGCTACACAACACTATTTTTCAACGTAATCTCCATTCAATGCTACGGCTTTACGCCACTTTGAAATGAGGGCCTGTATGCCTGCACGGTACCATTCCACTGGTCGATGTCGGAGCCAACGTCGTACTGCATCAATAACTTCATCATCCGCGTAGTGCCTCCCACGGATTGCGTCCTTTGTTGGGCCAAACGTATGGAAATCCGACGGTGCGAGATCGGGGCTGTAGGGTGCATGAGGAAGAACAGTCCACTGAAGTTTTGTGACCTCCTCTCGGGTGCAAAGACTTGTGTGAGGTCTTGCGTTGTCATGAAGAAGGAGAAGTTCGTTCAGATTTTTGTGCCTACGAACACGCTGAAGTCGTTTCTTCAATTTCTGAAGAGTAGCACAATACACTTCAGAATTGATCGTTTAACCATGGGGAAGGACATCGAACAGAATAACCCCTTCAGCGTCCCAGAAGACTGTAACCATGACTTTACCGGCTGAGGGTATGGGTTTAAACTTTCTCTTGGTAGGGGAGTGAGTGTGGCGCCACTCCATTGATTGCCGTTTTGTTTCAGGTTCGAAGTGATGAACCCATTTTTCATCGCCTGTAACAATCTTTGACAAGAAATTGTCACCCTCAGCCACATGACGAGCAAGCAATTCCGCACAGATGGTTCTCCTTTGCTCTTTATGGTGTTCGGTTAGACAACGAGGGACCCAGAGGGAACAAACCTTTGAATATCCCAACTGGTGAACAATTGTGACAGCACTACCAACAGAGATGTCAAGCTGAGCACTGCGTTGTTTGATGGTGATCCGTCGATCATCTCGAACGAGTGTGTTCGCACGCTCTGCCATTGCAGGAGTCACAGCTGTGCACGGCCGGCCCGCACGCGGGAGATCAGACAGTCTTGTTTGACCTTGCGGCGATGATGACACACGCTTTGTCCAACGACTCACCGTGCTTTTGTCCACTGCCAGATCACCGTAGACATTCTGCAAGCGCCTATGAATATATCAGATGCCCTGGTTTTCCGCCAAAAGAAACTCGATCACTGCCCGTTGTTTGCAACGCACGTCCGTTACAGACGCCATTTTAACAGCTCCATACAGCGCTGCCACCTGTCGGAAGTCAATGAAACTATACGAGACGAAGCGGGAATGCTCGAAAATATTCCACAAGAAATTTCCGGTTTTTTCAACCAAAATTGGCCGAGAAAAAAAATGTGTTGCATTACTTATTGAACTGCCCTCGTACATTGTCGCAGTTAAAATTAAACCAATTTCCCACTGTTTATTAAATCATTGATGTTGTCATAACTCGCCATGTGTGCAGAAAGAGAAACAATATAGTTGAATGTTTCTGGTCTGTGGGTGACTAGTGATTGTAAACATTGTACTAATATCATTGTAATGAAAAAGAAGAACAAGAATCCTCATTTACGATGTATTATTTAAAAACGAGGCAATAGAGATATCTGCCATTTCTATGTTGCATGGCTGTTAGACCGTCAAGTGATTTACCTTTACTCTCGAAATTTTTGATTCGTTTGAGTTGCTACACCTCATCATTTCAGAGTCTGAAATAATTGAAGTGAACGAGTTAACTATATCCCTGTTACCCCCTTAACATTACCTTTCCAATTTATTGAAGAGAAAAGTTTATAATCGGACAGAAGGTGAAATATTTAAACGCAGAAGCTTTTATTTGGTACAGGAATTAATTTCAGTTTCCGACTTCGGAAGTGCAACCTCAACACTAAGATCCACACAGTTAAACTCAATATTATGGGATCAGAGGCGTGAACCAAACGAACTGTTTCGAAGTAAACTGTCGATCGTTGCCACTTTGAAAATAACAGTAAAGAAAAACGTTGATACATTGAGTGATTCTAAATTTTTATTAAACGCAGAATTTTTAAAACAAAGATAAATTTTGGCCCCAGTTATTACCTTCACTGTTGGAATAACACAAGTAAATAGCACGAAATAATATTTGACAAAACAATTGATGCCGGCCGCGGTGGTCTAGCGGTTCTAGGCGCTCAGTCCGGAACCGTGCGACTGCTACGGTCGCAGGTTCGAATCCTGCCTCGGGCATGGATGTGTGTGATGTCCTTAGGTTAGGTAGGTTTCAGTAGTTCTAAGTTCTAGGGGACTGATGACCACAGATGTTAAGTCCCATAGTGCTCAGAGCCAGAGCCAACAATTGATATGGAAATCACAAATAAAGGAAGGAAAACCTTAATTTTCGTGTGTCGGCGGTCAAGTTAAAAAAGTGGAACTTTGACTACTAGGTATACAAACACGCGAGAAATCTACTGAAATGCAAGCAGTAAAAAGTACTGTATGTCACTTCCTTTTATTAGAAGCATGTTGCCACTCACGACTGAAATAATGCTGGCTGGGGACAGCTGGTATCAACTAACGAGTTCTACAGCTTTACCTGACCACTCACTCTAAAACTAACACGTAACACAAATCAAATGGCTGAAGAAAAGAGTACACAGTAGTTCAAACGCGGAACTGAGACTACTAGAAGCACAAATACGCAAGAAATTTAAGGGCTGATGTAAGGCAAAATAGTGAAAAACTGATATTTTTACTGCTTAATTTATTAGGCAGATGCTTTCAGAAGGAGATCTCACAGTTTTGTGTTCGAAAGCGGCCTAGAAATATTTTTCAAGAAAATTTCTTTTGCGTTCTGTACCCGCCTTTCCCCATACTGTGATCCACATGTTCTCTACCCTTGAAATTTTTTGTGTTAATTTTTCGGTCACACAATCACAACGAACAGCCTACAGTGCTGTGACGATTATACCTGTCTGTGTTGTGGTAGAAATAAGATGAAAAACAACTCAGAGATGCTAACAGACTGACGTACAGAACAAGTCACACCCACGAATATACTCTATGAATGTTCAGGGACAATGCATACAGTGTGAAAACAATACAGCATATAGTGTGGGTAATATTCCTCCATAAACTATCCATCGATGAGAATCCCCAACACTTCCTAGGACATACGTGGTGCAAATATCTTCAGCAGAAGCTAGTGGAAAACTGGGAACCCACAAGCATGGATTCAGACTTGCTGCTTATAAAGCCAACTCTCAAATATCTAACCAATCCTGCACTGCCAAAAAAGAAATTGTGCTTGAGAAAACACGAATCACGAAAGAGCTATAGTTACATTATGCGGATGCACTTTCCCAAATCAGCATTTGTGTTTTCATAATGTAGAGATAGCTACATCTGTTACCTCTCTAGCCGGCCGAAGTGGCCGCGTGGTTCTGGCGCTGCAGTCTGGAACCGCGAGACCGCTACGGTCGCAGGTTCGAATCCTGCCTCGGGCATGGATGTGTGTGATGTCCTTAGGTTAGTTAGGTTTAACTAGTTCTAAGTTCTAGGGGACTAATGACCTCAGCAGTTGAGTCCCATGGTGCTCAGAGCCATTTGAACCATTTTTGTTACTTCTCTAGTGTTGTTTAACAGTGGAATTGTAGGTAGGATTCCTGGGTTATGGAAATGGACAGCACTAGCGTCTAGACATGGCAATATTGTTAAAAACTGAAATAAGAACTTAATAGGAGATTTGCGCAGATTTACTTCTTTGGTAAATGAGGGACTTCTCCTCAGAAACCATAAAAGCTAACGACCTGTAATTTGGCACAGTTCTTAAAAATCACTTACTGAATAATCCTGCACAGCACTTTATCTCATCTGAGAAACCTCCTCTATACAAGATGTAAACAGAGTAGTTTCGGCTAACGAAGTGAAACATTTGTAAGTTACTTGCAGCTTAAACAAATACCGTTGCATACGTGAGCCTCCATCTTCAAAGGTTTATTAGTTGACGAGTAAAGGTACATTAACTGTTCACAAACAGTAAAAATTAAAATCCTTATAAAATGAGTGTCCATCACAAAAACTAGGCAGAATATCACTCTATACGTCCGAAGTCTCAAGTTTTAACATTTTACCCGTACCGCTCGAGGTATCGACGTTTCATTGTAGGTATGCATTTTGGTCTGCGTCTGTCCTTCCGTTTTGAACTGAAATGCAAAAAGGAAATACTACTGTAAGACGCTTCTCGTTATCTGCCACACGTTCCCACTCATAAACGAAACGCTGGGATCTGAAATGCTGCTGCATATTCGAGAGCAGCTGACCAAATGAAGAGCTCTACAGTTTTAGGTGAAATCACACAATAAATATCTGACCCAAAAGAAAAAGTGGAAATATGCACAACACGGTAGTCAAAACGCAAAACTGTCGTTTGTTGGCTGGTTGATTCAGGGAAAGGAATCAGACAGCAAAGTCATCAGTCACATGATCTACGATGGCAAAAATCAAGTGAGGAATAGCACAAACAGCACAGTCCAGTCAGGGAAATGGGTAACGTGTAAACAAAGAGAGGAAAGCAGGAAGAAGAAAGAACAGGAGGGTTGTGGGTGGAAACGGGGAGTGGAGGGGTGCCCCAGAAAAGCTGCGTGCAGTGCGGCGCCAGCACTGTCACTCACCCGTTCATACACCCACACCATTTATTATCACAATACAATGGGAACAACACCCGGGGGAAGAAGCCAAAAGGGAAAGCAGTACAACAGCCCAGACAAAATGTAGGGAAAAGTCGGAGAGAATATGGCTGGTGTGGAGGCAAGATCAAGGCCTGCATAACAAACACCTATACTAACAGAAGGACTCAAATTTCAGAGGAAAGGTCATTGATTTATACATGAGAGTGCAAACCACTTGCCAGCCGCTGTGGCCGAGCGGTTCTAGGCGCTTAAGTCTGGTTTGCGCGACCGCTATGGTCGCAGGTTCGAATCCTGCCTCGGGCATGGCTGTGTGTGATGTCCTTAGGTTACTTAGGTTTAAGTAGCTCTAAGTTCTAGGGGACTGATGACCTCAATTGTTAAGTCCCATAGTGCTCAGAGCCAACTGAACCATTTTTTTTGCAAACCACTTTCGTGAAGGTAGCCGAAGACAAACGTAACTATGTAAGGATCATCCACTAACAACCGAGACAAAAAAGGTTGGAGGGCATATGTGGTGTGAAGGGCCAAAAGGCTGTAGCAGCCCAACAAAATATGGACCACTGTCAGCGGAACCGCACAACTACAATTGGAGGTGGCTCACTGCAGACTAAAAACCTTGGGTCAGTGTAGTATGGCTAATACGAAGACGGAAGCGAATGGTAGAATCCCGCTGGATTAGGCAAAGGGAAGAAGGCAAGTGGTGGGAGTGTACTCGATGGCACAAACTTTATTAGACAGGGGTAACATCATATGAGTCAAACTACGACAAAATAAAATGGAAGTTGATGTAAAGCTGCAACTCCGTCCCAGGAGGGATAATGGAGAACGGGGGATATGTGGTCGCCTCCCAGCCAGATGATCAACACATTCATTACATGCGACACCTGCGTGGCCAGCAACCCAAAGGAAATCAACTGAACAAGCAGCATCACTAAGATCAGCCAGGTCGTGGATGGCAGTGACCCAATGGTGGCGGGGGAATATCCGAGCGATAGTCTGAAGGCCACGCATTGAATCCACACATTATTCCGTTGGTGAGGATTGCTTAATGAAGCAGAGGACCCAACAGATGGCCATCCATTCCACAATAACAACTCGACATGTGTCAGGCAAGAGATGGTGTTCCATGCCAACAGAACACGTGAAAGCATATCCCACATGATCGGCGGATGTAGACCCATCGACATAAAAACCAATGGCTTCCCTATACTTCTATAAGAGCGTTCGGATCAAAAGAACACCAATGGAGTGACGGAGTCATTCTGACCCCAGAAGAGATCCATCCAAATCTGTGGCCAAGGAACTATTTAACTGGGGTGGGAGGTTTGGTCGGGAGAGTATGTGGGAAAGAGGAGAAGGAGTAGAGATGGAAGTCAACAAGGAGAGGAGTGAGGTGGTAGCAGGCAGGCGACGGCTAGGGTGAGCAGGGGGAGAGCGGATAGTGATGGCGTAGGAAACCAGGAGCTGGGACTGCCAAAACGAAAGGGGAGGGTCCCCTGCATCAACCAGAAGACTGTCAAAGGCACCAGTGGCCAAACACACACCATTATGGTGAAACAGACGGAAGAAGAGCAGTGTGGAAGATGCAGATGATCAATAAATTTGACAATCATGGTCCAGACAGAGTTAATGCCCAGTAAAGGCTGAGTTGGGTCAAATGATCTGTGCCCCAATAAGTGTGGTAAAGGAAGAGAAGAACACTGATTTTATTAAAACAACCTTCAGATGACTTATATAGGGCAATCAAGTAAGCGTTCTGCCAAAAAGCAGACACAAGGAACGGAACTGGGAGACCACAGTCAGGTCCACAGAGGCCACTGCGTGGGAGCTAGCCCAAATAGAGAAATCGTCCACCAACAGGGTTGGAGGTGACCAACGGTCCAGCAGCAGCCACAAATCTATTAATAGCGATGAGAAAAAACAATATGGAGCCCTGTGGGATGCCATTCTCCTGGGTCTGCGGAAGGCTGAGAACAATGTCAAACCAGAATCTGAACGACTGGTGGGACAGGGACTGGTGAAAAATAAATCGAGGGAGGGCTCCAAATACCCCATTCGCGGACTGTAAGAAGAATGTGATGGCAACAAGAAGTGTCATAGGCTTTACAAAGATCGAAGACTACTGCAAGAAGATGGCGGTGCTGAGAAAAGACGTTCTGTACTGCAGTTTCCAATCAGATCAGATGATCGATCGGAGACTGTCACTCCCGAAAGCCGCACTGGTAATGAGATAAAAGGTGCCAAGATTCAAGGACTCAGTTGAGCTGATGAGCCACCATCTGTTCTAGTAACTTGCAGAGTACATTGGTCAGGCAGACTGCCCAGTATCTATCGAGGGACGATATCTCCTTTCCAGGCTCAAGGGCAGGAACAACAATATTGTCCCTCCATTGAAAGGGGAAAATGTCTTCGAGTCAAATACAGTTAAACACTTGGAACAGAGATTTGCATCACCAACTGCGACATGGTCGCGCGTACAAACAGTGGTCCAATACTGTCAAATGTTTTTTATTTCAGTCTGATCACACTATGAATTCTTTAGACGATGACCGGTTTCAGTCCGTAATGACCATCCTCAGATCTGTTTTACCCCATTTAGGACATGGGAAGAAGAAGGCCAGAAGAGTCTCCCATCCAGTAAAGGGTACATCGTAGGATTTCACCTGATAGGGGATAAAAAGTAAGCAGGAACCTTCAGCCAGCTGTTACTGAGGAAGAAAATCTTCTGGATAGGAGGCTGACGCCAATTCCGTCGAAAAATGGGTAGAAAGGTGTTCTTTGAGAACTGATGGACGTGTAAAAGGCCACCTGGAAGGAAAAGGCCTGGAATGGAAAACTGCCACTGATAATTCTGGAAGGTGCGGAGTTCTGCTCTATGTAAGTAACAGGCATTGGCACAAAGACATTTAAAGGTAATAAGATGTGTGGAGGACGGGTGTCGCTTAAAAATTGCAAGTTATGACGACTATCACGGATATGGTGTCAATGGCCGTCCTCCATCATGCAACTGGCCGACGTGGAATGGGCCAGTCAACCATGGAACAGCAATTCTGGCAGTGTGGATGACCTTTTGGACAGATCACAAATGACTTAATGAAAACAACCTACAAAGAAGATGGAAAAACGACCTAGATGTAAACTTCGGCCCATCAGCAGAATGGAAAGCCCAGAAGGGTAACTGAGTCAGTGGGAGGTGGGAAGAGAATGAGAGAATCAACAGGAAGTGGTCATTATCACTGAAGTCATTGTTTGGCGACCAGTGTAAGGAATGAAAAATGGGAGAGGAAGAGTGAGAAAGAGAAAGTTCCCTATGTGGCACTAAAATGAGTAGGGGTACCACCATTAAGAACGCACAGATCGTGATCTGCAAGAAGATGATCAATGCGGAGCCCCTGGCTAGATGAAGAAGCACTGTACCACAAGGAGTGATGAGCATTAAAACCTTCAAAGAGGGGGAAAGGAATGTGGAGCTGCTGGAGGAGGGCAGTTATGGAAATAGGTGAGTGTGGCCTGACTAGAGAGAGGTAGAGATTGCAAACAGAGAATACAGGGTCCAAGTGGACCTGAACAGCGACTGCTTCCAGTGGAGTACAAAATGGAATCCATGTACTAACAATATCTGCATGCATTAATGTGCAGACACAACCAGAAGCCCTTAAAGGGCCAACCCAGTTCCGACAAAGCATGAAACCCACAGAGGGTCAGTGAATGAGCATCAGCAGTAAAACATACCTGGAGCATGACTGACATAAGCTGCCAATAAGGGATTGCAAATCTGGGAGAGGATGGTGGTATCTTTTATAGTTCAACTAAATGAGCACAGAGTGGATATTCAAATGGAAGGCAAGAGGGCTGGAGCCAATCACACCAGCGAGTCACAACTTGTCGCCATTGAGGACGGGGTGACATTCATAAATAAGAAGTCAGACTCGGGTTCCAAGATGGGAGATTGCACATCGTTGAGCAACAGGAAGAGGGGGTGCTGAGTTGTCCTGGAACTTTATTTTTCTTCTTCTCTAGAGTGGGCAGGAAAGAGCACAGAGGGAGAGCAGGCTTCTTTCCAAAATCGAAAGAAACGATCTTGTGGCGCACAGATTGTGTTTCCTGTGGCTGACTTGTAGTAGACACTGGAAGGAGGGATTCCATGAGCGAGCAGCAGGGGGAGCAGTAGGCAGATGGGAATGGAGGGGGAATAGAGAGAGGGATGGGACTGGTATAAGGAAGAACGAGGAGGGGGCAAAAAATGTCTAAATTGGTCAAATTTCTGATGAGCCTCAGCGTAAGACAAACCATGTAAAGGCTTACCCTTCTTTTCTTTCTTATAAGCAGGGCAACATGGTAAGTGTGGAGAGTGACGCACATGACCAAACACATGGATGGCAGAAGACAGGAGTTCACCCCTCTGAATGGGTGTCCACAGCCATCACAAAGAAGATCTGTTGTACGGTGGGAAGACGTATGCACAAAATGCAAGTACCAAAATCACCTCATAGGTGGTGGGATGTACAGCTTCAGGTCACGCTGATAGCACGTAACCCTTAGTTCCTGTGGGAGGGTGCATCCCTCAAAATCCAGAACAAAGGCTCCAGTATCTGTGTGATTGTCCTTACGACCATCCCGCACATACCAAACAAAATGAATGGCCCGTCACTCCATATTTGCTTGGAGTTCATCACTTTGACGAATGAGGTCCCTATGGAAAATTACTCCATGGATCATATTCAAAGTCGCTGAAGAATAAAAGACACTGGTATGCCACGAAGATTGTCGCAAATATGAAGAGCTACAGATTGGGTGGTAGAAGTAGTTATGATCAGCAAGGAATCCGCCTTACTGAAAGACTCCGCTTCTCCACATTTCTCCGATATTTTCCACAAAAAACTAAGGGGTTTATGGCAGCGAATGTATACCTGTTCTAGTACAGATCAGGTTGCAGGTAAAGTGTTCAACCACTAGCCAGTGAGACTGGCCCTTCTCCCAGGGTGTAGCCAGGGAAAGGAAGACCAATGGACCATAAAAAGCAGTTACCAATGGATGAGGTGGCTATAGAAGAATGGCCAGATTTTTGGAGCTTGATACTTTTCACATGCAAAGCATCCGCCCTGATAACTTTCTCCAATCAGTGGCTCTCCCCATGAGCATCATCCAGCAACATCAATGGCCATTTGGAACAGCGGCTGTTGCCAGGACTTCTGAAGCTCCGGAATGACAAGCAACCACTCCTAGGCATTCATGGGGAGCGACTGCACGTTAAGCACCATAACGCTGACCTCTCCATCCAGAGTCCTCTCCTCGTCATCCTAGGAGGACCTCTATGCCTATGGTGGCATGCAATCAGTCAGGTCAGACGTGCAGCTCTGTGACAGTTTAAGAAACGTCCAATGGCAAAAAAAAAAAAAAAAAAAAAAAAAAAAAAAAAAAAAAAAAAAAAAAAAAAAAAAAAATCGCAGCTTTCGATTAGAGAGAGCAAAGGCTCGACACATCACCAAGGAGAACAATGAAAGCTCATGGCGAATGTTCCTGGACTCTTTCAGCCGTTCCAGCTGTTCTACTGCAGTATGGGAAGCCAACAGGAGGATTGCTGGTAAATACAGTTGGTTTCCTATATAAATGTTGTTGACTCAAGGGTGTCTCTAAACAATAACTGCAGACATTGTACAGTCAATGGCAGAGTATTTTGCGTTCTGTCATTACCGCGCTGCTATGAAAGCGGCGAGTTGGACTCCAGGTCCAACAATTTGGAGTCCTGTAACTGCCTATTCTTCACGTGGGACTTGGTTTCGGCACTGTCTGCGGCTCTTTATACTGTGTCTGGTCACTACCAAATCCGATACATCATTCTTCGATATTTGTCAACAGCATCAAAGGAATTTTATCTAACATGGCAGACAGGTAACTATTGCAACGCATGGAGACAGGCATTTCTGATACATCTCCTCAAACCAAGAAAGGACTGCACATGTCCCAGTAATTAACAGAGCGTCACCTTAATGACATGTGTAGGAAATATGTTGAAGCGAATGGTTAACCGTCGTCTGGTTTGAATGTTGAAAACCACGCAGCACCTGAGTCACTCTCAGTGTGGGTTCAGGACATTTTGATCCACTGCCGACAACCTGACCTTGCTACAGGCGGTTATTCAGCGGGATTTCCTACATAAACTGCATTGTGTAGGTATATTTTTTGATAGCGGCAAAGCACGCGATACTACCTGAACATGCCTTGTTCTGGGCCATCTCCACCAATGGAGCTGCCATGGCGATCTCCCAGTCTTTATTCGGCCCTTTTTATCAAAGCCCTTTTCTCGGCACTGGGTTGATGACGTGCTGTCGAATACTTTCGAGCAGGACAGTTGTACTGGTAGATAGGACAGCTTGGCTGTGGAAGTGGAAGGGTAGCCCACAACATAGACAATAGTATTCACAATTACAAGCACCCAAGCTTTAATGATCTTCCAGCAATAAATGCTCTTAACAAATCTCAATTAAGCATTTCGTTACAAACGTATGTTAACCTTCAACCAATGAATAACACCAATAAAGAATTACCAATCAATAAAACGTAGATAAAGAACTGCTTTACAAGAATGCTTAAATTAAATAAAATCATGAAAGCTAAGTTACAAATTTTATGTTAAGCTTCAACAGGTGAATAGCCCCAATGAAGAATTCTCAATTAAATAAAACATAGATAGGGAATGCCTTACCAAAATGCTTGAATTGTGTAAAATCATGAAAAGCTCAGTTACAACTTTTCTCACAAACTACTTAGGAAATTACTGCAAATAAACAACTTTGATCTGTTTAACTCCCAAGTCCAAGCAACCGAAGCCACTCAGAGCGGACGACCACCCCAACGCTGGTCATCAACCGACATCGTCACGGCCCAGTGGCCACCGTGCTAAAACAGCACGGTAAGCGACCGACAACAACACAGGAGTAACAGTGACTGAAAGTCGGCGTACGCCTTACGAAATACGGCACACCCTGAAGCGGGAGCAGGCACAGCTGACTAGCGGCCACACAACCGCGAGCAAACAAATCTCACGCTGCCCGTACTAACGCGGGAAATGATAGCGAGCGACAAGACGCCACGCGCAAAGCAGCAACCGTGCCTACTCCTCGACCACAGAAGGTGCCCTGTCTCCTTCTCTATGGTAATACAATTTATAGCACACAAGAAACGATCTAATAATGGCATTAGTTCAACGCAAGATCAGTTAACAGTTAGGTCCAGTAAAGATTTACCCCTCGGATTTACCTTCAAACCAACTTCCGGACCACAGGCGGAAATTAGTAAACTTGGCATAAGTTTTCACCAGACCGATAAACAAGAAATCAAATTAAACAGTTGCCAAAAATACAGTCACGATACGCAAGCCCTTCAAGACCTTGCGATCTTACAGTTATCATTAACGGCGAAACATACACAGATGGATGACAAGAAATTCACCACTGAATGCAAAAAAACACACCACAAAGGTTAAATTAATTAATTTGCAGACGAGCCAGTGACTGAAAGCTCAGTTTCACAAGATTAGGGCTAATCTCACTCGGCAGCAATACAGTTGTGTGCGTGATAACTAGGTTGCCCAAACAGGACTCCAAAACAGGTCACACGTTAGCTGTCTTGTTCTCGGATACTAGGCACCACCGGGCTAAAACAATCGCGACGAAAGAAAATCTCTGAAATTACAGCTGCCTGCATCAAAACAAATGAGTCAGGGTGCATGAACGTAAAGCACAAGCCACTGTTCCAGCCGGAGCGTAACCTTTTCAATGCACATACGGACAGAACAACACACGTGGGCATAAAGGGAGCAGCAGATGCGTACCAAGGAAACTATACTGCGCCAAAATACGACCCACGTCACGTCCACAAACCGGAGCACTGCTCCCGGAGCTGGTGTCTGCTCGCTGGACTGCCTCAACTCTGTCTCCCGGAAAGCGATGCTGACTGCCGCCTTGCTCAACGCTCCCTTCTCGGCCGTGCACAACAACTCTTCTCTTGTCGCCTCAGAGTGCGGCCGCAATGTCCGTTCTCCCCTGCTGTCCGCCCCAGACCCTTTACTCGCACTCACTCCCTCGTTAGGGCCCGCTCCGACAGGAGGCGCTCGCGATCGCTCATAGTGTCAACCTCAACCAGAGGAGTAATCGATAGTGTCTTGCGCCCGAGAGCCGCGCCACGGCTCAGCAGTGTTTTGGTACCCTCTTTCCCACAGCCATAAGCAGTATGACATCCATGCTAGGGAGTCCTGCACAGTGTTCCTTATTTGTGGACGATGGGGTTTTCTGTTCTTCCTCCAGTATTGCAGAAGCAATTCGTCAGTTACTACTTCCGGTGAACAAGCCGGAAGAGTGGGTTGCAAGGACTGGTTTTACGTTTTCTGCGGTAACATTGTGTGTGTGTGTGTGTGTGTGTGTGTGTGTGTGTGTGTGTTCATTTTAATCGTTCTTGTCGTGTTATTAATTTGCCTGCCTTGGGTATGTGGAACACTGTTCTCCCTTTCAAAGACTCTGTGCGGTCTTTGGGCCTCATTTTTGACTCCAAGCTGTCGTGATCATCACACCTGAAGGCACAGACCCCAAAGACACTGAACATTTTGAAGCGTCTTGGACACAGGTGTTGGGGACGGACAGGGCGCGTCTGCTCCACTTTTATAGGGCTTTCGTTCGACCGTGGCTGTCCTATGGCTACACAGTGTATGAATCAGCGAGGCCTTCGTACCTGATAACCATTGATGAGGTACACCATGGGGACGTTAGGCTTTCCACGGGTACTTACAGCACCAACCCCATACATGGTGTTTGTGCTGAGGTTGGTGAACCACCACCTCATCCGGCAGCAGCTTCTCATGGTGCGCCAGGCATGTCAGCTCATTGCTACTCCCACTTCCCCAGAATACCATACCACTGCTCGCCCAACTAAGGAATCTCTTTTCGCGAATCGTTCACAGGCAACGAGACCGTTTCGGATCCGTGTAGAATGTGTGCTGGAGTCTCTTGGTGTGGAGCATATAAAAGTTCAGATCTGGGGTTTTAACAAATTGCCACCCTCGTTACTGCAGAGGCCCAGAATAATTTTAGATTTAGTGGTGTACAGGAGAGTCCTCATTGCTTCTGTTTTTAATGTTATGTTATACAGCATAGGCAGACGGATCTGGCTTCTATTTTAACTAACATTCAAACGAATGTGGTTCGAGTTTTAAAGTTTTGTGACTTGTGTGTAGTTGTCTCGACGGACAGGTCTAAACTGAGGGACTCAGTTGGTTGCTAGACCGTATCCACAATATTCGGTTGGCCCCAGACTTCACTGTATTTGATGCTGAACTATCAATCTTGAGAGCGCTGGAGCAACTGACCTGTGCCATGCCTGCCAAATTCCTCGTCTGTTGCGACTCCGTTAGTGCCCTCTGGTCTCTGCAATTCTTGTATCCAGCTGATAAAGTAGATAAACGGTTGGGGGAGGAGGCGTCTTTCTGCTGGGTGCCTGGGCACATGGGTATTGCGGGGAATGAAAGGGCAGATGCAGCAGCCAAGGATGATAGTTCAGTGTGCCATCCCCCTGTATGCCATCACCTCGCTCTTGGGGTACAAAGTCATGCACCGATGGGGCAAGGAGTGGCTGGAAGTGACAGACAGTAAGCTCCGTCTAGTAAAGCCCACAACGCAGTCGTGGAGTGCTTCCTCTCAGCCATATCGACGGGTCGAGGTTCTCCTCACTCGCCTTCGCACAGGCCTCAGACCTATGACGCATGCCTTTTTCCTCCGGCGAGAGGTCCCTCCAATGTGTGTTGCTTGTGGCGTACAAGATTACTGGGCGCCAGATTGTGGTTTTTTTTTCCGACCACCGGGCCGCGGCGGATTGGCAGACTGATCTGGCCTGTATTCTCATACCAGTGTGGTTCGAGTTTTAAAGTTTTGTGAATTGTCCATTATTTTTCCCAGGATTTTAGGGGAATTGTTTTAATGTGTTGAAAGGGCGACTAGTTCATGTACGTTTTTTGTGAACTGGTCGACGAGTTATATTTCCTTCTGTCTTCTTTTAGCTTCTTTGTTGTTTTACCAGTATTTTAATCTCATATTTGGCTACTTTTACTCTTTCTCAGTTGTTTTAGCTCATATGGCATAGTGATTGTGTGGTAAATTCGATTGCATACACAGTGACTGTGTTGTCAGTTCGAGTGCATCCAGATTCTTTGCTTTAATGAGTGTAAGGACGCTGATACCTTCGTCGTTGTGCACGCATAACCTGCAACCACACACACTGCATACTGGAGTAATAAGAAGCTGGGCTTGGTTAGTGAGTTACGTCCACGAAAGAAGGGAAATCTGGAAATGTAGGATCTTGAAGGAGGTCACTACGCTTTCAATTACTAGTTTCAGCTATTTTTCAAGGTTGTGCAACCACCCACATCTCACACACAGATCACCACAAGTGCCAGACTTAATGCGTGGACAGTGAATAAGAGAGTATTACATATTTTCAAACTTTTTAGTTCTTGCACGCAAATTCATTCAAAGAAAACAACTTGCTCCTCATTTTTATTTGGTGCAGTTTTAATAACATCTAACTTCGCTTGTAACTTGTAATTTAAATCCAATTCTTTCTCTAGCTCGTAATTTGACAGGTACAAAGAAGAGATGCTTCGAATTCCTATAAACCTATTCTTTTATGACTTTGACAGTTAACTCTGTTCCTACGAGCAGTTATACACGAGACCATCCAGGGATTTTAATTTTAGCTCCTGGTTCTTACATAACAGTGTTGTTATAACACTACATGTATTTCTGGGTGTAAGGTACGAACGCTTCTGTTGCACTTCCTTCTGCAATTTCCTTACAGAAATTTACATTTACAACTTTTTCAAATGAGTAGCCTTTAAATATCGTTATCCTGTTCGTTTTAAGTTCTGCAAACAGTTGTTCTGTTGACAGGTTCAAAATGTTCAAATGTGTGTGAAATCTTATGGGACTTAACTGCTATGGTCATCAGTCCCTAAGCTTACACACTACGTAACCTAAATTATCCTAAGGACAAACACACACACCCATGCCCGAGGGAGGACTCGAACCTCCGCCGGGATCAGCCGCACAGCCCACGACTGCAGCGCCCTAGACCGCTCGGCTAATCCTGCGCGGCTGTTGACAGGTGCACAATACCCAGTCCAGCAAATTTAGACAATGTAACCATCCTCTGCACGCAGAACCCAGTGGGGGAGAATGATGTAAACATGCTCCACTCTATTATATTCGGCCAGGACTCCAAAATATGGTTATTTAACAGTGCTGCTAAGATTAAATGCAGACATTTTATATTCCCCAGTCTTAGCCAGGTTTCGCCACACACTGTGTTTAAAGCAATGTTTAAGAATTGCTTGAACATCTACAGCAGTTTTTTTTTTTTCGATTGCAGTTTATATCCTTCTTCCTTTACGGCAGTCGTGTTCGGCTTATATTCCAGTTTCCGTGTTTTTTACTTCGATCCCTTCCATATCTAATTTCCTTTTTCGTACGCTTCCTACAATAACCACACTTGAACGCCTAATTTCTATAATGGAGAGTTCCTTAAGTTTATGTGATACATTTACTCTTATTCTTAGGATTGAGTGCGTAAACATTGTTGTGGGCACCAGTCCTAATACAGCGAATCGCTATCTGAAATTGTTGTGGAGAACAGCATCCTGGATTGAGAGAAATGTTTCCTCTACTTTGACATAGCACATCTGCATAATAATTATGTCGTCTTGTTGGAGTTAGTGTCAAGAATCTCCATGAGGTTTACAGTTAGATAATTAACTGTACGAATTCAGAACCCAATTTATGAGCTTTTCTTTCTCTAAATGTCAGGAAGAGTCATTTCTATACCAGTAAATTTTCGCGTTTGCTTATTACCCCATTCGACGAACTGCAGAACATTGTTAAACACCACAGCAGCTGCTCTTAGAATTACTCGTTAACTGACACCACACGGACATGGCTGGCCGGGTGGGGGGGGGAGGGGCGAGCGGTTCTAGGCGCTACAGTTTGGAACCGCGCGACCGCTACGGTCGCAGGTTCGAATCCGGCCTCGGGCATGGATGTGTGTGATGTCCTCAGGTTAGTTAGGTTTAAATAGTTCTAAGTTCTAGGGGACTGATGACCTCGAAAGTTAAGTCCCATAGTGGTCAGAGCCGTTTGAACCATTTTGAACCACACGGACATGACTGTCACATAGTAGAATGGGGCACACTGTAAATACTGTTTGTTAGTGTTTAAAACAGTTAAACAGTCTTGCACAGGGAGAAACAAACGTTCCGTTCTGTAGTTGGATGACATAGCGTCCAGCCTGGTAATACTATGAAGGAAAACGTGCAAAAGGAGGTTCAAATGTGTGTTAAATGTTATGGGACTTAACTGCTTAGGTCATCAGTCCCTAAGGTTACACACTACTTGACTTAAATTATCCTAAGGAGAAACACACACACCCTTGCCCGAGGGAGGACTCAAACCTCGGCCGGGACCAGCCGCACAGTCCATGACTACAGAGCCTAGACCTCTCGGCTAATCCTGCGCGGCTGAAAACGTGCAAGTTGTTTTCCGAACACGCTATCGGTGATTACCGATAACTTTGTGCACGTCTACTGTGATTTGACACACAAATTTAGTACATATGTTTAGTACCGAGAGAGATGGCGCAGTGGTTAGGACACTGGACTCGCAATCGTGAGGATGAGGTTTCAAACCCGCGTTCGGCCAAATTGATTTCCGGTTTTCGTGATTTCCCTAATACGATGGGACCGATGACCTTGCTGTTTGCTTCCCTACCCCCAAATCAACCAACCAACCATATCCTTAGTGTTCCTCCATGCAGAAGTCGTGGATTGATATTACGTAGTCGGACATCTCCATGTTATTAAAAATCCCGTTGCGTTATGTCCAAATCCAGAATATTATAGTCCTCCACAGGAAGCTCTTTCATTGCAACATCCAATTTAACGTCGGCTAATTCCACTTTATGTGGTATAGTCACAGGACATTTATACTTCCTCGAAATGGTTTCCAGTGGTTTCCTGCTGCTTTTCTTCTTTTTTTTTTTTTCATTGTTCCCCTTGCTATCATGCTGTCATTACCGAGTAGGGAAAAAGGTAGCGTCGCCTTGACAACATATCTCTCCGTGATGAACTTGGAGAACAGTTCGTAAGTGATGACTGAAGGGATCACAGAGTCAAAGATCTACGGATAGCAATCACTGAATGCTGGCCCCTATTGTAACTGGCCCAGAGTTGGGTTTCTTCCTACATACCGGTCAGAGGGCCTGTAGATGGTGTAAAGTAGCGCTGCAATTGGTTGCTCAAATTAAATAGCAACTGGAAATTTAGACAGCTGAAGATGTTTTGATTCGACATTTTGTACTGAATAGCGAGGCCCTGCAACTGTCTGTAGAAAGATGGACTTACAGAGAAATATAAACCTTTGCTTGATGTGAGTAAGTTGGCAGTGCAGTTCCGTTACAGGCTAGCCCTTCTAAGTCCTGCCAGCGTCTCTCTCTTGAGTTGCCACCGGACCGGCGGGGACACGGAATCCACAAACGGCAATCCTGTGCGGCGGTTGGTGCAACCCAGCGGCGCCTGAGAGCGGGACAGATTTCGGCCGCGACTGCAACTAGGCGCACCCAGTTTCCGGTAATTTAATTAGTTGCGGCGCCGAACTGGTGAGCGTGCGACCCTGCCGGTCCACCGGCGCGCCTTTAATCTTCTTCGCAGCCGAATCGCGGGGCGCCTGTCCCTTTGTGCAATCTCGCGCAGGCGGCGGCGACGTCTGCATCGTTAGCGCCGCCGCTCCGACAGACAGACAGATTGGCAGCACCCTGGTGCAGCCACTGAGCGGGCTCTGCGGGTCGCGAAAGCAGTACGAGGACATTCTAGTCCTCAGGGGCCTCTCCCGCCGAGCCCCAAACCGCCGAACGATTGGGCACCGGCTTCAGAAATACCTGCCACAACCGTGCGCGGTAGCGCGAGAGAGCACTTCACAGTCACGTAATAAGCCGTGTGGACATGTTTCCGAGCGGCAGAGTGGTTGTGCAGTGGGAAATTACATTGCAGCTCCAGACATTTCAAACTTGGTGGGGCAGAGGGGGGGGTATGACGTCGTGGCCGGGGAAGGTTTTTTTTTTTTTTTTTTTTTTTTTTTTTTTTTTTTTTTTTTTTTTTGGAAATGACGTATGTCAGGAGACAGATCAGCTGCCCGAATTTCTGGTCACAGCACCCTCGGTGGCGTAGTCGCAGAGCCCCCTACAAGGAGATAGGCGTGTCAGGCGTAGACAAACCTTCCTCTCTGATTTGCCGCGTCTGATTACTTCGCGCCTGCAAACAGACAATCCAATGAACGGACTTGAAAAGAGGTCAGCTGTCGTGGCGCCTTCCTGGTCAGCAGTGGCTTGAGTCAACTGGAAGCATGTACTGGTGTTCGCCGCATCACAAGAGATATGTTCTAACCACTGATACAGTTCTGTTCTCTGTTATGTCTTGCACTTTTCGTGCAATGATCTTCTGAAACCTCGATGCATTTGGAATAACGTTGGAAACACGCATCATCAGCGAACTACAGGGTGATTATCATTACAGTTAAACTTTGAAAACACCGTAGAAATAAGACCAATGATCACAATCAGGTCAAATTGCAACGGAAAAGGAGAAAACGTATGGCAGAAGAAAAAAAATAATATGAAAATTGAACAATAGATGGCGCTCTATGTGTCAGAATACGAAAAGTCGTGCGCACGACCCACTGAAGTTGGTATAAACACGACACGTACACGGCTTTTCGTTCTGTCGCGTCTGCGACGTTCGCATTGACTTTCTCAATGCTGTATGGCGCCCTCCTGTGAAGCAGTATTACAAGAATGATCACTGCCTGAAGGGTTGGAAAAGAGTCATTGGTCCTTTGACTGACGCGGGTCCGGAGAAAATGATTCGGGACTTCTAGAAGACTGCTTATTTTGGTGTGCAACCTGGTAGAGGGACGGAACGAATTGAAGCAGTGGAAGCAGTGGCCACAGCAATGCCGGAGGAGACGAGTGGTGGCGAGCAAACGTGTAGTGCACGGAGAATTGCCCGTACATTGGAAATAACCGTGAGCACAGTGCGAAAATCCTACGAAACATCCTTCTTGGCAATCCATTCAAAATTACCCATGTGCACTGGTTGCTTCTTGTTGACCTGCCAATGAGAGAGACCTTTGCTTTAGAATTTCTTGCTCTCATGGAAATAAACAATGATTGACCGTGGAAGATTTTATTCACAGACGAAGCCCACTTCCATCTGACAAGATATTTCAATACACAGAATCGTCGAGTATGAGCATCGGAAAATCCACAAACAAGTCAACCAGTACCACTTTATCCTGAAAATGTCACTGTGCAGGGCGGGTTTAGCCATCATTTATCATAGAGCCATATTTTTTCGAAGAGACAGGTGCTTCCCTTCCTGTTACCTGTGCCGCCACTGGTAAGCGCTAGGAGTGTCTTTTGCGCAACCACGTCATTCCAGCTCTCCAACAGTGTGTATGTGTCCACAATGAGATTTTCACTCTGCAGTGGAGTGTGAATGATATGAAACTTCCTGGCAGATTAAAACTGTGTGCCGGGCCGAGACTCGAACTCGGGAACTTTGCCTTTCGTGAGCAGTTTTAATCTGCAGGAAGTTTTATACCAGCGCACTCTGCGCTGCAGAGTGAAAAATGTCATTCTGGAAACATTCCTCAGGCTGTGGCTAAGCCATGTCTCAGCAATATCCTTTCATTCAGGAGTGCTAGTTCTGCAGGTTCGCAGAAGAGCTTCTGTAAAGTTTGGAAGCTAGAAGACGAGGTACTGGCAGAAATAAAGCTGTGAGGACGGGGCGTGAGTCGTGCTTGGGTAGCTTAGCTGGTAGAGCAATTGCCCGCGAAAGGCAAAGGTCTCGAGTTCAAGTCTCAGTCCGGCACACAGTTTTAATCTGACAGGAAGTTTCAGTGTGTACGTGTGCATGGAAATTTATTTATGCAAGATGACGCACCTCCGCACATTGCAAATCAAGTTAAGCAGCTGCTGAAGCGCCATTTCGGAAATGCTAGAATTATCAGCCGCCATTTCCCTACAGCCTGGCCGTCTCGATCACCTGATCTTAATCCGTGTGACTTCTGGCTGTGGATGTATCTGAAAGATGTTGTATTCAGTGTTTCGACTGCATACTTAGTAGCATTGAAGGCACGCATTGCGCAACACCTACTGAACGTGACCCAGGAAACATTTCGATCAGTTGTGGAACATGCTGCTTCTCGATTTCAACTTGTTGTAGAAAACAGCATATTCAACATGTTTACCGCCAGTCACACGGAAATTAATAATCCAATTTGATTTTTATTTATGCTTTTTATGCACTTTTTGGCCTCAGGACAATTAAAAACCGACTTTTCCCGTATGACCTGGCCGTGGTGCATGGGCGTATGTAGCTAACAGTACCACACACGTACATCCATGCACCTGAGTAGTACAGTTTGTTTAATGTCAAACGTACGCCTTAGGCATTGTTGTATGACTCATTTCTCATTTGTAGTCGACCACTATTAAATTATGATGCTCACAGCGCCATCTATTGCTACGTTTTGTAACTATTTATTTTTCTTCTCTCATACGTTTTCCCCCTTCTCCGATAATATTCTGTTGCAATTTGACGTCATTCTGGCCAGTGGTGTTATTTCTACAGCGGTTTGAAAGTTTAACATTAATTGTGAGGGCGGGAACTTTAATAGAGGCAACTATTTATTTACAGCTCGAACAAAACAGATACGTGTTTCAAAGTTTTACTGACCTTCAAAGCAGTCACCAGCATTGTGTACAACCCGTTGCCAGACATGTGGATGTCGTGGGATACTCATAGCAGTGCCAGTTGCGTTGACGGTTCCATTGGATTGGATTGTTTGGGGGAAGAGACCAAACAGCGAGGCCATCGGTCTCATCGTATTAAGGAAGGATGGGGGAGGAGGTCGGCCGTGTCCTTTCAAAGGAACCATTCCGGCATTTGCCTGGAGCGATTTAGGGAAATCACGGAAAACCTAAATCAGGATGGCCGGACACGGGACTGAATGACGGTTCGAGCGGTGCGGTCTATTGCCCGAAGAATTTGTAGCAGCTCTGAAGCGAATTCCGTTAAGTGTTTCCTTCAGTTTAGAAATGGAGTTGAATTCACGAGAGCGTAAGTCAGGGGAGTGCAGTAGGAGGTATAGCACTTAGCAGCCCCATCAGTCAAACAAATCAGTAACAGCTTGCATTGTACGTACTTGAGCATTGTCCTGCAAAATGATGGTCAGGTCCTGCAGAAAGTGTCCTCACATCTGCGTCTATTCTGTTAATTTTTAGAACACAACCTACGATCAGCATGACAGACAGCTGCTTATTTTGTGATCTGAAAGGAACCGATGTCTCCACTTCTGTGGAAACCTGTAGGTTAAAAGTCACATGCATCACCGCATTTTCCCTTCATATATAACGCAATTGTACAAGCAGCGAAACAGCTTTCCAGAGACTGAAAAGAGAAATGATAAGGGTTATATACCCAGAAAGGGACAGATACATCCGCTGACAACCTGTCTGGTGCAGGTAAGATTTAGCGAGTTAGCAAAATTGTTGTGATAATGGGGCGTCCCAGATTGCGGTAAGCATGTACTGCCGAAACGTCGAAAAGTCACACACACACACACACACACACACACACACACACACAACATTACATAGGTACATACACCAGGAACAACGACCTGAGCGATTAACCTTCAACACACAATTAGTTTTCGGCTTTCGAAAGAACTTGCAGAAGTCTTGGCTGGGAAAGGAAGTTGATGCCGCAGTCAGAGCCTGTTCGCCAGGTGACCACTGCAGGTAATTCCATGCGGAAGCGTGTCCGAGGAGCCACATCGGCAAAACTTAGCCGTGTCGTTAGGTCCAAGGCAGTGTAGACCTCTATTAGTAGGTAATAAGTTGATAATTACTCTCTACCAAGAGCAAGCCACTTCAGTAGGGTTATCATGTGAATCGAGAGACTGATGTTGGTCCATACAACCTTCCAACTAACACGACGTGCTAAAAGTTCAACATGATTGGGGCAAACCACCCCATCCTCAGGAGCAATCAGGAATTGTGTTGCGACCACATGTCGCATGTCGTCCACAAGGTAGCTCAACGCACTATAAAATTAACGTGACGCAATTTGAAATGAATGCAAGACTCACTGGCTGCAAAAGAGTGAAGAGTTGCGGAGTGATAGCACACAGTGTACGGGTAAAGCAGTATCGTGTGTCAGACACAGGAAGGCAAGCCTCCTTCCGTGTGCGGCTTCGTCAAGATCTCGTAACTTAGTTACACATACGCCTTTCCATATAAATAGTCCAGAGGTGTCGCAATTTTTTCACTTGCCAACAAAACTACGTCCCTATATTCTGCCACCAGAGTCAAAATTGTATGGCCAGGTAGGCAACGTTGATATTTACCTATCACACGACCAAGCAATGAAGACATGTGCTGTTTACAGCCCATGCAACAGTCTTGTACTCAAAAGTTAGTAGCGTGAGGGAAAGAAAATCAGCCGATGTTAAACAGCCATGATGCTTCGGAATGAAAACAGTTTTCCCTCGCCTTGAATCCCTCAAGCACAGCCCTCCCTCGCCAAATCTCATTTCAAATGGAAATAAAGTACAATGCAAGAGATGCCGAAATTGTAAATAAAATTCTTTCGGAAGGCTGTCCGAACCAAGGGATTTATGGGACGGGGAATTAGCAACAAAACAACACACTTGATGCTACAGAAAATCATCTGAAAATTCGGCATTCTGCTCATGTGTAACCATCTCAGGGAAAGTCGTAAAAGTAGCAACGGAAGGGGCCCCCCACTGTTTCATCCGCTGCGTATAAACTGTGCATGGTATTGGTGGAAAGCTTGACTCACCTCGCCTTGAGTTATCAACTGACAGCCATCATGTGCGGTGAAGGATGTAATAAGAGAGCGAAGTAGGTGGTACAAAGAGGTCAGTTCCTTGTTAAGAATATGCGGTGGATTAGACTTCACCCTCAACCTTTCCATGTGTTGCTTGTTACTTAGCAGCAACTAATTCCACGCTAGCAATCCTCAGAGGGACCTCACCTGTTCGTGCACATAATTCAGAAAGAACTTTATACTAAAATTAATAAGTGTTCCGAGAGTCTTTCTCTTTCCAGCACAATAGCATACCTGCACTTTACGGATTCACGGATTTGAATGCTCCGACCACAATCTCAGTAAGGATATGTAAAGCGCGACCGAGCGAAGGTGAAATTCCCACTCAGTACTAATCATGGCGTCAACGGATCCATCAACGTGAAGGGAAATGTTGAGCATCCACTGAACACGGCGATATTTCATGGATTGCCGGGCGCGATTGAGTCGTGGCAACAGCACACGATTAGTAAAAGGCGCCGGATTTACGTCGACTAAGAATCTGATGACAAAAACACTGGGCAAAACAAAAACTTGTCTAGGTGTCACTAGATACCGTAGTAAAAACTCGAATATCGCCAATGTCTGAAATTCATGTTCCGAAACATCCCTCAAACGCAGCTTACGAACGAATTCGTGGAGATCACGACTAAAATTAAAATGAGGGTAGTGCTGAAAGGGACGTAACACCGATTGACCCTCACCAGGCGTTGCATAAAGGACAATCAGGGTAGGTTAAGAAAAGGCAACAACCAATCTCGGAGCCAGAATTCAGAACATGTGTCGGTGACGGGAATACCTTCACGATGAAATAGAACGGCATTCGTCGTACCTTCAGATGCTACATTACAAAAGGTCTGAAACGCAGGGAGAGAAAAAGTGGCAAACAATACTCCCTGCAAGAATGTAATATCTACTGTAGAATCGTAAATAATCTGAAAGAGAGCAATGGGGCATAATTCAGATTCAACGTGAATGACGTTTGAAGTAACGAGGACATATGTGAGTTATCCACCAAAGTGGAACGAAAGTAAAGTCCATTCCGACCATTAATCCATTGCTAGTCCGCGGAGTAGTCCATGCCCTGCAGAACGTAGCGCCATGCATTTTGTGTGTGAGATCGGGATCTGGTTGGACACTCTGTGCGTGCCAGCCGTGGGGCAAAATCGCCTCTGCAACCAGAGGTGTAGGGGGATCAAGCACGAGATGTGAACCTGCCCGCGCTGGACCAGGAAGAGTAAACTCTCCGGTAGGGGGATCATCTTGTATGATGCTAACAGAACAGCAGCCTCGACAGGTGACAAGACTGATTCATTTAACGATCTCCACGAATCTATTTAATCTTAAGGATGAGTTGATTAGTTCCCAAATCATCAAAACGGCATTAAGAGATGAATTAAGAGATGAAATAATATTAGAAGAGGCAGCCCAGCCTCAGGATGATGCGTCTCAATCTTTTCCTGAACTTGTCAGAATACTACACGAAAATTCCTGTTATATGTGCATGAAAAAGATTCGGGAGCTGTATTTATCCATTCCGAGAAGAATGGAAGTTGTTTTGAATTGACTCAAGAAGCCAATACAACCACTGGCTCACAATACCGTTCGAGCAGCTTTCACAGAACGTTGCTGAGGCTGATAGAACGATAGCTATCCACATTTAGAGGGTCCGTACCAGGCATTAGCACTGGAAAGATGATGCTTTCCGCCATTGTGATGGGAATTCGCCATCGCTCCAGATGTGGTTGAAGATGGCAAGGAGGTGGTGCTGGGAATCCACTGACATGTTTAAGGATTCGGGAATGGATATGGTCTGGGCCAGGGAATGTATCAAGACAGTCGGCAAGGGCACTGAGAAATTCCCACTCACTGAAGGGAACATTATATGACTGAGGATGGCGTGGAGAAAAAAAGTTTTCATTCCACCTAGCCACAGATTTAACTCCATACTTAGAGCAGTTAGGTAACCTTAAAGATAAAGTATACGATAAACAATTAATTGAATTTACTTTTATGACAGGAGGCGAGCAAAAAATGTAGAATTTTCAGTACGATTTCATGCTTAAAAGAATTATTGCTGTCGGTAAGAATGTAAATTGAAGCTTAAATTTTGATGATTTTGATATAACAGTAAGTGTCACTGATAAACTATACCAAACAAATAATAATAATCAATCCATAAAGGCACACAAATTAATTTTTCTAACTGTAAGATTGTGTTAAAACAGTTCCAGCTGATGTGATCATAATTGTATTCGGTGAAATAACTTATAAGATAAATAATTTTTATCTATATATAAAAGGACAACCACACTTCACATAATTATCACATTTATTGCTTGAAGTGAAAACATTTACTGATACATATCATCCACACAGAGTAACAACAAAACATGGAAGAAAAAGAATTGAAGGTCTTTGTACAATTTGTAAAAAGAAGAAAAGTAAATTTGTCAAAAAAATTTGTAGGATATGGCAACCTTTTTATTCGTGAATAAATCATTAATACATTAATTACATAAGCCAATAAGAAAAATTTTAAAAGAAGCCGTGTGGTTTTTCTTGGTATCGACGATTTATGGCAAGCTGATCTAGTTGAAATGGATTCGGACAAATTAAAAGGAATTTCAAAAATAAACAACATATATAAATATTTATTGACTGTTATTGATGTCATTTCGAAATTTGCTTGCGTTGTTCCAGTGAAAGATAAAATAGGTAAGAATGTGGCTGATGCATTCGAAAAATTTTCATACTTAGACAGCGAAAAAATTTACAAACTGTTAATGGTAAAGGATTTTATAACAAAGATTTTCAAGAATTGATGAAGAAATACAGCATGAAACATTATTCAACTTTTTCAGAATTAAAAGCATCTGTTGAACGTTTTAACAGAACACTTAAAGAAAAGATGTGGAAGAAATTTGCTTTACAAGGAAATTATAAATGGATCGACCTAGTTTCGAAACTTGTTGACAAATATAATAACACAGTTCATCGAACTATAAAAATGAAACCAATAGAAGTTAGCGAGAAAAAAAGAAGTAACATTATATATAATGAAGACGCTTAATTTTTGAAGGTGATAAAATAAGAATTAGTAAACTTAAAGGTCTTTTTAAAAAGGATATACAGCTAATTGGTCAACAGAAATTTTTGAAATTGAAGGTGTTATTCTTTCTAAACCAATTACATACAAATTAAAATATATAAAAGGAAATTTTTATGGACAAGAACTACAGAAAACAAAATATCCAGATGCATACTTAGTTGAAAAAGTTCTGAGAAAGAAAGGAGATAAAGTTTATGTTAAATGGTTGGGTTTTGATAATTCACACAATAGTTGGGTAAATAAAGATAAAGTAATAGTCGGTTGTAGACAAATCTATTAAAAAAAATTTCTGTGTAAATGTACCAAGTAGTAAGAATGACGAAACTGACACTTTCATTCTTTCTATCTGTATGTTTTGTGATCGTGATGAAGAAGATATAATCTCTACATTCATAAATCAATTAACTGATGAAAGTGTGAATTATTTATACTATTTCAATGGAGATGAAATTTGTATTGTTTATAAATACTTTAAAAAACAGCACTGACATACATTAATTCAATTTGATGAAGAAGATTCATTATATTGTCAATTAATTCTTCTTGTGTATAGTTATCTGAAGTGTTAAAATAAATTCGATAGCAAACAATTCTCAAATTTTCTTTCATATGTTGATATAATTTTTTGAATTGGCGCATAATCAATTTTTAAAATTTATTCGCTGTTTTGGTGCATACATCTGATTATATCCATTTGTCTTTGTACATTTTTTAATTGTGCTCAGATGATGTAGTATTCATAATTGAATCGGTAATGGTAAAAACAACACATGTCCACCTTTTGACAAAAATTTGATATATGCAGAGAAGCCTTCAGGATACGTAGATACAGCATATATGCAAAAATCATACTTGTCCTACACATACTAATGCTTTTACAGGCATACAGTTTTTCGTGTTCTTTGCAGTAACAAGGTGAGTACAGGACTTATGTTATTATTGTAAGAAATGGCAGTGTCATATGGAATTTATTTAAGGGTTTTCAATGAGCGTTTTAACTTACACTTTGGACGGCCGCAAATCGATACTTGCTGGTCTTGTGAATCACTTCCAGTGAAGATTAAGAGTCCATCATTGAACGATACTGCAAAGCGTGTGGCTGTAGCCGAACTCATGGTACATAAAAGAAGAAGCAAAAAATTTTATTTAAAGATGGATGCTGTTAAGGAGAAGTGTGCAGAAAATGAGCATGTGGTAGCATTGCGTTTCGATTATGTGCAAAATCTGCAGTTGCCTAAGCTCCCAGTACAGGACGCTTTTTATTTACGGCAAATTAACGTTAATGCATTCTGTATTACAAACCTAAAGAGCAACAAATCCGAGGTATATCTGTACCATGAAGGTACTGCCCACAAAGGACCTATCGAAGTATGCTCGATTTTGGTTGATTACATCAACACAGAGATACCTGATAGTGTTACTGAATTGCACCTGTTCTCGGATGGGTTCCCTGCGCAAAATAAGAACAACACAATGGTTACGGCAATGAACTGCCTTGTAAGTTCTGGCAGATTCAAAGATGTATTCCAGCATTTTCCTGTGTGTGGCCATTCATTTTTACCATGTGATCGTACATTTGCTTCCATAAAGCAGGTGATAAGAAGAAAAGACAGATTATATTCTTTGTATGAGTATGTTCAATGTATAGTGACATCATCCAAAAAACAAAATATTAATGCAAAGCTTGTCACCACGGAAGAGATTTTGGGTTACAAAAAATGGTGGCCCAAATTTTATAAGTGATCCTGTTTGTCTGATGACAGTTATCGGACGAATGTGGACAAAAGCAGTAAAGTGAAATTCACAGTGTCCTCATTTATCAGCTTCCATCACAGTGAAATGTTTCCAGGCGAAGTTGACTGTTACTATTATATTAATGGTCTCGTAAAACACTGCTTTTCATTGTGACATTCATTACAGACAGAACCAAAGTTGCCTGCAGAAATTGCATATAATAAAAAAGTTGCAACGAATGTCAAAAAATTGAAAGATGTGGGAGAATTAATGCAATATATCCCTGATGAGCACAAAGCCTTTTATCTGGAATTGACTGAGTGGCCTTCTGTGGACACTCCTGAAGATGATTCATAATACATTTTTGGTGTAAAATAACCTGTTAGGTGAAATAAGAAATTTAATTCCTAATGCCACGATATCTTTAGTCTTTCCATATAGCGAGTGAAAACATCAACAATATTTTTCAATTTCTCTGTAAAACAATATTAGACAATGTACAAGTAATATTGTATATTAAATTTATACAATAAAGTAATTTTTAATGACATAAACAAATTTTGGTGTTAAAATGTCAGTCCAATATGTTCATCCTGCAATAACAACGTAAGTCTATACAATTTAAAAAAATCGTTCATGCAAGTTATTACAATTAAAGTACTTTGTTTTATTATTAAAGCTTACCCAACACACAGAGTCAATATTAAAATTAATGGATTTATCCTACTGTCCATTATTTAGCCTGCATACAGTTTTTTGCTTCTCCTGAAAAATTTACTTTTTTGGACTAATGTTGTTTTTACAATTACTGATTCAATTAAAATTATATAATCATAAAACAACAAAAGCTGGTCTTATAATTTCATTGTTTGTTAGAGGAACAACATGTGGTAATACTGTATGTGTTCCTCTGTTTCTTTTGTTTAGCTCATCAAAAGCCATATTAACTGTTTCCATCAAATTTTCGATTTGTTTTCTATCCAATTCACATACTTCACGTAAATGTTTCATTAGGTATTTATAAGCATCAGTCATTTCTTTTCTAATCCTATATTCATCATATTCGCAAATTGCTAGTAAAACTTCATGTGCAACCCATTTTCTGAACACTCCTGCTTCTTTTTTTTATTTTAATATTAGGCAATATAATTCTAATTTCTTAATAATTTTAGTTTTCATATCAATATTCTGGACGCCTTGTTTTATGATGACTGTAAAATCTTCAAATCTTTGTTTATATTCATCATCCACATGTTTTTAATAGCATCCCTAGATTTTTATAGTCTAATATTTCATCAACATCTTTACCTTTAAACCATGGTTCATTTTTTTATCAATAATTGCCAAAATATTTTGTTTGTTATAAATGAGCTTATTATTCTTTAGATCAATATGTGCCTCCATTTATATATAATTAAAATAAATTAGTAAATTCTAATTCTACAGCAAGCATAGTTAAAATTTCATTATAAATATATTTTCTCTCTTAATTCACTTCATCAACAATACTGTTGGATTGGTCACATAATTTCTCAAGAAGTAAGATAGATTGTTGAAGTGTATATCGTATATTTCTTTTCTTTTATCTACTTTGTGTACACCAAAATAAATATTAAGTATTGGCTCTATTAATTTGTAATCAGTACATATATTATATTGTCTAACATAAAATACTTTATCATCTTTAGGTCTTCCACTATCATAGCTTGATAATCTTTTTGTAAGATGATTTTCAGGTAATACGCCACCAACTTTAAAATATTTTCTCTTGGCATACTGCTCTGATGTGGCAATGTATATAATTTGTTCTTTCTTCATCTCCACTATATCAGATATTACATCTTTTAATTGTAGACATTATTTTCCTCTTTCTTTTAATTCTGTAGCTTGTTGTTCAATAATTTTTTGAGATTTCTCTTTTTTGGCAGATGTTGTGTAATTAAGATAGTCAACTAATATTTCCTCAATTGTTATATAATAATCTTTACTTTCATTAGCAACTTTGGTGCATAAACTAATCATGAGTTCCTTGAAGTATCGAACTGGAAGACAAATCCACATCTTGTGAACTAAATTGTGAGGAACTAATGATTTTATTTCATTTTGGATGTATTTGTACTCTAAAAGCAAGAGGATGATCTTGTTTGATTTCTTTGTACAAGAGCCCATAATTTTGGAAATAATTAATTAAATGTCTTTTAATTTGTTTTATATTTCCAGGGTTCTCACTCAAGAACCCTACAATTCCATAGTTAATGAATCAAAGAATGTCATTTGTGGTCAAAATATCATTTTTATTAAACAAAGCAACCCAAATGTCATTGAACCAACTTGCTAAACTTAATTCATACTTCTTCTCTTGAATGAATTCGAAAATGTTCAACATGGTTGATTCTGTACATGCGATAACTGCCATTTATATAGAATGAAAATACATTAGTAAATTAAAATTTTGTTGGCTGAGAGGATGAACCTTGATTATTCCATCTGCGATTTCCTTAAAAGTGTATCATTAAAGATAATAATTTCCATTTCATGAAATCTGTATTGTACTAAAAACTCATAAATGAAATAAGAAACACACAGTAGAAATATTAGTGATAGAAGGAAAATTAAGAGTGTCAATAGTTTATCTATCTAAAAATTTCAATTATTAATGAAAATTTTATCTCAGTAAATGGAAGCACACAAGAAGTGTAAAAAATGTGGAGAAGAGAAGTCAATTGATAACTTTTATTCACACAAATACTCGAGGATAAGCGTTCTTATATGTGTAAAGAATGTCATAAAATGACTACAAAAAATGCATATAATAACAAAAAACAATGTATTTAACAGTTTATATGAGATTATAAGAAACCTTTGGCAATGTTTAAGGATATGAAAGATTTTCTTTCTCTTTACAAACAACAACAACATCAGTTAAAACATTTTAAAAAATGTATTGACTGTCAAGCTGACTTGGCTGTTTTTTACTTAAGTCTTACATCTAGAATATAGACAAAAATGAAAAATAGCATGTCAGTGGGGAAAATAAATAGTTAAAAGTGATTTCAAAAAACATTTATAGACGAATAGTCACATTAAATATGAAAATTCAAATTTTTTAAAGCTAAGGTTTTCTTTTCCTGGAAGCCTTTCTGAGGGATTTTACAGTCGCTCAACTTCATGATTATTGCAGAAGGAGTAATTGACGAATACACAAGTGATTTAGAAAAGATAATTCAATTAATTTAATTGTTTAGAATCATTCACCACCACCACCACCATCCATTTTTTTTCAAAAGCTAATGAAATTTTTTCTATAATTAAACATAGTAAAGTGGAAGTATCTCTGAGAGATTACAGTTGCTCAACTTCATGATTATTGCAGAAGGAATAATTTATGAGGATGTACTGCACTTAGAAAGCACGATCTTATGAACTTAATTATTTCAAATAATTTGCCTCTTCCCACAAGAACTGTTGAAAAATTGAATTTAAGTGAACTTAAAGGTAGAGCTAATAATCTTGGTATTAAAGGACACAGTACATTAAGGAAATCAGAATTAATTAATGCCATTGTATTACAAGAGTTTGAACTTTATCCAGATGTATTTGAAAAATCTAGATTAAGACCAGAGAGTGTACCAAATATAAATTACTTTTACAGACGATATTATTGAAAAGTCTCATCCACCAAGAGAGAAAAAAATAGTAAGTTTAGATCAAATTTACCCATTTAGAAGGAAAATATATGATGAAGAAAAGGAAGCTGAAAAGCATTTATTTGAGATTAAATAAATTAGATCTAGATTTAATGAAAAATTTAAAGCTTGGTCTGTTGACTATAGAAATGTCTTTAACGATGCTAACATTGCCAAACTCAATACTCCTAGTGAGAAAACAGATTACATAACGAAAGCACTCAATTCCATGTTAAATGTAGTTAAAAAGAGGACTAACTTCAGAAAAGGAGATAAGCTGAATATAACAGTGTATCCACGGGACATGTGGCCTGTAATTGAAGAAGTGCCATGATGATCCCTCCATTGGCAAAAGATTCCAGAATAGTCCCCCATTCGGATCTCCGGGAGGGGACTGCCAAAGGGGAGATTACCATGAGAAAAAGATTGAATAATCAACAAAAGGATTACGTTCTACGAGTCGGGGCATGGAATGTCAGAAGCTTGAACGTGGTAGGGAAACTAGAAAATTTGAAAAGGGAAATGCAAAGGCTCAATCTAGATATAGTAGGGGTCAGTGAAGTGAGGCGGAAGGAAGACCAGGATTTCTGGTCAGATGAGTATCGGGTAATATCAACGGCAGCAGAAAATGGTATAACAGGTGTAGGATTCGTTATGAATAGGAATGTAGGGCAGAGGGTGTGTTACTGTGAACAGTTCAGTGACCGGGTTGTTCTAATCAGAATCGACAGCAGACAAACACCGACAACGAGAGTTCAGGTATACATGCCGACGTCGCAAGCTGAAGATGAACAAAAAAATGGTTCAAATGGCTCTGAGCACTATGGGACTCAACTGCTGAGGTCATTAGTCCCCTAGAACTTAGAACTAGTTAAACCTAACTAACCTAAGGACATCACAAACATCCATGCCCGAGGCAGGATTCGAACCTGCGACCATAACGGTCTTGCGGTTCCAGACTGAAGGGGCCCAGACCGCACGGCCACTTCGGCCGGCCGAAGATGAACAGATAGAGAAAGTGTATGAGGATATTGAAAGGGTAATGCAGTATGTAAAGGGGGACGAAAATCTAGTAGTCATGGGCGACTGGAATGCAGTTGTAGGGGAAGGAGTAGAAGAAAAGGTTACAGGAGAAAATGGGCTTGGGACAAGGAATGAAAGAGGAGAAAGACTAATTGAGTTCTGTAACAAGTTTCAGCTAGTAATAGCGAATACCCTGTACAAGAATCACAAGAGGAGGAGGTATACTTGGAAAAGGCCGGGAGATACGGGAAGATTTCAATTAGATTACATCATGGTCAGACAGAGATTCCGAAATCAGATACTGGATTGCAAAGCGTACCCAGGAACAGATATAGATACAGATCACAATATAGTAGTGATGAAGAGTAGGCTGAAGTTCAAGACATTAGTCAGGAAGAATCAATACACAAAGAAGTGGAATACGGAAGTACTAAGGAATGACGAGATACGTTTGAAGTTCTCTAACGCTATAGATACAGCAATAAGGAATAGCGCAGTAGGCAGTACAGTTGAAGAGGAATGGACATCTCTAAAAAGGGCCATCACAGAAGTTGGGAAGGAAAACATAGGTACAAAGAAGGTAGCTGCGAAGAAACCATGGCTAACAGAAGAAATACTTCAGTTGATTGATGAAAGGAGGAAGTACAAACATGTTCCGGGAAAATCAAGAATACAGAAATACAAGTCGCTGAGGAATGAAATAAATAGGAAGTGCAGGGAAGCTAAGACGAAATGGCTGTAGGAAAAATGTGAAGACATCGAAAAAGATACGATTGTCGGAAGGACAGAATCAGCATACAGGAAAGTCAAAACAACCTTTGGTGACATTAAAAGCAATGGTGGTAGCATTAAGAGTGCAACGGCAATTCCACTGTTAAATGCAGAGGAGAGAGCAGATAGGTGGAAAGAATACATTGAAAGCCTCTATGAGAGTGAAGATTTGTCTGAGGTGATAGAAGAAGAAACAGGAGTCGATTTAGGAGAGATAGGGGATACAGTATTAGAATCGGAATTCAAAAGAGCTTTGGAGGACTTACGGTCAAAATTGGCAGAAGGGATAGATAACATTCCATCAGACTTTCTAAAATCATTGGGAGAAGTGGCAACAAAACGACTATTCACGTTGGTGTGTAGAATATATGAGTCTGGCGATATACCATCTGACTTTCGGAAAAGCATATTCCACACAATTCTGAAGACGGCAAGAGCTGACAAGTGCGAGAATTATCGCACAATCAGCTTAACAGCTCATGCATCGAAGCTGCTTGCAAGAATAATATACAGAAGAATGGAAAAGAAAATTGAGAATGCGCTAGGTGACGATCAGTTTGGCTTTAGGAAAAGTAAAGGGACGAGAGAGGCAATTCTGACGTTATGGCTAATAATGGAAGTAAGGTTAAAGAAACATCAAGACACTTTCATAGGATTTGTCGACCTGGAAAAAGCGTTCGACAATATAAAATGGTGCAACCTGTTCGAGATTCTGAAAAAAGTAGGGGTAAGCTATAGGGAGAGATGGGTCATATACAATATGTACAACAACCAAGAGGGAATAATAAGAGTGGACGATCAAGAACGAAGTGTTCGTATTAAGAAGGGTGTAAGACAAGGCTGTAGCCTTTCGCCCCTACTCTTCAATCTGTACATCGAGGAAGCAATGATGGAAATAAAAGAAAGGTTCAGGAGTGGAATTAAAATACAAGGTGAAAGGATATCAATGATACGATTCGCTGATGACATTGCTATCCTGAGTGGAAGTGAAGAAGATTTAAATGATCTGCTGAACGGAATGAACAGTCTAATTTGTACACAGTATGGTTTGAGAGCAAATCGGAGAAAGACGAAGGTAATGAGAAGTAGTAGAAATGAGAACAGCGAGAAACTTAACATCAGGATTGATGGTCACGAAGTCAATGAAGTTAAGGAATTCTGTTCCTTGGCAGTAAAATAACCATGGCGGACGGAGCAAGGAGGACATCAAAAGTAGACTCGCTATGGCAAAAAAGGCATTTCTGGCCAAGAGAAGTCTACTAATATCAAATTCCAGCCTTAATTTGAGGAAGAAATTTCTGAGGATGTACGTCTGGAGTACAGCATTGTATGGTAGTGAAACATGGACTGTGAGAAAACGGAACAGAAGAGAATCGAAGCATTTGAGATGTGGTGCTATAGACGAATGTTGAAAATTAGGTGGACTGATAAGGTAAGGAATGAGGAGGTTCTATGCAGAATCGGAGAGGAAAGGAATATGTGGAAAACACTGATAAGGAGAAGGGACAGGATGATATGACATCTGCTAAGACATGGGGGAATGACTTCCATGGCATTAGAGGGAGCTGTAGAGGGCAAAAACTGTAGAGGAAGACAGAGATTGGAATAAGTCAAGCAAATAATTGAGGACGTAGGTTGCAAGTGCTACTCTGAGATGAAGAGGTTAGCACAGGAAAGGAATTCGTGATGGGCCGCATCAAACCAGTCAGTAGACTGACGACGAAAAAAAAAAAATAACAGTCAATAACCCAATAATGTTTTATTCAATTTTTACAGGTTAAATGCATCAAATAATACTCGAGAATCTGTTAAAGTTTTGTGCTAAGCCATGTCTCCGCAGTATCCTTTCTTTCAGGAGTGCTAGTTCTGCAAGGTTCGCAGAAGAGCTTCTGTAAAGTTTGGAAGGTAGGAGACGAGATACTGGCAGAAGCAAAGCTGTGAGTACCGGGCGTGAGTCGTGCTTTGGTAGCTCAGTTGGTAGAGCACTTGCTCGCGAAAGGCAAAGGTCCCGAGTTCGAGTCTCAGTCGGGCACACAGTTTTAATCTGCCAGGAAGTTTCATATCAGCGCACACTCCGCTGCAGAGTGAAAGTATCATTCTGGAATCACCAAGAAGTTTGTGATACAGCTTACAAGTGTGCAGGATGTAAAAAGATTTGATTAAGATCTAAAGAACATAAATGCAGATTTGAACTTCGCAAAAATTGTAAAGAAGTTGTAGAAATTGGAAATCATAAATGTTGTATGCAGCCTATAGTGCAAAAAGGAGGTATCTGTGAAAGAAAATTTGGTGAAGAATTTATAGTGTAAGTTAATAAAGAAGGTTGGTATGTTAATGGAGAATTTAAAGATTTTTCTATTTACCAGCGCTTTGAATGTAATAAAATAGTTGGTGGCAAAGAGTTTAAATGTTGTAATAATGGCTTTCCAAAGAAAGTGAATTGTACCTATAGTGAATGATATATGTAGTTTGATTATGAAGCAACTCAAGAAACAAACGCACATACCAAATCTTATAATTGTCCTCAATTTTAAAGGTGATATTGTTTATAAATTTAAGGTAAATGATTAATTCTATAACTGGATGATATCTAAAAAGAACAGTTATCACACATTTGTAGCTCACTATGCAAAAGGTTACAATTCCCAATTTATTTTGAAGTACTGTGTTGAAAATACAATAAGGCCATATACTATCTACATGGGAACTAAACTAATGTTGTTGGAGATCAAACAGTTGAGTATAAAAATTATAGATAGTAGCAACTTTGTACAAGGTCCACTTAGTAGTTTTCCAAAAACTTTTGATTTGAAAGAGTTGAAAAAAGGTTACTTCCCACATTTATTCAATAAGCCAGAAAATGAAAACTACATAGGACCAATTCCTGATAATGAATATTACTGTGTTGACACTATGAAGCCAAAAGAGAGAGAAGCATTTCTTAAATAACACAGCTCTAGAGTTAAAGAAAATAATGTGTTCAATATGAAGAAAGAAATTAATGAGTACTGTTATCCTGATGTAGACATATTCTGAAGAGGTTGTTTGGAATTAAGAAAACAGTTTCTGGAAATTGCTAACATTGATCCATTCTGTTATTTAACTATTGCTGGCGTTTGTATAGCAATTTACAGATCTAAATATTTACCGGAAAATACAATTGCAGTATTTGATAAAGAACAGAAAGAGAATTGTAGTAAAGAATCCATAGCTTGGTTGGATATTTTAAATAACAGCAACATTGTAAATGCTCTTAATGGTGGAGAAGTAATGGTTGCAGGAGCAAAAGTAGAGGGATTTGAGAAAGAAAAGAATACTGTTTATCGATACCATGGTTGTTATTGGCATGGATGTAAAAGATGTTTCAAAAGTGAAACGATGAACAATAAAAATAAGGAAACAATGAACAATCTTTATCAAAAGACATTAACAAGAAGTGCAGAAATAAGAAACGCTGGATACAAGTTAGTGGAAATTTGGGAATGTGATTGGATGAACTCAACACATAACACTTAAGAAATTAAAGCAGATGGTACTAGCTCAAAAATAAAATACATTCATGTACATAGTCTTTATCCTACTGTGCAATATTATGATTATTATCCTGAACAACATCCAATAAAAATATATAAACCAAGATATTATTCTAAAAACTGGTATGGTTTAATAAAATGTAAAGTATTGGCTCCTAGAGGATTGTATCATCCTGTTTTACCTGTACACATGTAAATCGATAAAAGTGAAAAACTATTGTTTCCTTTGTGTGTCAAATGTGCACAAGAACAAATAAGTACATGCAATCACAGTGATGAAGAAAGAAGTTTTATTGGAACTTGGGTGACAGATGCAGTAACGACAGCTGCAGAAAAAGGATATAAAGTTTTAGATGTGTATGAAGTTTGGGATTTTAAAAATAAAAGCAATATGCTGTTTAAAAATTATGTGAAAGACTTTATGAAAATGAAATTAGAAACTAGTTTACATAATTTTGAAAGTGGTGAAGAATATATCAAAATAGTTAAAGAAAAATTGGACATTGACTTATAGGATACAGGAAAATCCTGGAAAACGAGCTGTTGCTAAGATACATCTTAGTTGATTATGGGCAAAGGCAAAATATGAGTCAAACAGAATATGTGACAGATTTGCAACGATTTTATGAGATACTACTGGATAACTGATTAGATAACTTAGATGTAAATTTTATTACAGAGCAGATGGTTCAGATGAGGTACAATTTCAAGGATTACAATGCAGCTACTAATATTTTCATACCTGCATTCACTACATCAAATGTAAGGCTTAGATTGTATGATATGTTAGATAAACTAGGAGAATCTGTTGAATACTTTGATACTGTTTCTGTCGTATATATTGATAATGATTAAAATACTGTGGAAACAGGTTGAATGTTAGGTGAATGGACTAATGAATTAGGAAATAATTGGATTACAGATTGGGCTTCGACAGGTCCCAAAAGTTATTATTACGAGAAAAATGATAAGAAGACAGAAATGAAAGTGAAGGATTCATATTAAATTACAAGAATATTCAAAAGTTGAATGGCTAATCGGTGACAAGGTTAATGGAAAGTGAAGTTAAAAAAGATATAGTAGAGTACAATCTGATAACAAGAGATGTTGATACTAGAAATCTAGTTAACAAACAGGTTAAGAAAGAAGTTTCATTTCAATCTGATAAAAGAGTTGTTCTAGAAAATTATGATACAATGCCTTATGGATATAAAAAATTAAATATATCTTCTAATGTAAAGAAAAAATTCATACCACATGCCTTATACAGATAGAATAAATTAGTTAGTTGAATTTTGTTGTATTCTATGTTGTCTAACTTTTTGGTTATAGAGTGATAAGCTTTTAAAAATAACAAATAGGCTTTATGTAATTTTGTAATTTTGTAGGTAGATTATTAATTCGCAAATTAGAATCCACTATTTGCTTTACAGATATAGAAAAGAGAGAATCCAAATTTTCTATTTTCTCAAATATTTCTATGTCAGTTTCCTCATAGTTATCAAAGTACTTCTCGTATTGTTCTCTATAAATTCTCTTTAATGCACTAACACATTTAGTCTGATCCTGACTTCTTAAGTGTTCTATAATTAACAATAGTTTAAAATATTCTTTGCAAGTATTACACTCGTTTCTCTCTTGGATTATTACTTCTTTCGACAAAGATGTCATATTGAAATTCATCCCATACATTGGTCATATTTACAAAGATTAAAAATTTAAGAGATTATTAAAATACTGTTCTATAAAAATAGACACTCTACTGAAGAAGATCAATATTGCAAGCAATTCTAATCTGTCTAAAAAGATTAGTGAGCTTGATGTAAATGAGTGTTATTACGTGACCGATTGTGAACGTTTAAAAACTAGGTATGGTGAGAAAATTTCTCTTGAGCTCGATAATAAATTTAAAATTATTTTGCCAGAAAGGTTCAATAAAATAATAAGTAATTGGAACTTTCAATTTTTTGGTGATATTAAACTAAAGTATAAAGGAATGATGAGAGCTAAAAATAATGATAACGAATTTGATGATCTCAAGTTTTTGGGGTAGCTACAGAATTTAAAAAAAAATTATTTCTTTATGGATTGCATCCGTTTATAAAAAAATTTAGTAAGTAAGTGACTTGTGTGTGCAGCCTACTGTTTATAAGAAATAACTGTTTATAAGAAAAGGAAGAACATCATTAAATCATCTGCAACTGCACTAAACGTACCCACTTACAACTCGAGTCCCGGTCCAGCACAAATTTTTGTTGTAGTCATTCCAGCTTGCAGGTGATGATTGTCCTTGTTCGCAATTGCGAATACATTTAATGCATAGGTTACAGACTTGTTTACAGTTTCTGCGTGTTCTGAGGCATCTATAGAGAATGACTATGTAAGATTAGCTGCCAGCTCTTGGCACAGTTCAGAACTATTTACTCGTGATATTACGCTAGCCAATAGTGCATTTTTGATCACAAAAAAGGTACAATTTCACTTACTACAGTTTTGATCAGTACACTTCTTTAGTTTAGTCATCACGACTAGTTACTGTAGACATATTACAATAAGGTCTGTGTGTTTAAACAAATTTTCTCTTGCGAGTTTTTAAAGCAAACCCATATTTTTCCTCTTAGATGCCCCGAAAACGACCAGAAAAGAAAAATCTATAATAAATGGAGTTCAACTGCATTACATGAGCCATAAGAGTGTAATGGATGGACGTTTGAGCCTTCGAACTGCATCACAATTATACGACAGTCCTTTCAGCACTTTGCATGGTAAAGTTACCTCCCTGTTCCATGATTGAGTTGAGTGAACCGAGGTACATTTATGAAGAACTATTTATGATCTGGCTTCGACACTTTAAGAAACACAAAACAGTGGCTAGTATTACAATTCTTATTGTTGACAACTATGGCAGCCATACCAGCTTCGCTGTTGTAGAGTACTGTCGGAGAAATGGGATATAGCTTTTGGGATTGCCCCCACCCAGTACACATGTACTACAGCCATTAGACAGAACGTTCCTGTCTCTAAGGCTCAATTTCACAGAAATGCAACTGAGTGGATTCTTCGTAACCCCAATAAAAGCATTACAAAACAAAGATTCTATACTATTCTCTGTGATGCCTGGAGCAAAACTACATATGTTGGGAGTGAAGTTAAGGGGTTCCAGAGCAGGGGAGTAATGCCCTTCTGCAAAGAAATTTCTGCCCAGGAGAAATTTGCAGCTTCAACGTAATTCGAGGCCACCGCTCCTTCAACGCTCACCAATCAAGTTACTACCAGCAGTCTGGGAGAAGAGCGCATTCAAGTATCTTTAAAAGATGTAACTGTAGAGCACGGTAAATCCGTAACACCAGCATCCAGTAACATTTCTCAGCCCGAAGCTGTCAACAACATTTTTCCCACTCCAGAGAAAAAAGTATCGTCTCAGGAAAGGAAAACTTGGACACCAATTCGACGCATTTCCGATGAAACGCGGAAAACACCAGCAGCAAGAAAAATCTTTTTTCAGTATTGAACAAAGAAAAAAATAAAGAAATGCAACAAAAACAATCAACAGAACTCCAGTTCCATGAGTAATGATGAAAGAAGTATTAAAAGCTTCAAATCGCCAGCAAACGACGAGAAAAATTGGGGATTTTGTTTGTTGAATTATTATAGTGCGGAATCATTGGCCAAAGATGATTGGATTCGCTGCCAGAAAGGCAATGTTTGGCATCACGACGTATGCGTCGGTGTCCAAGGGAGAAAGCGTTTTTTTATTTGCAAGATGTCAATGATCAGAACTGTACCAAGAAGTGATGACAATTTTCTCTAGTGTGGTAAATCTTCACGCAATTTTACTCAATTCTGTAATCTTTTCTTCTGTTTAAACTAACACTTGTTGAAATGTGGTAGCAATGGATAGAGCGGATCAGGTTATAGTTGTGGATGGGGCCGTAATCAGTTACTCTTTGGTGCACCAAACACACAAACTTTTATTTTCCTAAGATCCACTTGATTACACATTGCCTTAAAAGGAACAAATTAAAACAATACAGCTGAAGGCCCAGTTGAGAAAACTTGCGATACCTTTAGAGCCTAGATAACAAGAATTTCAGATAGAAAAAACTTTCAAAATTGTAGTTATTAAACCAATCAATCGTCAAATTTTTAATTTAAGTCGGCTGAAAGTCTTATCTAAAATTAAAACAAAATAAATTAATAGATGGCTGAAGGCATCGCACAGTACATCAGACTAAAATGAAAATCACAATCTAAAAGCAACAGAACAGTGGTTGTCAGAGGTGTGCCAAGGGTCAGCCTGAGGAGGTAGCTTTAATGTAAGGTAGGGTGAGACAGGCACCCATAATCGGATGGCAACCCGACCCAGGGACGGCTAAAGGACCGGCCAACAACCTAATCAGTTCCCTTCGACCCGACCAACGATACGACAACGGAAAATAAGAGCCAAAGACAAAGATACCAGCAGCACTACGTCCTCCAAATTGGCGTCTAAGAAGAGTCAAGGCACAATAACCATTCTTAAGAAAAAAATATGAACAAACAACTAAAAGCCTGTCGAACTACACGCCGTGCCAGACGGCATCAACACGGCGAGGAAAAACACACTGCCGGAAAACTACACTAACGACCAGGGCAGGTAACTGGGAAGTTAACGGTCGCAAGGCAGAAAATACCGCTAGCGCACTCCACTGATAAGTAACAACCAATTTAATAGTTAAATACCATACAGGAAAATTTCGCCGACTCCAACACACCACACGTTGCTGCTAGATGGAACAGCCCAGGAAGCAACAACTGGCAATGAACGAAGAGGTGTCACAGCAGTTGAGGTTTCATAACATGTTAACTGATCACTCAACTTCGGTGTCCATGTTCGGTGGACAACGAACTTGTAGCTCTCACAGCTAGTGCCTCGCAACCGACTGTGTGTGGACGGCGCCAGCAGTCCCGGCCTGACCTTGCAGCACAGAGGCTTCCTCGCTGCTCTGTCCCAACCAACTGACTGCCACACACACCACCACACGGAAATATAGCGGTCACACCAAAGATGGTACAGACGTACTTGTATCGATAAGCGCTGCTGCTGCCACTGGCGGAGGCAAGTCGGCAATTCATAATGGTAGTAACACAGGCAGAAATAGGACGCCACTCGATTGCGGCAAAATGCCAAAGAACAAACGGCATCAACGCAAGCAGGGCATGGCTATCTTGTAATGGTGTAATATTTGTGTTACCTATTCATTTAGCGTCAGAGAAGAAGTGCAATAATTTAAATTATATCTTTCCTCGATTTGTTTCCAGTTGCAATAGCATTTGTCCGAAATGATCGAATTTGTACACCCTTACTCTATACCAGATGAGTCAATATTGTGTAATACTTACATACCGACTATTTACCTCCATCTTCTAAAATAAATTTCCAAAGAACTCAAGGTCAACATTATTTGGATTCCAGCAGACGAAACTACCGACACTTGCGGCCGTTATACTGCAAATTTCATTGCTGGTACGTTAAGACGAGAACCTTCTTCTTGCTATTTAGTGGCCTGGAAATAACATGAGAAGACAAAGCATTCTACGCAATAGCCAGATTTGTGGACGAGGGAATTACGAAACTATTTCCAAAATCTTCTGCAGATGAAAGATTGTTTGTGTTTCTCCCAGATACTGCTCGCCATATGAACAAACCGGGAAAAGCCCTCCAAGTATTTTATTCCAAGTTAATTCATCTGACGTGCTTCGCTTGCAGAGTACGATCCACGTGCTTGGTAGAGTTGCAAAGAAAACTTAACCTGAAACAATGGGCATGCGACTAACAAGTTGCATGATTTAATGTACTGGTTGCCGATGCTAGTGGTATGACAGGGAGGGGATTCAGAGGCAGTGGCGTGGGCGGCAGATGCGTTCTCTCTGTTCAGTAATCAGCTCGCCAGCCAGCGGCCTGGCGGTTAGCGACCGCACATAGTTGTCGGTCGCGGTCACTGTATCAGACGTCAAAAGGAAATCGAAGTAGAGCACGCCAGTCTAGATTTTTAAAAAATTGTATACGTAGAACCAAAATGTATACCATCACTACTTTTTAGATAAAATATGCAATAACCGATGAAACGGAGCCAGATATGCAAATACAGATGCAGCATATATGATCCGGTCTCTATTTATGACGTTTGTGGTATTGGAGCGTGAATTCCAGCAAGAACATGGCGCAATATTCCACAATGGCGAATTTCAACAGACGTGCTGCCCCATAGATATTCTTGGTTCTCCAATGGATGTCTAACGGTGTTCGCTCTGTGTTAGTCAATAAAAGAATAACAGCACTTTGGTCCGGTTTGGACGCATTTCATAATGACATTGCCATAGTTCAGGTCTCCGCACTTATCGCTTGCACATCGGAAAGACACAAGAGCCAAGTTAATCTCCTGCCTACATGTCGGTGCTTATACACCCGCACCGGAGTCGCGCTACGTTGCATATACGCTGCAGCAGCACCCTCAAACGGCTACTTTTTAATTGTCCCTTGTATTTCGTTACTCTCAGGTTTTAGTACAAGTCTTTTTGTTAGATAGTCCGCAGCTCGTGGTCGTGTGGTAGCATTTTCGCTTCCGGCGCCTGGGCTCCCGGGTTCGATTCCCGGCGGGGTCAGGGATTTTCTCTGCCTCGTGATGACTGGGTGTTGTGTGATGTCCTTAGGTTAGTTAGGTTTAAGTAGTTCTAAGTTATAGGGGACTGATGACCATAGATGTTAAGTCCCATAGTGCTCAGAGCCCTTTTGTTAGATACGATATTGCAGTGCCTGTATGTCTGAAGGAACATTGCATAGTACTTCTTAAAAACACAAGCGCTGCAATATCGTATTTATCTCCCGACACCGGGCCACGAGCTTTCAATTAAAATGTTCCCATGTACGGAAATATGCATAATGAATGTACGAGTGCAAGCTGTAGACACACGGCTGACGACGTATGGAAGTTTGAGAGTGAGTAGGAGCCGTGCTCGGACAGTCTACTTGTAAGAAGACCGATTGTGAGAAGTGGGACATCCTGGTTCGAGTCCCGGTCAAGCACGAACTTTCACTTTCATCATTTCATTAGACAGGTGATGGTTGTTCATATTCACAACTGTGACTACATTCAATTTTTATTACGCGACTGCGACTATTCAGAAATCCACTGTCGAAAAATGGTTTACTTACTACAAAATTACTGTCAAAAGCCCCGTACTGCGTCCTAGCGGACGAGACGAGAGCGCGCGCGCTGTCGTTTGTGTGTGTATGTGAATGTGTGTGTGTGTGTGTGTGTGTGTGTGTGTGTGTGTGTATGTGTGTATGTGTGTATGTGTGTATGTGTGTGTGTGTGTATGTGTATGTATGTGTGTGTGTGTGTTTGTGAACACAATTACATACAACATTTACAAGGGAAAGACATCATCAGTAATTTGGTAAGATTTTGGGATAAACAAATAAATGAACTGCGAGCGATTCAACCACTCACCAACCTCGCAGCTCCATTGGTCCGTATTCCCTGGCACGTTCGGACAATTGGAAAATCTCACTCCTGAATGGAGAGGAGCTTACATACAGGGTCAGTCATAAATGAGGAAAAATATGTCGAGGACCGCATGCTGATATGCGCAACACGTGACCCACCGTTGTTAATTTCGTTCTCCTCGGTGTACTCGGTACGTAAAAGAAAAATACCTGTTAACCATTGAACGAGATACCGACGAGCCTCACGACCACGACATGTCATGCACCCATAGATACAACACATGACACACAAATGAGCTGATGGGTATCCACTAGCGTTTGAAATATACGATAAACAACAAATCCCACCGTAATGAATACGAAGACGTACCAGAACTTGCGAATCACACGTTGCCAGCTGTAAAGGGGTGTACAGTCCCATGTTACGGAACGTGTGTCCTGTAAGCGGAAAAAGTGGTCAACCTCTGCGCTGCTCACTCTGCCCGATACTCGCCGTGTCTGCAGCTCTTAACGGCCGCGTCGCAGTCTCACTACAGTACCGTGGCAAGTTTCTCAAACGAGGAATACGTCGACATCCACCACACCTACGGGCTTGCAGATGGAAGAGCTGACGTTGCAAGGGAACTACATCACAAGAGGTTTCCTAGCCGGCGCCTTCCATTCTCAAAAACGTTTTACTCTGTGAACAGGCGCTTAAGGCAGTATGGTGCACGTGTAGCACCTCCAGGTCGACGTACAGTGCGGATGACGAAGAAAAAGTGTCACAAACTGTTGCGGAGGTTGGAACAATAAGCACCAGGTCTCTCGCCGCTATGCGGTCGGAATGTCACAATCTACTTTTTGCGAGTACTCCATAGAAACTATTACCATTCCTTTCGCATGAAGAAGGCACAGGCATTATTGCCGGACGACTACCAGAGGAGGCTGGACTTCTGCAGTTTCATCCTACGGCGTCAGACCCACGACCACCATTTTTCACGAGCAATACTATTCACCGACGAAGCCTATTTCACGAAGGAAGGTATAGTGAATTCGCATAATTGGCATGAGTCGGCGGAAGAAAACTCCTCAGCACAGTGATACGAGGGTACCAACAACGATGCGGTGTCAATATCTGGTGTGGTATTATTGATCACCATCTCATAGGGCCCCCCCATGAACCATGGACCTTGCCGTTGGTGGGGAGGCTTGCGTGCCTCAGCGATACAGATGGCCGTACCGTAGGTGCAACCACAACGGAGGGGTATCTGTTGAGAGGCCAGACAAACATGTGGTTCCTGAAGAGGGGCAGCAGCCTTTTCAGTAGTTGCAGGGGCAACAGCCTGGATGATTGACTGATCTGGCCCTGTAACATTAACCAAAACGGCCTTGCTGTGCTGGTACTGCGAACGGCTGAAAGCAAGGGGAAACTACAGCCGTAATTTTTCCCGAGGACATGCAGCTTTACTGTATGATTAAATGATGATGGCGTCCTCTTGGGTAAAATATTCCGGAGGTAAAATAGTCCCCCATTCGGATCTCCGGGCGGGGACTACTCAAGAGGACGTCGTTATTAGGAGAAAGAAAACTGGCATTCTACGGATCGGAGCGTGGAATGTCAGATCCCTTAATCGGGCAGGTAGGTTAGAAAATTTAAAAAGGGAAATGGATAGGTTAAAGTTAGATATAGTGGGAATTAGTGAAGTTCGGTGGCAGGAGGAACAAGACTTTTGGTCAGGTGATTACAGGGTTATAAATACGAAATCAAATAGGGGTAATGCAGGAGTAAGTTTAATAATGAATAAAAAAAATAGGAGTGCGGGTTAGCTACTACAAACAGCATAGTGAACGCATTATTGTGGCCAAGATAGACACGAAGCCCATGCCTACTACAATAGTACAAGTTTACATGCCAACTAGCTCTGCAGATGATGAAGAAATTGATGAAATATATGACGAGATAAAAGAAATTATTCAGGTAGTGAAGGGAGACGAAAATTTAGTAGTCATGGGTGACTGGAATTCGTCAGTAGGAAAAGAGAGAGAAGGAAACATAGTAGGTGAATATGGATTGGGGGGGAAGAAATGAAAGAGGAAGCCGCCTGGTAGAATTTTGCACAGAGCATAACTTAATCATAGCTAACACTTGGTTCAAGAATCATGAAAGAAGGTTGTATACCTGGAAGAATCCTGGAGATACTAAAAGGTATCAGATAGATTACATAATGGTAAGACAGAGATTTATGAACCAGGTTTTAAACTGTAAGACGTTTCCAGGGGCAGATGTGGACTCTGACCACAACCTATTGCTTATGAACTGCAGATTGAACCTGAAGAAACTGCAAAAAGGCGGGAATTTAAGGAGATGGGACCTGGATAAACTGAAATAACCAGAGGTTGTACAGAGTTTCAGGGAGAGCATAAGGGAACAATGACAGGAATGGGGGAAAGAAATACAGTAGAAGAAGAATGGATAGCTCTGAGGGATGAAGTAGTGAAGGCAGCAGAGGATCAAGTAGGTAAAAAGACGAGGGCTAATAGAAATCCTTGGGTAACAGAAGAAATATTGAATTTAATTGATGAAAGGAGAAAATATAAAAATGCAATAAATGAAGCAGGCAAAAAGGAATACAAACGTCTCAAAAATGAGATCGACAGGAAGTGCAAAATGGCCAAGCAGGGATGGCTAGAGGACAAATGTAAGGATGCAGAGGCTTGTCTCACTAGGGGTAAGATAGATACTGCCTACAGGAAAATTAAAGAGACCTTTGGAGAGAAGAGAACCACTTGTATGAATATCAAGAGCTCAGATGGCAACCAAGTTCTAAGCAAAGAAGGGAAGGCAGAAAGGTGGAAGGAGTATATAGAGGGTTTATACAAGGGCGATGTACTTGAGGACAATATTATGGAAATGGAAGAGGATGTAGATGAAGATGAAATAGGAGATAAGATACTGCATGAAGGAGTTTGACAGAGCACTGAAAGATCTGAGTCGAAACAAGGTCCCGGGAGTAGACAACATTCCATTAGAACTACCGATGGCCTTGGGAGAGCCAGTCATGACAAAACTCTACCATCTGGTGAGCAAGATGTATGAGACAGGCAAAATACCCACAGACTTCAAGAAGAATATAATAATTCCAATCCCAAACAAAGCAGGTGTTGACAGATGTGAAAATTACCGAACTATCACTTTAATAAGTCACAGCTGCAAAATACTAACGCGAATTCTTTACAGACGAATGGAAAAACTGGTAGAAGCCGACCTCGGGGAAGATCAGTTTGGATTCCGTAGAAATGTTGGAATGCGTGAGGCAATACTAACCTTACGACTTATCTTAGAAGAAAGATTAAGAAAATGCAAACCTACGTTTCTAGCATTTGTAGACTTAGAGAAAGCTTTTGACAACGTTAACTGGAATACTATCTTTCAAATTCTGAAGGTGGCAGGGGTAAAATACAGGGAGCGAAAGGCTATTTACAATTTGTACAGAAACCAGATGGCAGTTATAAGAGTCGAGGGGCATGAAAGGGAAGCAGCGGTTGGGAAGGGAGTGAGACAGGGTTGTAGCCTGTCCCCGATGTTATTCAATCTGTATATTGAGCAAGCAGTAAAGGAAAAAAAAGAAAAATTCGGAGTAGGTATTAAAATTCATGGAGAAGAAATAAAAACTTTGAGGTTCGCCGATGACAGTGTAATTCTGTCAGAGACAGCAAAGGACTTGGAAGAGCAGTTGAACGGAATGGACAGTGTCTTGAAAGAAGGATATAAGATGAACATCAACAAAAGCAAAACGAGGATAATGGAATGTAGTCAAATTAAATCGGGTGATGCTGAGGGGATTAGATTAGGAAATGAGACACTTAAAGTAGTAAAGGAGTTTTGCTATTTAGGGAGTAAAATAACTGATGATGATCGAAGTAGAGAGGATATAAAATGTAGACTGGCAATGGCAAGGAAATCGTTTCTGAAGAAGAGAAATTTGTTAACATCGAGTATAGATTTAAGTGTCAGGAAGTCGTTTCTGAAAGTATTTGTATGGAGTGTAGCCATGTATGGAAGTGAAACATGGACGATAACCAGTTTGGACAAGAAGAGAATAGAAGCTTTCGAAATGTGGTGCTACAGAAGAATGCTGAAGATAAGGTGGGTAGATCACGTAACTAATGAGGAGGTATTGAATAGGATTGGGGAGAAGAGAAGTTTGTGGCACAACTTGACTAGAAGAAGGAATCGGTTGGTAGGACATGTTTTGAGGCATCAAGGGATCACAAATTTAGCATTGGAGGGCAGCGTAGAGGGTAAAAATCGTAGAGGGAGACCAAGAGATCAATACACTAAGCAGATTCAGAAGGATGTAGGTTGCAGTAGGTACTGGGAGATGAAGAAGCTTGCACAGGATAGAGTAGCATGGAGAGCTGCATCAAACCAGTCTCAGGACTGAAGACCACAACAACAACATCTCATAGGGCCACATGTGCTACCACAAAGGCTTACAGGAGAGCGTTATCTCCGTTTCCTGGATGCTACATTACCGGAATTGATGGAAGACGTTAGTTTGGCCTCTCGTATGAATCTGTGGTACATTCATGATGGTGACCCCGCTCACTTCAGCGGCACAGTGCGACGCCACCTGGACAATGCCTTCCCTTCGAAATGGATCTGCCGTGGAAGACCTGTAGCAAAATTGCCAGACCTGAATCCACTGGATTTCTTTTTCTGGGGCCATCTGAAATCTATGATCTATGAAGGAGAGGTTGTTGATGTCAACACCCTTCAACGCTGAATGCAACATGCCTGTGATATTACGCAAAGGGATACAGACATGTTGGATCGTGTTCAGCAATCCTTCCTGCGAAGAGTTCAACTTTGCCACACACATCGTGGCCGTCATTTAGAACAGTAATTATAAACCGCCACTGCAGCTTCTGGTCATGTGTTTCTATGTTACTTTAGATTTGTTCAACTGTACTGTATTCGTTTGTATTAACTGCCACATACCTGTGTAGTTGTATTTTGTATTCTGCTTCTATGTACTCGTTTCTTTAGACTAAGTCTGTGACACAAAAACCAAATTATAAAACATGCATGTACAGAAGTGCAGCCCCTCCTCACGTTCCTTTCCCTATGCCAACCAGCCGGCCAGCGTAACCGGTACGAGAGGGATGTGGGCGCTGTCATCGCTCGGAGTGTCACGCAGACCGTCGCTTGACGCCGCAATCCTCGCCTTCTCGTGAGCGGCTAGACTACCTGCAACACTCGCATGTTGTGCCCTGCTGCCGATCTGGTCCCTTGGCCAATGGTTCAAATGGCTCTGAGCACTATGGGACTTAACATCTATGGTCATCAGTCCCCTAGAACTTAGAACTACTTAAACCTAACTAACCTAAGGACAGCACACAACACCCAGCCATCACGAGGCAGAGAAAATCCCTGACCCCGCCGGGAATCGAACCCGGGAACCCGAGCGTGGGAAGCGAGAACGCTACCGCACGACCACGAGATGCGGGCCCTTGGCCAATGTCAGGGCACAGTAACACCCAAAAGTACACTTCATATCTCCAGCTCTTTACCATTCAATTGCAATGTCATTTATTGACATAGGAGCATACGGAAAACGAATTTATGTTTCTAGCTCAGTGTGTGACAATTTGGATGACATATCTTTCCTAATTTATGACTCACCCTGTATACATAACACGGAATATCACAGAATAAACTTTTATTGACCTGATACGAAAGATGCAGAATATTGTAGAAAACTTGAAGTGAATGAAAAAAAAAACATGATGAAAGCAGGAGACAATCCTGTGACCTTCCGTACCTCAGTCTGCACTTCTGTCAGTTACACTACTATTAATAATCTTCAATTTCAGCTTATGCCTGCGATCACAAGGTTTTAATCACCATTACGTCATTAAGTGATATTTCATTATAACAAATCGTAACAAAAACTATACCTTTCTTATAAATCTCAGTGCGGCGGTGCCTTGAAGCGCTATACTTTCATACCAATGCGAGTTATAATACTAAAATTATCAGATACGAAAAGTATTAACCACCGCATGTCGTTTCCCGTCGTTTCATTATACTAATCGTTCCTAAAACGACACGTTTTCGAGATATCCTCACTGTGCCAGTGCACTGAAACTGCATATATGCATAAAACCAAAATTACAATATAAAAACCACGAGATACGAACGTCATCTGCAAGAAAAAAGGGAATCCGACGTCGCGTCTCTTAAGTTTTGCTTGTGACGTAGAAGGCCACCTAGCTTCTCACTGACTACGTTCCTGTCGACGAAGCAGAAAGCCGACGTGTCTGAGTCTGCCTCTCTCGCTTGATTCTGTACATGTACCGTCGAAAAGCCAGCTTGTGGTGTGTGGCGGTGGGTACTTTGCTTAACACTCTCACTTCCCCCTCTCCCTGCCGTCGCGAATGGTTTGCAGAAAGAAGCGTTGCTGTTAACGCTCCGTGTGAGTGCGGATCCCTGTAATGTAACCTTCACGGCCTTCTCGTGAGGAAGCAATATTTTGGTTGGCACTTTTAGGTACGCCCTCGGAGTTTTAACAGTCATCCACACTCTGACAGGCGTTCGCCTATCCTGCAGCGTCTGCCGCTGGGGCTGGCCGAGCACCTGCATGACGCTTTCGCTCTCAGCCTACAACGAAGCTCTTTGTTCTTCTTTGGATCTTCTCTATTTCCTTTATCTCAAACTGATGAGCCACATTCAGATATTGGTCGAAAGAGGATTTTTTAAGTTACCTTGTTAGTATGTGGACTATATTTCCTAAAGATTCTTGTACTGAATCGCAGTCTGGAATATGCCTTACCTGCCGTTACTTTTACGGTTGTCATTCCCCTTTGCATGACCGCTACGGTCGCAGGTTCGAATCCTGCCTCGGGCATGGATGTGTGTGATGTCCTTAGGTTAGTTAGGTTTAAGTAGTTCTAAGTTCTAGGGGACTGATGACCTCAGATGTTAAGTCCCATAGTGCTCAGAACCATTTGAACCATTCCACTTTATATCGCTGCGTACGCATACTCTTAGACATCTTATTGATGTGACAGCTTCCAAGATCGTTTTGCAGTCGTGTAATCATGCAGTAGGTGATTTTCTGCCTATTTCTGCGCAGTACATATAATTATCTTATGTTAGGCTCTATTGCGAATTCCTGCAGCGCCGATCCACTACAGGTCTTCCTACATTTCACTACAATTCTCTGGCGTTGTGACAGCACCAAAATATTGCGGAAATGGAATGTTTTGTTGACGTTTGGTTTCCATAGAATGGATTGGCAGTCAGGGGCTTGTATTTTTAGCTGATAAATGAACTGAAATAAGAGAAAGACTATTTTTGTCCAAACATACAGTTTTCTAAATGGAACAATGCCTACTGACATTAACAAAGTAAAATTATAGTAAATTAGAATGTCATTGGTGTTTGTTACAGGAATCTAGTGCTAGTAGTTCACGAGATATCGTTTTTTTGAGAAGTTTCCACATCGACCCTTGTTTATACCGTTCATCCTACGTAGTTGTTAGGTGCTTCCAGTGTGCTTTTATGTTTCTTGAGTACACTGCGACTGGCTGGCCGGTTAGTGTGTGGGAGTCCAAGAAGTAGCTCGTGAGGGAACGATGGGATTTTTCAGTGCGGAAGAAGCCGACATGTTCGTGGTGTATAGGGACTGTAGGGAGAAAGCAGTTCGCTCTTGTGCGGTGTGTGGGGAAAATATCCCAACAGATGTTGGGTCTCTGCAGTTATTCATCACCCTCTCCAACCATTTACGTAAAGGTGTTGGTGCAACATCTAGACAACGCCACAGAAGGAAACAAGTGACGACAGGAGAGGGGGAATCTACTGTTCTTGCTGCTGTTGCAGTTGATCCACACGTCAGCTCCCGCGCAATCGCACGAGGAAGTGGCGTGAGTCTGGCAAGTTCTCCGTTGGCCTGGATTCCATCCCTGTCACATCAGCGTCCATAACGAAGTTACTTGAAAACGATTGTGAGAATCGTGTTAACTTCTGTGCATGAGCATTAAGACAGGATACTCCAGATGTATCGTGTACCTTGTTTAGCGATGAAGCCACATTTACCAATTCTGGCCAGATAAACCGCCGAAACATGCGCTGGTGATCTGCTGACAATCTCCGTTGGCTTCGTCAATTGAAACATCAGCGCCCATGGAGCGTAAACGTGTGGTGCGAGACAGTGAACGACCAGCTCATAGCCCCTTTTTTCATAGACAGAACACTCAATGTGCACAAATATTGCAGTCTCCTACCATACCATATTCCACGGATACTAAAAGACATTCCTCTGCAGCCTAGGAGGAATCTGTGGTACCAACATGATGGCTGTCCAGCCCCTAGAGCACGAAGAACTAAACCATCTCTTCACGAATTGTTTCCAAATTGTTGGATTGGACACAGAGCTCCTGTACCATAGTTTGCTTTTTCCCCAGATTTGACGATTGTAGACTTTTTTTTCTGTGGGGAAAACTGAACGCCGCTGTCTGCATGAACATACCAACTACACCCAATCATATACAACAACGTATTACTGCAGCCTTCTCGGCCATCTGCACTGAAATGCTAGAGCTAGCACGTGCGCGGTAGTCGCCCCACACCAGAAGGGAAGCGTGGACTGGCGCTGCCCGTGGTCGTTCTCAACACAACCTGTGAGTGTCAATTGTCTCGTTAGTCGTCAGACTCCACGTAACTGGTGTATGTACTTGGATTGATCTTGAGTGTGTCCTACCATAGGTATTGTGCAAGTTTCGGTGAGGGACCTTTACAACATACGATATCTCGTAATCGATTCGCACTAGAACCCTACAACAAACACCACTAATATTCTACTCATAATTTATCCAGCTTTTGGTTTGTTACTGTCAATAGGCAATGTTCCACTCAGAAAAAGTGTATGTTTGCTCAAAAAATACACTTTCTAGGTTTATTACACTCTGTTTGCCTAATAATACGAGCCCCTTACTAGCAATTCACACCTTTCGTTTCCACAATATTTGTGCTGCAATTTTCAGGTGATTCACACTATAAATGTAAATATAGGCGTCTCCATCGAGAATGACCTGTTCTGCTTCCCAGAAACTCTTCAATCTGACATCCCTCACTTTCGTATTTTGTTCATCAAGGGGCAGTGCGGAACTATACCGAACGCCTCCCGGAAGCCAGAGAACACGGCATCAACCTGAGGGCAGCTTCTATCTACCGCTTTCTGGGTCTCATGGAAGAACAGAGCGAGCTGGGTTTCACGCGATCGTTCCTTTCAGAAAGCATGATTCCTACAGAGGAGGTCTTCTGTCCCCAGAAATTTCATAACACGCGAGTATAAAATGTATTCCAAAATTGAACAATGTACCGACGTCGTAGCCTGAGGCATACAGTTTTGTGCGTCTGTTCGATGACCCCTGTTGAGAACGGATTGTGAAATTCCACATTGTGACGTCACAGTAGTCGACCAGTTCCTCGTGCACGTACGCTGCCACGCCCCGTGTGAGGACGGCTCGAATGCAGGGAGCCCGGCCGGCCGCTGGGTAATGGGTTCGATGGTTTGCAGTAAATTGCAACAGCGCAGCCCACCGTCCTGGCGGTGCCCCGGCGACGTTGTGTGGAGAGAGAGAGAGAGAGAGAGAGAGAGAGAGACGGGAGGCGTGGGAAGGGGGATAAGGGGAAGGGGGCAGGGTGGAAGATCCTTTTAAAAAGCGCGCGCCCCGCAGGCTTCAGCCCTGCTAACACTCCCCGCTAGCGCTTACGCATGCAAATTGCGGCTATGATGGATTACAGCGGCTGCCCCGTGGAGGAACGTCGTCGTGTCCTGCCGAAAAGTGTCTGCTCAAAGCTCCGGGGCGTGATGGAGGCGAGAGGGGGTCCTTGTCATGCAAAGCAGGCGCCAGTTAACTGTGGGGGCTCGCATCCTCGTTTGGAGGATATCGTTTCTGTATCAGAGTGAACAACAATTACATGTCGCTTACGTTGTGGGCGTCAGCTTGCTCTGGCTCTCAACGTACACCGTCCCTCTGCTGATATTTTCTACCCGTCACCAGTTTAGTGCATAATTGAAGCCCTCTCGAGCCCCTTTCCTTACTTGCAAACCATTTATTGAGTTTGAAAGGCATTAGGAGCACGCGCCGACTCCTTTCATAACAGCGCTGCGCGCCACTCTTCTGTTTTCTTGTCAAAGTAACGTACTTCTTCCAGGTTGCACGACTCTGACCTACAGAAATACTTCACTAGACTCGCAAAGACGTAGCTTTTACTGAATCCTGACATTTGCTGAGGTAAGATGGCGGCGTTAGGAAGATCGTGGGTAGTACTAATACAATTTTCTGTAACGAAATGTCATTATAAGCTTTACGATGTGACTTAATAATTTCTGGAGTTGAGCAAATATTTGTGTACTGATTGAGTTTAACACATACAATGTGGAATCGCGTTACGAGAAGAGCATCAATTTACATATATACACATTTAAAGCAGATTGTAGTTTTCGTAAGAACACTCAAATGAATAAAGATAGTATGAACGAGAAACAGCACGTTCTACTTATATGAGCATTTTGATAACGAGCATACTATTTGAAGAAAGGCTCGAGTTGATCAAAACTGGTTGAAAAGTACACCATTAAGCTGTGTCTGTTAGTACTAGATTTATAAAAAACGCTAAAATAGACATAAACTATTTAAATTCTCCCGGTGTTTCGGATAAGGGGCTCTTCGATGTGAATTTCTATTACTTTGTTCCTGGATGTATCATCTGCTGGCTAGGCTATTACATTTCGTTCAAGAATGTCTATGACCAGTCATAAGAGGGAGACAGATCTGATATGTAAATTCTCTCATTTACGACTAAAATTCATTAATCTATAGATTATTAACTGATTTCAGTGTGTTAAATACAGCTCCAAGTTATTACAACATGAGAAGGAAAGTGTAAAACACCCTCCGAAGGTGGACATCTATAGATTTCGATACGTTATTCTTTGATTTCACCGAAAAACTGACGTGAAAATACAGTGACGTGCTATATATATGTCACCTGATGTGATTTGAAAATCAGCACAAGTCTGATGGAGAGGCAATTCGTGCACGGCAGCATCAGTGTCAAGGTGAGGCTTCCGCAGGATCCCTGCAGTAGTGCAAAGGCGAAGCTATTTCAGTGTCCCAGTAACAATAAGAAGGAGCGCGAGTTACAGTAAATTAGCAACTCTACCTCAGAGACAGATCAGTGGACACACAGAACAGGTTCCGTGGTGAAACCAGTGTTAAATGCCTCTCACAGAAAGGCACCTGCACAAATACTCCAACAATATCAAAGAGACAATTGCATTAGGCCAGCAAACCTGTTATGGGGAGGTATAACTGAGTGCAGGCACTCGTGTCATATTAAGACGTCTGCAGAATCATAATTTTGTTGCAGTAGCGAAACGATTACTGTGTCCCGGGAGCAATGCGATATAGAGAATTATTGAAAGCCGTCAGCTTTGCGTCACAGATGAATACTGGACACGAAGAAGAGGTACCATGGTATGATCCTAGTCTAATGCCAATAGCAGTATAATAGATATACACGTGAAGAATGACTCGAGCAGTGTGATACAAACTCTCGCAGTACCCCAGCACCCATGTGATGGAGGTTCCTCAGGGGCAGCATTAGTGTCATGGTGAGGCGTCTGCAGAAAGCACGTAGCAGTGCAGTGGCCAAACAATTTCAGTGTCCCAACGTCAATCCGAGGGTGCGTAGGTTACAGTAGGCTAGCAGCTGTGTCTCAGTTGCACTCTGCTGGACACTCAGGAGAGGTTCCGTGGTGAGACCGTAGTCCAATGCCAGATAAATACTAGCAGAAAGACTCCAACAGAGTCACCGGGACATATAGAACACGACAGAACCTGCCTGATGGGGAGGCAATTCCTGAGCGGCTCCATAAGTGTCATGACCATCTGTAGAATGCCTCTAGTAGTACAAAGACGAGGTAATTTCTATGTCCCTGCAGCAAAATGATGGATAGTGTTACAGTAAGAGACGTGCTTTGCCTCGGAAACAGTTCGTTGGAGACCAAAAGAGGTTCCACGGTGAGACGATTCCTATCGACAGCAGCATTAACATGGAACGGCACTTGTCGTGGACACTCTTGTAGTAGGCCAGAAGACGTGTTACGGACAGAATGATCACTCTTTTGCAATGACCAAGCAATTACTGTGTCACAGAACGAAAGTGATGGAGCAAGCCATGAGTTTTGTCTCGCAGGAAGACTGCTGGACACTTAGAAGACGTTCCACGGCGAGACCCTAGCAGGATGCCAGCAGCAGTCTAGGAGGCAAGCACTTGCAGAATGACTCAAGCACTGTCATACGGGCACTTGCTGTAGGCCAGCACACGAGAGATCAAGAGGCGACTCCTGATGGGCAGCGGCAGTGTGCCTGTAGTACTCTGATGGCAAAGCAACTTCTGTGTCCCAGCGTCAATGTGAGCGAGCGAAGGTTACGATGAGCCGTCTGCAAAAATCTCATAGTATTGCAAAGCAGCAGAAACTTTAGTATCCCAGCAACAATAAGATGGCACGAAATTTACAGTAAGTTAGCAACTGAGCGTCGGAAACAGATTATTGGACAGATTATTTGATCCCAGACGAGGTTCCATTGTGAGACTACTGCTGAATTCCAGCTCCATTCTCATAGAATGTCACTCGTAGAGATACTCCAACAACGAAACTTCCTGGCAGATTAAAACTGTGTACCAGACCGAGACTCGAACTCGGGACCTTTGCCTTTCGCGGGCAAGTGCTCTACGATCTGAGCTACCCAAACACGACTCACGGCCCGTCTTCACAGCACAGCTTTACTTCTGCCAGTACCTCGCCTCCTACCTTTCAAACTTTACAGAGGCTCTCCTGCGAACCTTGCAGAACTAGCACTCCTGAAAGAAAGGATATTGCGGAGACATGGCTTACCCACAGCCTGGGGGATGTTTCCAGAATGAGATTTTCACTCTGCAGCGGAGTGTGCGGTGATATGAAACTTCCTGGCAGAATAAGGTTCGCAGGAGAGCTTCTGTAAAGTTTGGAAGGTAGGAGACGAGCAGGAGAGCTTCTGTAAAGTTGGGAAGGTAAGGGACGAGGTACTGGCAGAAGTAAAGCTGTGAGGACGGGGTGTGAGTCGTACTTGGGTAGGTCAGATGGTAGAACACTTGCCCGCGAAAGGCAAAAGTCCCGAGTTGGAGTCTCGGTCCGGCACACAGTTTTAATCTGCCAGGAAGTTTCATATCAGCGCACACTCCACTGCAGAGTGAAAATCTCATTGTACTCCAACACTGTTGACGAGACACTTGCAGTAGGCAAGCACCCGTGTTATGGAGGGGTAAAACTGATCGTCGGCAGCACCAGTATCATAGTGAGCCGTCAGCAGAATGCCTATTGTATTGCAATGGGGGAACGAATACTGTATTCCAGGAGAAACGAGATGGGGAGAAAATTGCAGAAAGCCGTCAGCTTTGTGTTGCAGAAAAAATACTGCACAACCAGAAGAGGTTCCTTGGCGTGACCCTAGCGTAATGCGAGCAGCACTATAGTAGAAATACATATGTAGAATGACTCCATCAGTGTGATAGAGACTCATGCAGTAGCCCAGCGCCCGTGTGATGGAGAGGCAAGGCCACCATTATTCTCGCGGTGAGACGTCTGCAGAAAGCCTGTTGTAATGCGATGCCGAAGTAATCCCTGTGTCACAGCCTCAATCAGGGGGTGCGAGGGTTACAGTATGCCGGCCGCTGTGCCTCGGTTACAAGGTACTCGACACCCAGAAGAGATTCCATAGTGAGACAGTAGCAGAATGGCAGCGGCAGTACCACAGAATGACTCCAACAGCGTTCCAGTGTTCCAGCACTAACAAGATGGCATAATATTTACAGCTAAGTTAGAAAATGCACCGGGGAGACAGGTTACTGGAAACTCGGAATAGGTTACACGGTGACACATGTACTACATTCCAGCAGCATTCATATAGACAGGCGCTCATAAAATACTGCGGCAATGTCAACTTGCTGTACACCAGCTACCGATAATGGAAAGGCTAAAATAAGAGGCAGCCAGAGTGTCATATTAGGCGCCTGCAGAATGCATACGAGCATCGTATTTTACAGAAATTCCGAAGCGGTTACTGTGTCTCAGGAACAATGCGATGGATAGTGGATTAAAGAAAGCTGTCACTTTTGTCTTCCAGAAAGAATACTGGACATCCAGAAGATGTTCCAAGACTTAATTCTAGCCTAATGCCAGCAGCAGTATAACAGAAGTGCACATGCAGAATGACTCCATCTGTGTGATAAAGAATCTTCCAGTAGCCCAGCACCCGTGTGGTGGAGAGTTCTCAGGTGCAGCATTATTGTCATGATGAGGCGTCTGCAAAAAAAAAAAAAAAAAAAACCTGTAGTAGTGCGATAGCGAAGCAAATTCTGTGTCCCAGGCTCAATCTAATGGTGTGAGGGATACCAGTAAGCGGGCTGCTGTGCCTCTGTTACAAGCTACTTGACACACAGAAGAGGTTTCATGCTGAGACCGTATCCAAATGCCAGTGGCAGTATCATACATATCTACTAACAAAATGACTCCTTCAGAGTCACTGATACGTATGAAATGAGGCAGAACCTGTCAGATGGAGAAGAAATTTCCGAGTCCTTTGGTGAGGCGTTCGTAGAAAGCCAGTAGTAGTGTGATGGCGAAGCAAATTCTGTGTCCCAGGCTCAATCTGGGGTGCGAGTGTTACAGTAAGCTGGCTGCTGTACCTAGTTTACTAGCTACTGGGCACAGAGAAGAGATGCCATGCTGCGACTGTATCCGAAATCCAGCGGCATTGTCATACATATTCACTAGCAAAATGACTCCAAAAGAGTCACCGACACGTATGCGAGAATGGTATCAGACCCTGATGACACACTCTACGAGCTGAGCTACCTATGCGAGGTCTTCAGGAACAACGGCTATAATGGTCATCAAATAACTAGTGATTTCAGTCAAGTCTGGCAATAAGACCACCGACGAGGAGTAGGAAAAGAAACTTACCTCCTTGTCGTTTTGTGGCTCCGTGTCGGGCAAGATAAACCTCCTTCGGAAACGCCCCATGATCGAATCGATCTTCAGGTCTCCGACTAAAATACGTAAATTATCGAGACCAGTTAAAGGCGCAGCAGGTGTCACAACACCGGGAGTCAACAAGATACAAGGTGAGTGTGGTCAGTCTTACATCGAACAAACAATATGCACTGTGGAACAATGCAGGAAGGAGCATAAGATATTTTATCGCCTACGCTATTCCCAGAAATCTGCTTTAGAAGAGCATTCCTTAGAAACACCACACAAAATTTTACGAAAGATCCGTCGTGGTTCGCACAAACGGCTTCCGGGATTGTGTAGATAGAGAAGCCATTGAAATAAAAATCACCGATAAATCCTAAATAGAGACAGTGCCTGCAGCTCAGCTCAGCGTGTAATCCAGTGATCGCGTGGCTGAAGCGGGTGCATCGAAAGCCGACTCAACATATCCCCGTATATGCCACAGGCACCGGTGACGTCGCAGCCGGCAGCTAGTGTACATAAGGACCTCCTTACATCCTTGATATTTTGGTGTGTAACATTTTTCCAAGTGTAATAATTTTTAATATGAGTACTCGGGTTATTCCTTTCTACTAATCAAGAAATGGTTTATGTGAGATTAACTTATGGAAAAATCTTATCAAACTGTATCATGTGCTGCAGAATTAGATGTAAAATGGTTCACAGATAGATCTTGATGCTTCTCCTCACCTTCATCAAACTGTCATAATGCTTCACGGAAATGGAAGTTTCGTGCAGTGGATACATAACAAAAGTAAGAAGTTTATCAAAGCAGAAACTCATCGTGCGCCTGTTACAACATTGCAAAAATATAAAACATTCTTCGTTTGTTTGATGAATAGATATAATTTTTGTCTTCTCCACACCTGCCACACGAGCTGCCCTTGGCTCGTTTCTGTCAATTCAATTCGGGACGTGTTTGTTAATTACTTTATCTGTCCTTCTGAACTTCAAAATTCATCAATAGTATCATACTTCACAATTTTCTGTCCTCTTCTCTTAGTAAATGAGCACTTAAAACGCCATATTTATCTCAACATCATCCATTTTTCCAGAACGGAAAAAAGCCCCAACGAAAAGGGTAAAGGTGATGCCTGTGTCGATGCAGTTAGCAGCTTTACGAAAATATGTCATTCATTAATTTATAAACCTCTGAGAGTATTCCTCTAAATGAAAAGAGGCTGATAACAAATTTAATGAACCAATCTACACATGACGTAAAGAATTTGTGCCCCCTCCCCCGTCCTGTACGGTCTCTTGCTTAATTCTCCACTGCTCCTGGGTGACTGTAACCTTCCTGCAGTCACACATTTCAACTGCTCTGTTTCAATTATTACAACATGTTTAAGAAGTTACGTAACACTTTATGTCGTTTAGCATATCTCACAACGACAGCGAATTAAGTTTTTCCGCTTCTAGTGCAGATAATTCTAATTTTCGGAATATTTCAAATTTACTCTCTTCCTGAGCTTTCCCTAGCCAGGTCAGGTTTCATAGCCGCGAGTATCAGAGATATTCGGTGCGCCGGCGTGATTAATGCGATAGCTGAAGGGATGGGCACTTCAAACAAACGAGCGTCCCTATTAAACTGATAAATTCGTTATTTGCCAATAAACGGGTATTTATCACATAAATTTGCAACGGAGAGGATAAGTGCATTGTTAAACAGCACAGCTTTGGGCTGGTGCTGATATTACAATTCGCCATTAATGAACACCAACTAATTATCCGTGAATCGGAACGAGGAATTTGGTTTAGCTTCGAATGAAAAGTGAGGCGGCAATTTACACAACCGAATAACAAAGACTGGACGTGTACAGGTAATATTCTACAGTTTCGCCGAACGCTTTAACCATGTGCCGGTGTATGACGACTGCACATAAGATAAAGGTTCAGTTTCTTTGGTTCCTTCTCTGTTACCTTTGTGCAAGACGGGGGCGCTTTCTCCTCGAGTTTCGTGACATCCGAGATGTTGTTCATCATAGACGCTTCTTATTCAGAACAACAGTGTCGCATCTCGTTAAATTCATCTGTATAATGAGGACTGCATGTCTCTGAGCGGAATACACACTGCTACATCTGCTTCCCGGGAATCACTCACATACGCTGCAGAATCGCACCGAATCTGGCTGCCGCATGATATAACGTGTTTAGTTTAGTACTTTGGTTCAACTTGAAAAGGCAACGTTAGTTTTTGTTATTCTATTTTTTTCCTTCATTTGTTTGGCAATCAACTGTACAAAACATATCTCCACTGCCGAGTCAGCTTAGCTCGTCACTAAACGAATCGCACTGTCGTATCGAGTACACACAATTTGAGAAACACGCCCATATTTGCAAACCATCACGAGGTAAATAAAAGCAGCCCAGAAAGCGAAATAATGTTTTATATCTGGTGAGGTTGACAACGACTTCAAAACACTGTATTTTTGATTTTATAACAACAGACTTTTAGCTAGAATTACTCTTCAAGTAAAATGATGGAGAATTTATGTGAAATTAACGCTTAAAAATTTTCAAGTTTTTAATAAAAAGAAATTCAAAGTAATTTGGACTGATAGGCAGATCTATCACTACCAAGCGGCTGAAAAGGAAATGTGACAAATACTGTAGGAGATCTTACAAAATTACTGTGAAAGTGAACGTGGCAGTCGTTCAGTTGTATTTACAACTCCAGGAACGTATTAGAAGAGTAGCTGGACTTCTTCACAAACCCGCCATAGAAAACTAAAGCTTACGCTAAAGTGTTTACAGATCTGGTTGGTTCAAATGGTTCAAATGGCTCTGAGCACTATGGGACTTAACATCTGAGGTCGTCAGTCCCCTAGATCTTAGAACTACTTAAACCTAACTAACCTAAGGACATCACACACATCCTTGCCCGAGGCAGAATTCGAACCTGCGACCGTAGCGGTCGCGCGGTTCCAGACTGAAGCGCCTAGCACCGCTCGGCCACTAGCGGCCGGCGTTTAGAGATCTAATAAGAGATAATGTTAAACAGGTAAACATCAGCGGAACCCAGTTTGGTTTTACACGTTATCTTACCTTATCTGAGCCATTCAATAGACGTATCGGTCTGCATTATAGAATGTGACAGCATTAAACAGCACATCCTCAGTGATTAGCTCAAACTCGTGGGGTTGGTTAGTGAAGACATCAAAGGAATTAAAAAACTTTACTGGAATCAAGCGGCCCACATCGATGTTGGAGACCATTTTTCAGACGGGAACAAAATTCTAGAGGTGTCAGACAGGAATGCATGTTATTTCTGACTGTATGTAACCTATATCGTGAAACTGTTTTCTAGAAACAAGAAACATGGACATTAGGAAGAAGAGGATGGAAAATGTGATCAGTATCTTGGACGGAAACTTGCTTGACAGCCACCAGAACTAAATACCTCAGATGCTGGCCAATAGGAATGGATGGAAGTCATTAAAGCCAAGACGTTTTTCGTCGCGGTGAGATCTATTTACGAAATTTCAGTCACCAACTTTCTCTTCCGGATGCGAAAATATTTTTTTGAACCCAACCTACATATGTACGAATGATCATCAAAATAAAATAAGAGAAATCAGAGCTCGAACAGAAAGGTTTAGGTGTTCGTTTTTCCCGCGCGCTGTTCGGTAGTGGAATGGTAGAGAGATAGTATGATTGTGGTTCGATGAACCCTCTGCCAAGCACTTAAATGTGAATTGCAGAGTAATCATGTAGATGTAGATGTAGAAAGAAAATGGGATCGTGATGAAGAGATGAAGTCTATATTTGGAGCTACGTTGGCGGCAATTAAAAACTCAGACATCTGGCGTGTAATCACAGGTTGGCGAATTTAGAAAGCATCGCTTGTGTGAAATTCTTCTTGCCTTCTCCTCGAACCACAAATATAGCGCAACAGGCAGATTCCAGATGCCTAGATTTCTAGAAGGCTTTTGACACAGTGCCCTCTGCAGATTGTTAATGAAGGTCCGAGCGTATGAAACACAATCTCATATCTCACGACAACAAAAACAGAAGAAAATGCCGGAAACTCCTTAAGTTGGTTTCCAGTGTGCTTTGCTTCACGTAATTCTAATATCATTCGCTCGACTGAAACATCGACTTGGAAACATCTCGTTTTCCTGGGAACTCTATCCTCCATGTATAGTATTCTTCCATAGTAATGATAATTATGTTTGTCTTATACCTTATTTCGTTTAATTTTTATTTTAATCTTCGTTGTTTCACACAAAGAGAAATATGTTGGAGGTACTAACGGATTAGATACATTAATTATGTTCACTACGCTCCTTATGAAGACAATGGTGGTGGATTTTTTGCTCATCCAGCGGGTCCATCACTGAAAATCCTGCACCCTGGACTCATCACACTTACGCGCCGTGGTTTTAGTAGCTGCGTATGACGGATTCATCTCGATTTTGTCAGTTAACTGTCACCTTCTTCTACCTCCGGTCTTCTTCCCCATCACCATTCCTTCTAGTGCATCCTTTGTTATTGGACATTCTTCTCATCCGGTGACCTAGCAAATTTCTTTTGATTCTCTTAATTTTTTCCACTGTTTCTCTTCCCTTGTTGACCATTTGTAACAAAAGCTCATTCCTTATTTAGTCTGTCCTATGGTGTTTGATACTTCTGGATTCTTTAATTTCCATAAGACAGATGATTAAAAGTAAGGTGTTACCAGTTATGGTTATAACATAACGCGTCTGATGGTGCCACAAATGCGCCAGAGATAAACGACTAGTAGCTGTGAAACGCGCACACTTCTCAGTCGAATGCGGCATCTCTGGTGTCTGCAGACAAATCAGTGTTGCTGTCACGTTCGTTCGTGTAAGAATTGCTGTAACAAATCGCCGTGAGATTTTAAATTAAACTTGAAAAAACTGCTACTGAAACCTGCCTTTTACTAAAAGAAGTGTATGGCGAAGACTGTCTATCACGCACACGAGTTTCTGAGTCGTTCAAGCGATTCCAAGGTGGCTGCGTAACGTCAAAAACGGATGAAAGTATCGAAAAAGTATATAACCTGAAACAATCTGGCCGTCGACTGAGCATCCGATCAATTGCCGGAACTGCAGGAATTGACAAAGGATGCATAGGGAAAACTTTAGAAAAGTGTCTAAGGAACTGGCGCCGAAAATTATGAAGATCGATCAAAAAGAAGCTCTTGAAAATCCTTATACCGATGTTTTAAATATCGTTGAGCGAGATGCTAATTTCTTGGAAAGAGTGATAACATGTGACGAAACTTGGCTTTTCGCTTATGATCCAGCAACTAAGCACCAATCCACTGGGAGTGCCCTGTTTCACAAAGGGCGAAAACAGCTCTAATAATCAAATCAAGATTCTAAAAGATTATGACTGCTTCCTTTTCGATATTCATCGAATTTATACCTTCACTTGGTTCCTCAAGGTCGAACTAGTAATCATCATTACTACCGTGACGTTCTTGTTCAATTCCGTGATAAAATAAGAAAATAACGATCCGAATTGTGGAAGAAAAAGTCGTGGGTTCTGCATAAACACACCGCACCAGTTCCCACCCCGTTGTCTGTTACGAGGTTTCCAGCGAAGTCCAACATCCCAGTGTAGGACCACCCACCTCACTCGCCTGACATAACACCATGTGACATATCTACTCTCCGATCTCAAGTCTACGTTAAAAGGAGGAAGAGTTCAGTTCCCTGAAGCAGTGAAAGAAAAAGCGGCACGCGTCATTAAGAGGATCACAAAGGAAGACATCCAGCACCGTTTCCATTAATGGTTCAAATGGCTCTGAGCACTATGGGACTTAACATCTGAGGTCATCAGTCGCCTAGAACTTAAACGTAACTAACCTAAGGACATCACACACACCCATGCCCGAGGCAGGATTCGAACCTGCGACCGTGGCAGTCCCTCGGTTCCAGACTGAAGGGGCCTAGACCCGCTCGGTCACAACGGCCGGCCTTCCATTAATGTAAAATTGATACGGAGCGTTGTAGGGATAAAAGAGAGAAAAATATTCATTGTGAACGTAACTAAGTACGCATTTTTTTAAAAAAATGTTTTGCGACCGTAGTCAGGTTATTTTATAGCCACGCTTCGTATGAAGAGAACATGTGCAGCGTATAACAGCTGAACGTATTTATATGGAGATGGGTGAAAAATAATTAACAAAGCCTCGTTATAACATTGCTCAGAATCCTTTTTCTCCTTTTAAAGCTACTGCAATTCTTGTTTCTGTCGTTGCTGTAATTCGAAGCGTGTTATCATTCGTCAGCAGTAGAACTGATTTCGTAAAGAAATTGGATAAAAAAACATGGTGGACGTCTGTCAACAAGTGTAACGAACACAGCGCGTTCCGAAAGAGACACGGGAAAAGAGAGCGACTCTGGGGTCACCGTGTAATCTGAGCCATTAGCGTGGCGGCCCACTAATTTGGTCGAGCGTCGGCCATGAAAGTTTCATGGCGACCTGTCTTGCGTCTCCCGTGTCCAGAGGAGTCCCCAGTCCCGCGTCCCGTGTGGACGGCGCCGAATCGCCGCCGGCGTCATGAATATCCATGGGGGCAGCCGGCCCGCCAAGTTTACAAAGTGTTCTCCCTGTTCCCCTCATCAGGATGCAAATGTATTCTCGCGAGACGAGAAGGAAGGCGAGCCAAGGAGGCGACGCCGACACGGCGGCCATACGCGCCGCGCTGGGCTGCCGCGCTGCTCTTATCTGCGCCCCGCTGGCCGCCGCTCTAAGCACAGCAGTGTCTGCGGGGCGCTCTCGTGAGCCAACTTCTCCCGGCAGGTCTGCGCAACGCCGACGCCACAGAGACTCCTCGCGGCTGAGCAAGCTTCAGCTGGCTGGGGAACTCCGAGTCAAATGCGTGCAGCCGAGGATGCTATGGGTTAGAGGGGGGGGGGGGGGGGGGGGGAGGGCGCGGGGAGGGGCAGGGTGACAGGTGAGTTTTATGGGATTAATGAGCCTCCCCCACACCCCTCCCCTAACAAAGGACATTTTACTAACAGAGTCCATATATTTACATACAATGGTGACCAAAATTAAAGTAATAAACAGGAATTTCGCAAGGTTGCGTTTATTTTGAGGCAACGGCCTTGCCGCAGTGGGTACTCCGTTTCCCGTGAGATTACCGAAGTTAAGCGCTGTCGGGCGTGGTCGGCACTTGGATGGGTGACCCTCCATGCCGCCATGCGCTGTTGCCATTTTTCGGGGTGCACTCAGCCTCGTGATGCCAATTGAGGAGCTGCTCGACCGAATAGTAGCGGCTTCGGTCAAGAATACCATCATAACGACCGGGAGAGCGTTGTGCTGACCCACGCCCCTCCTATCCGCATCCTCCACAGAGGATGACACGGCGGTCGGATGGTCCCAGTAGGCCACTCGTGGCCTGAAGATGGAGTGAGTGCGTTTATTTTACCACAAAACAGTATCAACAGGTGAGAAATAGTGGAGACAATGTAGAGAATACAGAATGTAAACGGCTGGAACATGCACAATGGTAGGCAAAAATGTTCTTCGTTTCTCTCCAACTTAACAGATTTGCACACACACACTCCAACAACTGGTTAATACGCTCGGTATGCGGTGTGGCCACCTCTGACAGCAATACAGGCCTCATAACGTCGGGGCATGCTGTGAATGATGTGGTCAGTCCCACGTTGAACCAATAACGCCCATTCTTCCTGCAGAGCTGCTCGCAATTGGAGAGTGGATGGTGGATGCTGACGAGATGCAAGCCATCTCTCTAGTACACCCAGACATGCTCTGTGGGATTCAAATCGCGAGAGAGAGCAGGCCAAGAAAATATAAACAATCCATCAGTGTGAGGTCTAAGCCCAGAGCGTTTGGCAACAGCTGCACATGAAGTCTGAAGATCTCCTCACGACACCTGTCACCAATTAAACTTCGCCGATTGATTCGTAAAGTTTCACGAAGAGATGTTCTATTGGTCAGCTCAATCCTCTCCCACACCATTAGTGATCGTCCTCGGTATCGGCCTCTTTCCACGATATTCGGTTCCCGAACTCGTGTTCCGTGTTCCCTCTACATACGAATCCGTCGAGAATCACTCTCCAGACCAAGTCGGGACTCATATGCGAAAAGAACATTGGCCCACTATTCGACCGTCCAGCAGACACATTCACGATTCCCTTTTGCGAAAACGTGTCAGAGGTCTTCGACAGTAAAGGCCACACTGATGTAGCTTCCTGTACACCGTTTTCCTCGATACAACACGTCCAGTGGGTGCTACAAGGTCAAGTGCCATTTGCCGTGCACTACTCAGGCGGTACCATCGTGCCGTTACAGCCAAATGACAATCTAACAATTTTTAACATATTGCAACCCCGTCAGCAGCTGTGGAAGTCTAATATTTTGAAGGATCATCCTCAGTTGCACAAATTTTCTGATCTTTACCAAGTTCCGGCTAACCTTCTTCAGAAGCATAAAGTTATTGTAACGTGCCAGAGTAAGGCACAGTCAACATTAAAATTAAAACCTACAGTACCTTGGTACCATGTCGAATTAAAACTACTTAACTGAAGTCCAGCCCCGGCATCTCTTCACCACGCGGTCGCTTGGCAGCGGCAACTACGTAGGGGCGCTTCCTGCCACCGTATGTGGACCCTGGTCGGGAGAGACGATTAGGTTGCCCTTCCCTAGGACGCCGGTGAGTACGAATGCTCTTAGTAGCATCTCTGTTTGCGGTGTTAAAATGTGTGAGAGCTTTATTTGAGTTCCTGGTAGGCACTCTGGTGCGTGCCATTGATAATCATGAGGTACCAACTAATTCAATCAGGGAAGGGTGTTAATTTCAGCAATATTCAGTTTGTTTGGAGAGATGTTTTGTGCAACTGTAGCTTGGCGTGGACGAGCGGTGCCACGACATGTTGTACAGCTTTAGTTACTTTAGCGTATTGTCGCGTGCAGTGGCCGCGCGGATTGAGGCGTCGTGTCACGGACTGCGCGGCCCTCCCGCCGGAGGTCCGAGTCCTCCCTCGGGCATGGGTGTGTGTGTTGCTCTTAGCATAAGTTAGTTTAAGTAGTGTGTAAGTCTAGGGACCGATGACCTCAGCAATTTGGTCCCTTAGGAATTCACACACATTTGAACATTTTTTAGCATATTATGTTTGAATGTGTTGAGTGTTTTGTGGAGTGCTCTGGTGCACCACTTGTGCTTCTTTCTACACTATGAGGCTCCGGCTCGACGTACACACCTCCCGTGCTCAAACAGAAGCCTCAGTTTCACGAGGGATTAGATGTGTTCTTTTCTTTAAAAAATTCTTTATTCAAAATTAATTACAAGGATAACTTACTACATTAGTGGGTCCCTATATTACAATCATATTACAATTACTGTAGCTTAATTGTTAATCCTACATGTGTGTTAATTCTGCTCCTACCATTATTTCTCTACAGTTGTTATTGTTGATGTATATGCTACTATCTATACCTAACTAATCTACACTACCTGCAGCGTTACAGATGTGCCAGCGTTTAACAAACCTATGTTGTTGTCGGCCTTTCCCACCGACCTAACCCCAGTGGGCGTGCTCCTGGCACTGGGCTGGCCGGAGGCGTTAATCGCTGCAGCGCTGTCCTGAGGGGTTTTCCCAGCTTACCCTACAACTAACCTGTTTCTTATCTATACTGTGTGTCAGTGCGTATCATATTCAGTGAAATGTGTGCACCGTCCCCCCCTCCCTCTAATCCGAGACATGGCGGATGCCAGCCATGAAGTGGCTGGCCAAGTCCGTGTCCCGACGGAACAGGATAGGTGCACGGAGTCTATTTCGGGTATTAAATATTATCGATTGTTCCGTAAACACTCTTTGAGAACGTTACTGCAAATTGCATCTGAAAGTTTGTTCAGGACGTGAAAGGTGTTTTCATGCCTGAACAGGTGGTGCGTGTCGTGGTTAGGAAGTTGTTGTCCACGTTCCACTGCAACATCGTCGAAGAGAGGACACTCACACACCTCATGGTCTGGAGTGCCTTCCACGGCACCACAGTCACACACGTTGGTGTAGCCCGCTTCTGGAACCGACACAGGTGTTTCGGGTAGAGTCCATGTCCAGTAAGAAAGTGCAGCAGTCCTCTGGTTGGTTTGAGATATGTAAGATGTAATCGCTCCTCGATGTGTGGCAACAACTCATACGTTCTTCGCTCCGTTTCATCATTATCCCACTGTTTTTGCCACAATTCTTCCCCCCTTCTTTTTATTCCAGACTTATCCCCAACGTATATCCCCATTATTTCCACTATCTTTTCCCTCCTTGCCTTCTTCACCCAGTACCAGGCGCGCTGTTCTTTGATTTTTATGTCAAAGGCACAGAGCCCCATTAGTACTAGCAGTGACATCCGCCCCAGCAGTTGTTCTGTATGCCCCTACCGAATGCAGGAGCTTGTTTCGCTGACCCTTCTTATGGCCGTAGCAAGCATAACCCTTGTGAGCCTGTGTGCCCAGACCCCTGACCCGTATCCCACGATTGAGATTAGGATGCTGTTGTGGTGTAATTTAATTAGGTACGTTGGAGATGGAAGCGTTTGTGGTCAATTCCAATTAGGTTATTTAGCGTTTCTAATGATCTTTGTGTTACGGTCTCAATATGTGATGCATAGTTCTAACTCTCATCGACCACTACACCTAGATATCGGGCCTCACGGCACCGAAGAACTGGTGAACCCTTAATCTTAACAGTTGGATTACTAGTAAGTTGTCCTTATAGTAGCAAGTATGTGCGCTTCCTTGACGCAATTCTCATTTTTGCTTTGTGGCACCATGTTGTCAAAATAGATATACCTCTTTCAACTTTTGGTTATAAGTCCTCGCGGCTACGGCCGCCAACCAGCAGGAGGAGGTCGTCTGCATAGCCTATGACCTCTATCACATCGTTACTGCTTTTTAACTCATGCAGGTGTTCAATGTTGACTCCCAAAAGAGAGGCCCCAGGACAAAGCCCTGAGGACACCCTTTTGTTATTTTCTTGTTAATTCTTCCACTAGGGGCCAATAGCCAGACCGCCCTGTCTTCGCAATAGCTCCTTATAGCGGCCCTGGACAACTCTTCTCCCGCAAGCAGGAGAAGAGCACAGACCACCACAGGTTGTCAAAGACGCCACTGATGTCCACCATGATGCCGACAATGTACTTGTGTGTGACAGAATCACAGACATCCGCACCCAGGGCGATTGGGTCAGACGCTTATCGCCCCGACCGGAAGCCGAATTGTCTGTCACTCATTCCACACAGCACGCGGTGTGCTGCCAGTCTGTCTGCTAGCAACCTCTCGAAAAGTTTGCCCAGCAGGTCCAGTACGCAGATGGGTCTGTCTGATTTAACTTCATTGGGGTCTTTATCCGGACCTTTTTTGATTATTATCACATTTGCCTTTTTCCAAACGGATGGAAATTTTCTCAACTGTAGACATTGTATAACTCAGTGAAAAGTGCCACCAGTTGGGGTGCGAGGAAGTGCACCACCTCCGCTGTAATGCCGTCTGGGCCAGGAGTCTTGCCCTTCTTAAGGGCCTTTATTTGGGCACCTACCTCCTCTTCGGAGAAGGGATAAACCATGGTGTTATTTACGTAGACCCTTTGGTTTTCTCTCCTGATCCTCTATTGTTCATCTGAGTCGTCTTCCTCTCTATCGTAGTGTAACAGGACCCGGAGAATGACCTCGGCAGTTTCCCCGCCAAGTGACGGTCATCCGGTCTCTTTCTTGACAGTAGATAGCACCAAGGGTCAGTAGCCTGACTGCCATGAGCTCCTGTTGGAATTGCTCTTTGGCTTCTCTGTGCGCTTGTGCCATCGTTGCTTTTGTTCCCAGGCGACGAGTAGATATGTTTGGTAAATTTATTTACAAAGTCACGGAGTTGTACGGTATTTTGGACTTGGACTTTGTTCTGTAAAACAGACCCAGTGAGACCCAGTGAGCTTACATGTTGGTTAGGAAAGCTTTTCTCTAAATTCTATGTCTCGTTGTTGGGTAACAAACGTGAACGAGGTGCGCGTGATCTTGATAAATCGTATCCAGTAATTTAGCAGGATTGCCCCACATGTGTCAGTCCACATGCTGCACTGTATAATGTGCCATGCGTCGATGCACGCGCTGACATCCCAAGTACCTGTATCTACATCTACATGATTACTCTCCTATTCACATTTAAGTGCTTGGCAGAGGGTTCATCGAACCACAATCATACTTCCTCTCTACCATTCCACTCCCGAACAGCGCGCGGGAAAAACGAACACCTAAACCTTTCTGATCGAGTTCTGATTTCTCTTATTTTATTTTGATAATCATTCCTACCTATGTAGGTTGGGCTCAACAAAATATTTTCGCATTCGGAAGAGAAAGTTGGTGACTGAAATTTCGTAAATAGATCTCGCCGCGACGAAAAAGGCTTTGCTTTAATGACTTCCATCCCAACTCGCGTATCACATCTGCCACACTCTCTCCCCTATTACGTGATAATACAAAACGAGCTGTCCTTTTTTGTCCTCCGTCAATCCCACCTGGTAAGGATCCCACACCGCGCAGCAATATTTTAACAGAGGACGAATGAGTGTAGTCTAAGCTGTCTCTTTAGTGGACTTGTTGCATCTTCTAAGTGTCCTGCCAATGAAACTCAACCTTTGACTTGCCCTCCCCACAATATTATCTGTGTGGTCTTTCCAACTGAAGTTGTTCGTAATTTTAACACCCAGGTACTTAGTTGAATTGACAGCCTTGAGAATTGTACTATTTATCGAGTAATCGAATTCCAACGGATTTCTTTTGGAACTCATGTGGATCACCTCACACTTTTCGTTATTTAGCGTCATCTGCCACCTGCCACACTATACAGCAATCTTTTCTGAATCGCTTTGCAACTAATACTGGTCTTCGGATGGCCTTACTAGACGGTAAATTACAGCATCATCTGCGAACAACCTAAGAGAACTGCTCAGATTGTCACTCAGATCATTTATATAGATCAGGAACAGCAGAGGTCCCAGGGCGCTTCCCTGGGGAACACCCGATATCACGTCAATTTTACTCGATGATTTGCCGTCTATTACTACGAACTGCGACCTTCCTGACAGGAAATCACGAATCCAGTCGCACAACTGAGACGATACCCCATAGGCCCCCATCTTGATTTGAAGTCGCTTGTGAGGAACGGTGTCAAAAGCTTTCCGGAAATCTAGAAATACGGAATCAACTTGTGATCCCCTGTCGATAGCGGCCATTACTTCGTGCGAATAAAGAGCTAGCTGCGTCGCACAAGAACGATGTTTTCTGAAACCATGCTGATTACATATGAATAGATCGTTCCCTTCGAGGTGATTCATAATGTTTGAATGCAGTATATGCTCCAAAACCCTAATGCAAACCGACGCCAATGATATAGGTCTTTAGTTCGATGGATTACTCCTACTACCCTTCTTAAACACTGGTGCTACCTGCGCAATTTTCCAATCTGTAGGTACAGATCTATCGGTGAGCGAGCGGTTGTATATGATTGCTAAGTAGGGAGCTATTGTATCAGCGTAATCTGAAAGGAACCTAATCGGTATACAATCTGGACCTGAAGACTTGCCTGTATCAAGCGATTTGAGTTGCTTCGCAACCCCTAAGGTATCTACTTCTAAGAAACTCATGCTAGCAGCTGTTCGTATTTCAAATTCTGGAATATTCCATTCGTCTTCCCTGGTGAAGTAACTTCGGAAAACTGCGTTCAATAACTCCGCTTTAGCGGCACAGTCGTCGGTAACAGTACCATCGGCACTGCACAGCGAAGGTACTGACTGCGTCTTGCCGCTTGTGTACTTTACATACGACCAGAATTTCTTCGGATTTTGTACCAAATTTCGTTAACTTCTGTGTATGTGTGTTACTTTTAATGAAAAAAATAGATGTTAATTACTGTTAAATTGCTTGATATTACGTCTCACCGTGATATTCCGCTCCCTAGTCAGGATCTTTAAAATCAGTCAGTTATCACCTCCTCTTAGCAATGTTTCAATAAAATTTATCGTGATTATTGGATCGGTGTTTTATTAAATCATCAAATGATCTGTGAGGTGACGCCATTTTATCAGTTTAATTAATTAATTCGGCTTATGAACCGTGATTTATTTTCAAAGAATATTCTTAAGAATTTATTTTATTTACTAGCGATTCATCAAGAACATTAACACATTTAATCACATTATGTAAGCATGGAAGTAGTTGCCAGGGAGTAACTGATGAAATCATAACCAAATTCCTTTTAACAATTGCAAATTTTACTCACTTTAATAGCGCCTAGTAGCATTTTTTAAAAAAAGAAACAGATTTAAAATTATAATCAGAAAGTACCCTCTAAATATCAAAGTTAATATTTACTCAGAGGCAGAAAGAAACAAGTTTTGACTGTATGAGCTTCCGGCCACAGAACCTTGCCGCTCCCTTTTGACATGGCCGTAGTTACGACCGCTCACAATAGCCTCTGAACTACACTGGTGCAAATCTGCAACACACCAGATAACTTTAAACTAAGAGTTTTAACAATTTACACAAACACACAAACGATGCACCCCCCCGTAGGACGGATGGAAATGGTACAAAACGCTAACAATTAAAGTGTTAACCTTGCCACCGAAGGTGCAACTTGATTTTAACTTCTAAGAAATGTCTTACGGTGAAAGAGTGGCCACTTTATATACTAAAATGATCATTAAAATAAAAGCCCATGAAATGCAGTCTTATATAAAATTCTACAAGCTTGGCCAAACAATAGTTAAGATGCTCTACAGTACACAGATACCGCCTCTCAAGATCAAAGGCAATAGTATCAAAGTTTCCAAAGATCAAAACATATTTCAGGTATTAGGCCGTTACACTCCAAGCAATAAATTTGTTAACAAAACAACTCCGACAAACATGACAGAGGCAGCTACTAACGTACGGTAGATTGATAGGAAGATTACCGAACAACCCGAACCGCAGGTTGCTCTAACCCGCCCCTACTCTACAAGGGAAAAACAGACCACCCACGGGTGGGCAAACGGATAAGAATCGTGGGACGACCCCAAAGCAAAACGGCTGGTGACCTCACCAAGAAAACAAGTGGAATTTAACGAGAGTAAATCAAACAACATATCACCAATCACTTAACTTCTAATAAACTGCGATTTCTCGAGAAGACTTGGCGCAGTACCCCCAAAACGCTCTCCCGAACCGTCCGCTGCCAACCGCTTCAACGGACGCAGGAAGACGCGCTGATCTCCCGTCTCACGGCGTCGCAGCTCGCACCGACCAGACTGACGTCGTGGGTTGACTCCTGTTGCTCTCGTGTCGACCGCGAAGCCACTACCCCTCGCTATACGCAGCGGCCCACTGGACTCACGTGGCGACCTCACATGCGCCGACGCTCAAGACGGAAAAGTCATCTTGTGTCTCAGTGCGCGACCGACCAACCGCCAATGACCATTGTCTGAGCAAACTCGAGCAGACTGGCGGCCTAACGCGCAGACTCAGATGCGGGAACTAAGCACCGACCGGGCGACCACTAGCAGAGTTCTCTTACTGGCGAAAGGTTGATCCGAACGACAGACATACTAGCACTCCGAACGACAGACAAACACTAACTGCCTAACAAATGCGGACGAGAGACAGACTAGCAAGTTGGGGACGAGAGACTGACCCAGACTGACCGACTGGCGAGCTCATAGCGCCCCTAAAATGCACGTGAACTGGCAACCTTTCCCCTTTCCCACCAGAGGGGGACACCAAAGCTGCGATTGCCACAGCGGCGCCACCGCCAGAAACGGAGGGCGACTACTTCACCCTACGCGCTGCGGCGCGCTCTTCAAAACAGCAATTATTACCACGGCTCAGCCCACTAATCAGAAATTTTGTGTTTAGTACTTGCAGGCAAGCAAACGTAGCCTCTACTTGCAGTCGTGGGAGTTAGGGAGCCAGTAAAGAGACATTTTGCGTAGCTGATCTTACCAGAACCTTGCTAGTAAAAGACGACAGGTATCACTCAGATTCACATTCGAATTCACGAAGCATCTCCGTAACACCTGTGTGTTGATAAAACCCGCCGGTAACAAATCTTGCAGTCCGCCTCTGAATCGCGTCGAAGTTTCCCTTTAGTCCGACCTGGCGGAGATCTCAAACACTACAGGAGTACTTAACAGTGGATCGCACTCGAGTTACATATGCCCTCTTCTTTATGGATGAGAACCACATTTTCACAACATTGTCCCAATAAAACGAAGTCTAGCACTCACCTTTCCTACAACCAATCTAACGTGGTCATACCATTTCATATGGCACTTCACGTCACGTTTAGGTATGTCATCGATGTGACTATGCAGCAGCACCCTAATCTTCCTATATTGAAACGTTACGTGATTGTTTTTCCTTCTCATCCGTGTTAACTAACATTTTTTCTATACTTGGAGCAAGCTGCCATTCAACAGAACAACTAGACATTCTGTTTCACTTTCTCCTACGGTCACTCACCAACGAAACCTCCTTGTACACCACAGCCTCATCAGCAAACAGTCGCAAATTACAGCTCGCCATGTCCGTCACATCATTTGTGTACATGGAGAATAAAAGCAGTCCTGTCACACTTCCTTGGGGCACAACTAACAATGCCCCTGTCTGATAAAAACTCGCAATCGAGGGCCGGCCGCTGTGACCGAGTGTTCTAGGCGCTTCGTGCGGAACCGAGCGACTGCTACGGTCGCATGTTCGAATCCTGCCGCGGGCATGGATGTGTGTGATGTCCTTAGGTTAGTTAGGTATAAGTAGTTCTAAGTTCTAGGGGACTGATGATCTAAGTCCCTAGTGGTCAGAGTCATTTGAACCATTTCGCAGTCGAGGATAACATACTAGGTTCTGTTACTTATCAAGTCTTCTAGCCACTCACATATCGAGGAACGTAAACAGTATGGTCGGACCCTCGTTAAAAGTCTGCACTGGGGCACCGTGTCAAAGACTTTCCGGGAATCTTGGAATATGAAACTTGTCTGTTGTCCCACATCCATGGTTTGTAGGATATCATGTCATAAAACGGCAAGTTCAGTTTCGCACAAGAAATGCTTTCTAAAGGCGTTCTGATTTGTGGACGGAAGCTGTTTCAAGGAAATTCGTAATATTCGAACACAGGATGGTGTTTTGCGCTTTTTTCGAGTCACTTGGGTCAGTCTTCTGGGAGAGAGATTCGCAATAAATGCAAGCTCACTAAGGAACCAATGCTACAAAGAACTCTCTGTAAAACAGACTTGTGATTCCATCTGCACCCGGCGATTTCTGTTCTTTCTCTGCACTACGAATTCCTGTTCCTACGTTCTCCTTGTGTGGCTCTGTACGACAGTCAAAAGTATGTTCGTACGATCCTCTTGCTTGAATGATTTATTGCAGGGTGACAGTTATTGAAGTATATGAACAAAACGTAAATTAGTTACAACTACAGCGTGCACACACTTTATTCAACGTGTAAACGTCACTATAGATATTCGGATTTAGGTTATGACGAGTTCGATATGCGTGCTATCATTGGAGACGGTGTAGGGCAAGACAAATAGCGAAATTCTGCAAGAGTAGGAACACCGATGGTGTCGATGACGTCCTGAATAGCTGTTTTCAGCTCAGCAATGGTTTCGTGTTTATTGCTGTACACCTTGTCTTTCATACAGTCCCACAAAAAGGATTCGCATCTGTTCAGATGCGGAGAATCCCACGGCCAATAGAGAAACATGGCAGTAGCCTCTGGGTGACCCAGAGCGAAATGCGGTCCCCAAACTGCTCCTCTGCGACATCAAACACTCTACTGCTTCGCCGGCCGAAGTGGCCGTGCGGTTAAAGGCGCTGCAGTCTGGAACCGCAAGACCGCTACGGTCGCAGGTTCGAATCCTGCCTCGGGCATGGATGTGTGTGATGTCCTTAGGTTAGTTAGGTTTAAGTAGTTCTAAGTTCTAGGGGACTAATGACCTCAGCAGTTGAGTCCCATAGTGCTCAGAGCCATTTGAACCATTCTACTGCTTCGACGGCGTCGACTTCTGTCTTGCATAAACCACATCATGTCGAAATCAGGGTCACTTTGCATAATGGTCATGAAATCATCTTCCAGAACCTTCAAGTACCATCCGGTAGTCACCGTGCCATTAAAGAATGTCGCACAGATTATTCCGTGACTGGTCATTGCACACCACACAGTCACCAGTTGAGGGTGAAGAGACTTCTCGATCCCGAAACGCAGATTCTCAGTCCTGCAATGGGCCAATTTTGCTTAATGACGAACCCATCCAAATCAAAATGGGCTTTGTCGCTAAACAAAATCTTAATCACATCAAAAGTCTTGTTTTCCAATTCTGTGGATAATGGTGTTCGCGAAACACATCCGCTGTTCCAGGGCCCTGGGGCTTAATGGCTGATGGGTTTGTATTTTGTACGGGAAGAGATGCAGGTCTTCAACAACAATTTGTCGCACTGTCTCCTGGTTGATTCCCACCACTTGTGCAACCCTGGTACTGATATGAACACCTTCTGGATGTTCTCAGGTGTTTTCACCCGTTTTGGACGCCCGACTTTGCCAACATTATCATCACAAACACTACCCGTTCTCTGAAGCTTGCGAACCAAATTCTTCGTAGTTAGCACAAATGTACCGGTTATCTTCAGCTGGAATTCGGTCGCAAACCTCCTTTGAGCCGCAGTTTGGCTGTTATTGCTCGCGTAGTAGGCCTTCATAAGCACGCTGTGCCGTCATATTATGACGTTGAAATGGCCGACAGCAACAAGGCGCGTGCACCCCCGGTCCTCGCTCGCCTGGCAGTTATGTGGCGCAGACGAATAGCGAAATTCTGCATGACCCACTGAAGATGCTGTCAACGACGTCCTGAATAGCTGTTTTCAGCTCAGCAATGGTTTTGTGGTTATTGCTCTACACCTTGTCTTTAATATACCCCCACAAAAAGGAGACGCATGTATTCAGTTCCAGAGAATATGGCTGCCAATGGATGCCCATGAAAGTGCACCTGAGTACCGCAGAGCCAGAATGAGGTCCCCAAAGTGACCCTCCACGACATCAAACACTCTCCTACTTCGATGGATCGAGCTCCACTTTGCATGGACCACATTTTGTCGAAACCAGGCTCACTTTGGATAATGGAGATGAAATCATCTTGTGGCGGGTGGGTTCGGTCATCTGCGCTTTTGTTAACGCTATCGTTCAGTCCACCTACCTCGATAGGATTCTTTCCGATGTCCCTTCACTCTGTGGTAGCAGATTGGTGCTAGGCAGTGTAATGCAGCGTTGATGAAACCACAAACTAATACCTACCACACAGAGGCCGCGTTAGTTGAAAGTTAGTTCCTGTAAGTTCATGATTAAAAAATCGAGCGTTCGGGATATTCAATGTACTTGCAGAAAAGCATTTAACATTAGATTACATCTGGTTCTTATTCATATTGAAACACATGAAATGGCTATCAAGTACGTATTTAATATGCTAAAACGTTATCATTCAGAATTCATTGTCTGTATAATATTCACTCGAAAAGCACCCAGAATTTTCGTAAGTCCAACCCGACTAATTTTCACTTTCTACCTGTCACAGACCCACAACTATTTGCGAGTTAAACTTTCAGTCGTTTCAGTGGTCTCCTTCGTAAGATTTAATTTTTGATGTGAAAAACAAACTTTAACAGCAGACCAATCAACGGGTAATTATTTAAAAGTGTGTCAAATCGAAGCATTCAGACCGTCTGTTAATACACAAACGTAGTAACTGTACAACATTTTTGGAACGCTCAAAATGTGTCTTCCAAGCTGTAGTGGAGTCTGAGCTGTTTTAAATATCTCTCAGAAATTTTCAATTTCACGAGTGCAGAAACGGATAAGCTCAAGAGCACGTGAGATTGCTACCAACTCTGCAGTGTAAACACTACTACCATCTGACAAGGAGTGCTGTTCAGTGCGTCCCGCATATAAGCTAAGGCTACATGACCAGCAACCACTCAGCCATCAGTACAGACTGTTTCTGAACACCAGGATGCGCCAAAGATGCAGGATGGAGAAAAATTTGTGTAGCATATCTGACAAGCTGTTGTCAGCACCAGATCCGCAGTGTTGGGGCCCCAGAGTAAGATATTCACAGGGCTAATGCAAAAGGCTCCTGTCACAAATCGAACCCCGCAGCAATGTATTGGATCCGGTATCTGGAATGGTGAGGACGATGACAAACCGTATACCAGCCTCCCGTAGTCAAGACGGACTTACTAAAGCTGCAGAAGGGTAGTGCGGTCTGCACCACAGCTGCTGTTACTCAGGCAGCGAAGTGTATGAAGGTGCAACGAGCATTTTAGGTTAAGCTGGCAAAGATGGGGAATCCACGTTAACCGAACATCAAAGAGCAGCCCTGAAAAGCGATAAGTCTCTACCACATTGAGTAGTTGGTCGTCAGAGGCAAAGTTCTGGTTGTGGGTGAACGGTATGATGTTGACAGAAATGCATGACATGAATCTTGGCAACTGAAAATCCAAAAATCGAAAACCATGGGTGAGGGGGCATGGTTGCACCTTTCGTATGGCACTTTTCAATCGGTTTTCAGCGATACCCACACTAGAGGAGTGATAGGAGAGGCAAAAGTCGTCAGCATATAATGAGTGTGATGCTGAGGACCCCACAGTTGCTGTCAGACCATTGATGGCTACTAGAAAGATTGGGGCACTCCATAGAGAGCCCTGCAGGATCGCATTCTCTTAAACATAAGGGTACAGCAGAGGCATCGACTCAAACCCAGAAATTATGGTGTTACAAGAAGTTCCCGAGAAAAAACCGGGAGTGGACCCCAGAGACCCCTTCGTTTAAGGCAACGAGGATGTAGTGTCGCCATGTCGTATCGTAAGCCTTTTGCAGGTTGAAGAGGATAGCTGTAAGGTGTTGACTTTGGGCATAAGACGTTTGAATGGCAGACCAGATTATTAGTAGTGGAATAGTGGAATGGCCTTGGCGAAAACCACTCTGAGACAGAGCCAGAAGACTTAAGGAGCCAGCAGAGCTGCCGGTTCACCATCCATTCAAGCAACTTACAGAGAACAGTAGTGATACTAGTTGGAGCATAGCTGTTCATCTCTAGAGGGTCACAGTTTCAGTACTGAGACGGATGATGCTTTCTCGCATTGCTATGGGAATGCTCTCACTTCAGATGTGGTTAAAGATGGCAAGGACATGAAATTGACAGTCTAGTGATAGCTTCTTGGTCATTTGGTTGTGGATGTGGTCTGGTCCTGGTGTTGCGTCAGAGCACTGGGCTAGGACACTGACGAATTCCCACTCGCTGAATGGGACATTATATGGTCCCAAGTGGCTTGTAATAAAAGATAATTGCTTTCGTTCTACCTGCTGGTTTAGTACACGAAAGGCAGGTTGATAATTCTCAGGCGCTGATGTTTGAGTATAATGCAAAGCAAACTGTTTCGCTGCGGTGTCTTTGTCAGCATAGAAGGGGCAATGCAAGGTGATGCCAGGTACATCTGCTGGTGTCTGGTATCCATAGAGATGTCTGACCTTCGCCCAGGTCAGCGAAGGATAGGTACTCGTACACGGACTGATGGCTGAAATGTAGCGTTCTCGCTTCCATCGTTTCATTATTAGCTGGCTGACCTGAGCACAGAGCCAAGTTAAGAAAATGAGGTGTTCCAACAATGGGTGCCTTTTAGGGTGTTGGAGAAACCGCCTAAGACCTCTAATGGCCTATCCGATTTCTGATGATCACCAAAGTTTCACCAACTGCGGCACAGGAAACGATTCAGATCATTAAACGTAATCTGCTAACTCATAACAAGATTAGTACTGCAGAACTCACAGAATTAATATAACTTTTAGAATTTGCGTTAACTTATAACTTTTTTACCTCCAATGGCAAAATATATCAACAAAAAGATGGTCTTGGGATGGGTAACAGTTTGGCTGGTACGTTAGCAGACATTTTTATGAACGACTTAGATTGTAAGTTCTTTGCTAAGTTTCCACAATTAAAAGACAAGACTATATATTATAAACGTTATTTTGATAACATCTTACTATTGCTAGAGGGTGACGAGACTGAGGTTACCTCATTTGCTGAAGCCGTAGGCATCATGCACCAAAAAGTAGCTTTCACTACGGAGGTAGAAGAAGCGAGTTCCATTAACTATTTAGACCTTACTATTAAGGCTCCAGAAACATAATTACACGACAATAAGAAAATATTTGCATGCTAGGCTCACAAGAAAGAGATTAAAGACGGAATTTTAGATATCTGACAAGAATATTGGCACACAGAAGGATTTATGAATGACCCTTTTGACGTGGGGGATCTGTTAAAAATGAAACATATGAAGTCATCAGGTGCTAAATGCTCTTCTTGGCCGGGCTTAGGCCCTACGCTGCGTAACTGTACAGAATGGGTAAGAGAATTAAACCAGGGTTTGAATTTGGGGAGATACGGGGCCCTCCCGAACACGTCGTGTTTGAGTGCCCTACATACTTACAAGGGAACCTCCCCATCGCACCCCCCTCAGATTTAGTTATAAGTTGGCACAGTGGATAGGCCTTGAAAAACTGAACACAGATCAATCGATAAAAGAGGAAGAAGTTGTGTCGAACTGTGAAAAAATAAGCAAAATATACAAGCTGAGTATTTCATGGGAAGATATGCAACATTAAGGAGACTGGGAACGCGGGAGCGCTGTGGTCTCGTGGTAACGTGAGCAGCTGCGGGACGAAAGGCCCTTGGTTCAAATCTTCCATCGAGTGAAATGTTTAATTTTTTTATTTTCAGTTTATGTGACAAACTCTTTTGTTTTCATCACTTTTTGGGAGTGATTATCACATCCACAAGAAAACCTAAATCGGGCAAGGTAGAAGAATCTTTTTACCCATTCGCCAAGTGTATAAGTTAGGTGGGTCGACAACATATTCCTGTCATGTGACGCACATGCCGTCACCAGTGTCGTATAGAATATATCAGATCTGTTTTCCTGTGGAGGAATCGGTTGACCTATGACCTTGCGATCAAATGTTTTCGGTTCCCATTGGAGAGGCACGTCCTTTCGTCTACTAATCGCACGGTTTTGCGATGCGGTCGCAAAACACAGACACTAAACTTATTACAGTGAACAGAGACGTCAATGAACGAACGGACAGATAATAACTATGCAAAAATAAAGAAAGTAAAATTTTCACGTCAGTGAAGACTTGAACCAAGGACCTCTCGCTTTACAGCTGCTCACGCTACAACGGGAGCACGGCGCTCCTGAGATTTATGTCCATGATGTTGCCTATGTGGCCCATGGACTACTCAGTTTGTATATTTTGCTTATTTTTTTACAGTTCCACACAACTTCTTCCTGTTTCCTCAATTGATCTGTGTTCAGTTTATCAAGGCCTATCCACTGAGCCAACTTACAACTAAATCTGTGGGGGCTGCGATGGGGAGGTTCCCTTGTTAGATGTGGCTGCAGAGTTGCAACAGCCGGTTATACATAGGCATTTAAGTGACCTTCTCACAGATCAAGACGAATTCGCTGTCCTGAATTGACTCTGCAATGTGATGCCGTTAAAAGTCTGCAACGGCTTTCTTAATACCTGACACATCGCGATTCTGCCGTGGACGGCATTCGAATGCCTTTGAGGTCTGTGCAGCCTGTCTAAGGAATAAAGTGATGCACGGAAACATTATGTGACACGAATTAGGCACGTTGCAGTGTAGAATGTATTTCTAAATGTAGCAAAATCGCCTATAGTACAGTAGTTTGTACGAGTAATTGGAGATGGAGAGTGTCGGAATAAATACATTGTTAACAAATATTAAGGGAACATGAGTTTGGACGTCTTCCATACTACAATGACCAATAATTGAGAACTGGATATGTTGTCAAATTATTAAGTACACAATAAAACATCATTGCATTCTCTGTTAGTTTACATAAAAAGAACTGAAATGTCAGGTAGATGTCAAAAACTGAGAATCATTCATTCCTTCATCCTGGGTACTTTACACTGGAATTTGACAGTTTTAATAAAGTGTATGCCATCTGTGAGCTTTTGTCACTCCCTGACACCTACGTGACGTGCTCCGTATACGTCTGAGAAGGTCACCCAGCGGTATCCGTTCCCATTCTTCAATGAGAGCCCCTGAGAGTTCTTTGAGAGACTGTGATGGAACAGGACGACCATGAACACGTCTGTCAAACATGTCCCGCATATGCACAACGAGTTTTTGGTGTGGGCTCACAGCTGGCCATTCCATCACAACAGTGTCCAGACTTCGCAAGACAACCCTGCTGACGCCATATAGACCCTGGCATTAGAAGTAACTCAGGGCTACCGCCATATGCAGTAGCCACCACATGGTCCAGCAGAACGTGTACTGCCTGGCAGTGAAGAGACCATGGACTATGAGAAGGTCCGTACGGCTGTCAGCGCTGAATCCCACTCGCAACATCACAGAACCATGGACATATGTAGATTTCCCGGACAGCATTTGGCAGTTGCAGCTCACCATGGGTCTCCTCACGCGAACTATCATCAGCTTGCGTCAGGTGTGTTCCGGCACATCGACAAGCGCCGGCACGAAGACGAAGGACGCAAAACCAGAGAAGACGGTGAGACGACCTCAGCCAATAGAGCGCTGACCAGGACGTCACCACGACAGGAGTATCATCTAGACGAAGTGAATATAAGCGCCGTTCTTGCAGCCTCGGCGTACTGTATTAGCACAGCAGTGACGTGTGATCCATATCAATTGCTTACATGGACCTCGTATACAGCAAAAGAACATTACTTGTTTGCATATCGACCGTCGCTTGTGACACCGTTGTAAATTCAAAGTTATAATAAAAACTATTAATGTTGATCCGTGCGTGGCTCGTATTCCCGATATCATGTATTTTACACCCTGTTTTCAACGTTTTTCCACCTCACTACGTAATTTAAATTACTACTGTGACTGAGTTGCTGCTTTGCTGACCGTGACCGGCGCTAGCAGCCCGTATCGATATATCCCCTCTCGTAATATCTTTGCTCGACTGCTATTATTTCCCGCTCCTTGTCGGTCGTAAGGCAGTTCAGGTTGCAAGTTCGGGCTATCAATGAGTTGGAACGTGTCTGGAGCGCAGTCTGGACCTGCCAGTCGGGGAGTTGCAGTGCTGCACTAGTGCAATCGTGTTGGAGCAGTGAGGTCTGCGTCGACATGGCCCGCCCGACCGTTGCCGCCACGCATCACTTGAGCCGGGCCACAGTCTTGGTGGATTGTTGGTCGGTCGGTTGGTCCGAGGACACCGTGCGGCGTAGTCGACTGGGCCTCTGGCGGTGTCTGCGCAATGTCGGAGTGTCTGGAGCTGTCCGATCTGTACGAACATCGTCGCTCGCCGACCCAGGACATGAAAGTTAAGTGGTTTTGAGCATTACATTGTTGGTTCCGGCGTTGCTGTTGTGGAGGTTTTCCCGTGAGCAACAACAAGTGAAGTGTTCGAGGTAGCCTCCGTCAGGTGGAATTAATTAAATTAATTTATCCATAGTTAAGTGCACCAGTGGAATTTTCTGCGTTGTGGCCGTTAGCGTTCTGGTTACCTACCCTGGCCACTAATGTAATTTTTAGGCAGTATCTTTTCCTCACCGGTTGCTCCTGCCCAACATGGTGTGTAGTTTTGGCAGCTCAGTTCACATACGCGTTTGTTTGGGGATTGTGGTGTCACCGCCAGACACCACACTTGCTAGGTGGTAGCCTTTAAATCGGCCGCGGTCCGTTAGTATACGTCGGACCCGCGTGTCGCCACTATCAGTGATTGCAGCCCGAGCGCCGCCATTCGGCAGGTCTAGAGAGACTTCCTAGCACTCGCCCCAGTTGTACAACCGACTTTTCTAGCGATAGTTCACTGACAAAATACGCTCTCATTTGCCGAGACGATAGTTAGCATAGCCTTCAGCTACGTCATTTGCTACGACCTACCAAGGCGCCATTATCAGTTACTATTAATATTATGAATAATGTACCGTCAAGAGCGACGTTCAACATTAATGGATTAAAGTTAAGTATTCCACCAGCTACGTCCGTTTTTCTAAATTCTAATTTCCTTGTCCTGTTCCAGACTTTTGTGGCGGCGTTCGTAGCGACAAACAATTCGCTGTAGAAACGGCTTACGAAGTCACCGCCACACTTTTAATAGCGGGCCGACCGGTCCGCTGGAACAGTGAACAGAAAGATGAAAACCCAAACACTCTGATTAAATAAAAGTCGGCACTTATCTTTATTAACGAAGATACAGAAACACAGTGGTGAACTCCGTGTCTACAGAAATCTGTCTAGTTCGAGTCGGAGCGGCTAGGTCAGCGTCGGCTGACGACAAACAACAACTCGGCTGCGATGAACACACAACTGACTAGCAAGTACACAATTCGGTGGCGAGTACACAACTGAGCGGCGAATACAGAACTGTCCTAGCGCTCGCGACTCCAGCGCTTAAGAAACCAGAAGCCAGCGGTGGCGCGCGCAGACCTGCGGCGATTTCCTGTCTCGCTGGCGCTGCTTATGCGGACGGCGTTCGGACTTTGATGCTGCCAACCTTTTGGCAGCGGGCTCGGGTGGCATTACTGGCTAGGATATAACACAGACCTCACGCCAGCCTGCGTGAGCTAAAACGCGTGCCTTTCGGGCTCCTCTAGTAACACGGTGTTGGCTCTCCTGCCAACCAAATCAGGGATAGTGATACTTGTAACTTTTTGGGGCCTTGAATTCTCGAGTACTTCGTCGTGGCAAGCATGCAGTTGGTCGGTCGGTCCGTGACTGTGACTTGGTAGGGTTCGGACGAATCGAGTGTAGTTGGGCTCACAGCCTGTCGCCCCTACGTGAAGGAGTGCAGACCGATCCCCTGGGGCCTCCTGAGTGCCGTTCCCTTAACTATTCTTTGACACTGTTAATGTTGTTGTAATTTACTTTAAAAGGTTTTTTGGGGCTTTACTGTATTTTATATTTTCAATTGGACAATGTTAATTGAGGGCCTTCAGCCCTGGAAACATGTTCTCAGAGTTTCCTTCAAGTCCAAACATTATTGCCTTCTGCTCTTGAAAGGTTATTGTAATTCCCTCTGAAAGATTTTACAAGTTATTGTGGGCCTTCTGCCGTTGGTGTTGCAAAGGGGAAATTTGTAAACTTAATGTATTGTTTTACCGATTGTTGCAATATATATATTTCCTTAATTTTCAGAAATTAACTTTGCGGCCTTCGGCCATCTTATTGTGTTGGTTTATCTCTTTCTGTGCACCTTACACGTCGTCAGCCCTTTTAGCATCTTAAAACATTATGGACTTCTACCTTCAGTAATCATCATAGTATATTTGGAATTTTCAAGATTTAATCCGGCGGCTCCAGCCGCTCCCCATGCTGACCTCATATATGTATACGATTTATCTTATTCGTAAATTTAACTGTGTGTCATGTGTTTTCAAAAATTGAACCTATTCTAAAGTATCTGTTTGGAGGCCTTCAGCCACGAAGCTAATTTAATTTTTTCAAAAGTGTGTTTGTGAACTAAATGATAATAAATTACAATTATGAAATGAATCCGACCGCAACTCCCTTGGCTCTTTCCACAGCCCTAATTATCTAACAGCCCTGCGTGATTAGCGAGCGCTTCAAATGTGATTTTCTTGAATTGTTGTATAGCATTCTGAGAACGCAGCATCTTTTAGGGCACCCTATAAGCGACAAGTGGGCAGGACCCCACACTGTGAAAAACATGTTTCGCCAGTTGTAACACGAAAATGCACGATGCTTGGCACCTGCTACCGATATATGATTTTTTTCTGAATTGTATGTAAACATTTGTAATTTAAATGCTTTCTTTTAATAAGTACACTGTGTGTGTAAATTTAGTTAGAAGTCTGTTAACATCTCATTGTATTTATCTGTGTCTTACTGTGAAACTTATAAGCTCTGGGAAAAAGCCAAAGGAAATGTTATTTGCATCGACTAGCAACGATAGGGACAGTGCTTGTGCGTTGTAAAATCTTTGGTTGGGGAGTTGATGCGCAGAGCACGCAGAGAGAGGGAGACGGGTTCCAGCGCTTGTAGTGTGCGGCAGTGTGGTGTTGACGCTCTAGCAGCAGAGAGTACCGCTTTCGGCGGCATCATGTACGCGCGCCGGCCAGTTGTCTAATAGCAGGAGTACGGACAGTGGACGGGCGGAAGAGGCAATATAAATTACGATTGCCCGTTCCTGTAATTAGCCGTGGCTACACGAGATGCTACCGTCTCCAGCAACAGCAGCAGTTCCAGCAACACAGTTTCGTCGTCGGCTCCGACTTTCGTCGTATGCACAGCACTGAAGTAAGACTGTTCATTGGCAGAAAGTATTAACGCCTAACCCAGCAGCACAACTGAATGTGATTTGATTGATAAAATTTATTTAAATAACAATCAGTTAAACTCAGGGCTATTATGTCCTCATTGCCCCCAGATATTGTTACCAAGCAGGATCCTTGTTCCTTTTTTTCCTTATATGCTAACTGAGTGTCATAAGAAACAAACTGAATAGTTACAGCCAGTTTATTAATGTATAATTTCACCTTTAAGAATTTTAACCTCAGTCTACATTCAATTACTTGTTGTACAACAGAGGTCATATGACTAAAGTAAAGCAATTTCGTTTTTCAAGTTTGAGAATCAATCACTGGAAAAATCCAAATCTAAATAAATGCACAAATTAAGACTGTGGAAGTTTTATTTATTTTACATATAGCTTGGAGGACATGGCTGTTTGGTTTGGTACGTATTCTGGTGTTTAATTCTGCTCAAGTCAGTAAAAAAGGCTCAGTTGTTCAGACAATCATATGAAATCCAATTTGCGAAATAAGTAACGGAGAAGTAAAAAGTGCTTACTTCTTTCTAAATTTCTTTGATGACGTTCCGTTGAGGTCACTGGAAGTCACTGTTCACGTAACGAAATTCAGTACTAACATACAGTTCAATTAAATATTTTCAAATCATTACTCGATTGCCTTTTTCAAAATGTAATGCCAAACATAACGTAAGAGTGACTTCTCAGTTTTCTTTATCATTACATAGTCACTTAAAATTAGTGTCAAAAACGTGACAACCTCAGTTGCCACGTCAGTGTTTAATAATACATGTTTTCTTTCCCATCATCTTGTACAGGGTTTTGGATGTAAATTGCCCTTGTGGGCTGGCGACCATTAAATATTTCCTTTCGTTCATTAGTGTAACTTTGGGATTCATGATCAGTGGTACACCTTTTCTGTCCAGTGTTGTTCGTGAGTTAATGCACAAAGTAACTTTCATTTTCAAAATTATAGCCGTGTTCGGTTTAATTACTTTTTATTTTAGTAGACTTTCCATCAGAATGGTCGGTTATACACTTTCCTCCTACTTATCGGTATCACTTCTTCGGGAAAGATGGCCTTATCCAATTAGAAAAAAATCTATTAGGCCTACACGCAATCCACGGTCATATTTTATATCGCAAGTAGGATAGCCCGATTAAGAAGAGGGAGGTTACACAGTGACGCAGATGCCAGGTGACATGGGAATGGCAGAACGGAAGGCAAGCTGCAAGGTGTTGCCGTGTCAAGCGGGTAACCAGAACAGGACATCTGCCTCATAACGTCCTTTCTCGTAACCGATTCGTTAAAGTGTGATCGGACATATCGGCACTACTGGTCCTTCGGGCGGTGTCCGTACGACGCCGCAAAGCAGAGGTGGCCAGACATCGGCCTTCACGTGGGCTAGAAATGCGCCGGTGACGTTCTCCACATCGCCTTGTACACTGACCTGTCTCCCTGTAGCTTGTCCACAACCTATAGATGCCACATGGAGAGGCCTGGCATCTTCAGCAACACGGACGGATATCCATCCATTTTTGATCAAACAGACCGCCGTTGCAACTTGCGCTGCATTACGATGTCGCATTGAATCCGCTTGGCTGAATACAACACCCGCATTTGGCAACTGCCATCTGTGTACTGTTACGTCCTCTTCAGTGAGTACAGGAGCAAGGAAGAGATACTGGTTATGACCAGAGAATGCAGATATTAATTTACCCTACATCTAAGATCAAGTAGTAAAAATAATACGTAACTTGGTTGCAGCGTCAGCTGTTGAAGTAGCTTTGAAAGCAGGAATGTATACAAATACACTCCTGGAAATTGAAATAAGAACACCGTGAATTCATTGTCCCAGGAAGGGGAAACTTTGTTGACACATTCCTGGGGTCAGATACATCACATGATCACACTGACAGAACCACAGGCACATAGACACAGGCAACAGAGCATGCACAATGTCGGCACTAGTACAGTGTATATCCACCTTTCGCAGCAATGCAGGCTGCTATTCTCCCATGGAGACGATCGTAGAGATGCTGGATGTAGTCCTGTGGAACGGCTTGCCATGCCATTTCCACCTGGCCCCTCAGTTGGACCAGCGTTCGTGCTGGACGTGCAGACCGCGTGAGACGAGCTTCATCCAGCCCCAAACATGCTCAATGGGGGACAGATCCGGAGATCTTGCTGGCCAGGGTAGTTGACTTACACCTTCTAGAGCACGTTGGGTGGCACGGGATACATGCGGACGTGCATTGTCCTGTTGGAACAGCAAGTTCCCTTGCCGGTCTAGGAATGGTAGAACAATGGGTTCGATGACGGTTTGGATGTACCGTGCACTATTCAGTGTCCCCTCGACGATCACCAGTGGTGTACGGCCAGTGTAGGAGATCGCTCCCCACACCATGATGCCGGGTGTTGGCCCTGTGTGCCTCGGTCGTATGCAGTCCTGATTGTGGCGCTCACCTGCACGGCGCCAAACACGCATACGACCATCATTGGCACCAAGGCAGAAGCGACTCTCATCGCTGAAGACGACACGTCTCCATTCGTCCCTCCATTCACGCCTGTCGCGACACCACTGGAGGCGGGCTGCACGATGTTGGGGCGTGAGCGGAAGACGGCCGAACGGTGTGCGGGACCGTAGCCCAGCTTCATGGAGACGGTTGCGAATGGTCCTCGCCGATACCCCAGGAGCAACAGTGTCCCTAATTTGTTGGGAAGTGGCGGTGCGGTCCCCTACGACACTGCGTTGTATCCTACGGTCTTGGCGTGCATCCGTGCGTCGCTGCGGTCCGGTCCCAGGTCGACGGGCACGTGCACCTTCCGCCGACCACTGACGACAACATCGATGTACTGTGGAGACCACACGCCCCACGTGTTGAGCAATTCGGCGGTACGTCCACCCGGCCTCCCGCATGCCCACTATACGCCCTCGCTCAAAGTCCGTCAACTGCACATACGGTTCACGTCCACGCTGTCGCGGCATGCTACCAGTGTTAAAGACTGCGATGGAGCTCCGTATGCCACGGCAAACTGGCTGACACTGACGGCGGCGGCGCACAAATGCTGCGCAGCTAGCGCCATTCGACGGCCAACACCGCGGTTCCTGGTGTGTCCGCTGTGCCGTGCGTGTGATCATTGCTTGTACAGCCCTCTCGCAGTGTCCGGAGCAAGTATGGTGGGTCTGACACACCGGTGTCAATGTGTTCTTTTTTCCATTTCCAGGAGTGTATAAAAGATTCATAAATATGTCACTCTTCAGTACAATGTCTATTCAGAAGACATCGAGCCCTGGTCGCTGTGAAAGCCTGGCTAACACACAAAAATGGGGACAGCACACGAATGTTCGGGCTGGGGCTCCGGAGAGGAGGTGCTTGCCTCTCGTTGGCAGCGGCCTAATCGTTCGTGGCAGGCAGCGCCCTTGTGCTGCGGTGGCGGCTGTAGGAAGCAAGCCGGCACAGATAGCGGCGGGCATATTTCAAAGTGCGGCCGACCGGATGGTGGCCGATACCGCATGTACGGCACTAGAAAACACTAGGACACCAGTACTCACTACCTTCTGATGGGTCACCTGAAACTGTAACGCGTAACACAGCCAGTTTATGGCGAATGATTTTAATTGTTGCCTACATTGAAAGCAAAGATCTCAAGCCATTCAGTGAGACACAAGTACCACCTGTATCAAAACAAATTTAACATATCGGTCCTCGGTATACATGCTACCCTAATACTTTTCAATAGTGCACATACATAGCAGAGTTTAGATATGTGGTGAAATGCCCAGAGCTCATACCATAGTCGGTAGCTCATCGGGACTGACCCAGCGAAGCTAAGGGGCTTTAGCGTAAGAAATTTGTTAATTAGAGTAGGGTGATAGGTTTGTACAGCAAGAACTTTAATGACACAGCCTGAAATTAATGGCTCTGAGTACTATGGGACTAAACATCTGAGGTCATCAGTCCCCTAGAGCTTAGAACTACTTAAACCTAACTAACCTAAGGACATCACACACATCCATGCCCGAGGCAGGATTCGAACCTGCGACCGTAGCAGTCGCGCGGTTCCGGACTGAAGCACCTAGCACCGCTCGGCCACCGCGGCCGGCCCTGAAATTAATACCGAATTTGAAAAGTAGATACAGACTGAGGCGACGAAAGTCATGGGTTACCTCGTAATATAGTGTCGGGCCTCCTGCCTAGTGCAGCAACTCGACAGCTTGCACAGTGTCTTTTTGATAGCTTGGATCGGTGCCTTCGTGGGGTCTGCGCCACGCTCTGATCGTACCATCAGATATTATCAACTGAAATCTGACCAGCCACGTTTTTCCTCTCGTCTAGGAACGTAACAACATGGTCAGAAGCCCAGGCGAGGCTGTGCAAGGGATGTCGTACTGTTAGCAAACGCAGCCGTTTCGGTCGTCTGCTACCGTAGTCCACTAACGCCAAATTTTGCCACACTGTGCTGACGGGTACGTACGCCGTACATCTCACACTGATTTCCGCCGCTGTTTCACGCAGCGCTGGCTTGTCTTTTGGCACAGACATCTCTACGCAGAACGCAGCTCTTCTCGCTCGCTAAGTGAAGGCCGTCGGTCACTGTGGTGTCCACGGTGCGAGGAATTTGGTATTCTTGGCATACTCTTGACGTTGTGGATTTCGGAATACTGAATTCCCTAACGATATTCGAAATGGAATATACCACTTGTGCAGCTCCAGCTAGCATACCGCGTTGAAAGTCCATTAATTTGTGTCGTGCAGCCCCAATCGCGTCGGAAATCTTTTCATACGAATCATGCGAAAAGAAATGACAGCTCCGCCGATGCACTGTCCTCTTATCCTCTTATAACTATCGCCATCTCTATATATGTATATCGCTATCGCATGACTTATTGTCGCCTCCGTTTAGATAAATGTAAATAACACCCTCCTCAGGGGACACCGCCTTAACTGTCCGTGCGGGCGAGGAGGTTTGCGCGCTCCGGATCCGGAGGGCTATGCCGGCGGTAGCGTAGCTACCAGCAGGGTCACCCATGCCGGACAGGCCAAAGGGGAGGAGCCAGACAAAGTGTGTCCCACAATGATCTATCGCTCCCCTTTCCTATCCCAAACCTGTCCTCACCATTTCCTTTTCCTGTCATTCCCTGGTATATGTACAAAAGGGCAGAAAGACCTCTATAGGCGTGGAGAAGCCAATCTTTCTACGGGAGAAAACCCCAAACGAAAAATCCTGGTCCTCCAGGTTGGGGGTTGGCGACGGGCTACCAACCCGTCCTGGAAAAAATAATCACCGGTACTATCATCACAGAAGAGCCTCGGATAGGACTGATCTCTGTAAAACGACCTAAGCAAGAACAAGGACTACGGAAGGAAATACAACTAGGGACCTGGAATGTCAGAATCCTATACCAACCTGGGGCAGCAAAATGTGTAATAATGGAGGCAGATAAGTATCAAATTGATCTATTGGCCCTGCAAGAAACAAGGTGGACAGAAACCGGAGCTACAGAAATGGAAAACTATGTCATATTCCATGGAGCCTCACAAACAAACCACTCACTAGGAACTGGTTTTGCAGTGAAGAAATCACTCTGTACCACTCTCATAGATTTTAAATCAATCAACCCCAGAATTTCACTCCTAACCATAGACACGGGAAAACACAAACTCACATATATAAATTGTCATGCCCCAACCGAAGAAAGCGATGACATCAAAAAATATATTTTCTACGAGGAATTAGAAACGGTTTTAGACAATGTACCAAGTGAACATTACAAAATTATCCTTGGAGATTTTAATGCGAAAATAGGGAAAGAAGCAGCCTTCATGGGGACCATCGGAAAGCACAGTTTACATGATGTGAGCAGTGATAACGGCACTAGGCTGGTTAGCTTTGCGACTGCAAAAGGCTTGTTTATAAGTAGTACTGATTTCGACAGGAAGAGAATATATAAAGGAACCTGGATGTCTCCAGATGGGAAAACAGTGAACCAAATTGACCACCTAATTGTAGAGAAGAGAATAAAGAAGTGGATACAAAATGTTAGAACGGCAAGAGGTGCGGAATGTGGATCAGACCACTTCCTTGTCAGAGGAAGGATGGAAACAATATGGAGAGCCAGGAAGCACAAAAGAATGCAAAGAGTCACTCGATATGACCATGAGATTCTGACTGAAGATAATATAGGAAGAACTTTCAAGATAGCACTAACAAACCGTTTTGAGGCTTTGAATGAAGAGGAAGGAGATACTGTGACAGATCAGAACTGGAAGGCGATTGCAGAGACCATTAAAGAAACAGCCCAAGAAGTGATCCCAAAGCTAACTAGGAGAAAAAGAGTGTGGTTCGATGAGGAGAGTGAGGGAGCTATCAGGGAGGCACAAAGGGCCAAACTACTGTGGATACAAAGCAATATGCAAGAAGAAGAAAAATCGAAGTTTGAAGAAACACGACGGCAGACCCAAGCCACATTGAGGAAAGCAAAGAGAAAATATGTTAAAAGTATCATGGAGGAAGCTGAACAAGACTTTCATGGAAATAGGTATAAAGAACTTTAGAGAAAAGTGAAAAGTTTTAAAGGAGGGAAATACCATCAACACAGATTTATAAAAGATGCCAATGGAAGAATGTTAACAGAAGATCAAAAAATTGGAAGAAGATGGATGGAATACTTCAGAGAATTACTAAACTCTGATGAACCAACCGAACTACTTGAGTTTGATGAACCAGTAACAGTAGACCCAGAATATCCACCACCCACCATTGAAGAGATAAGGAACCAGATTAAAAACCTTAAGAATGGTAAAAGTCCAGGTGAGGACGGTATTCCTGCTGAACTTCTCAAGGCTGGAGACGAAATCCTCTCCTTCAATAAAATTCTTCAGGGTATCAGACCGCGTCGTCATAATTTAAAATGCGCCAACGTTTCGGCCAGCGTTGCAGCTAGCCTTCATCAGGGCCTTACGTTAACTGCTAAATGAACACACTTGATTCCTTAAATAGCTGCACGAGAAAACCGTGTCGTTACTAGATTGGCCGTAAGAGGAGGAGGAGGAGGGGTGAAAGGTATACTTTATTGGTGTTTCCTTTATTATGTATCATTGGCTGAAATAGCTGTTTTCTATTGGTCTTTATATTAATCCACCCTATTGGAGGAGACGCACGAATAGCGAACAGGTGATGGCTGTGACGTCACACTGTTTCCACGCTGTCCAGAAGCCGGCTGCGGCGTGCCATTGCTTTGTGTGCTCGCGACCACTACTGCGGCTCTCCGCGTGTCTGCATGGGCCGCCACGGCTCTGCCGCCGCTCCGTAGCTCTGCTATTGCAGGCAGCCAAGACCTCGGAAGCTTGTACCCGTCCTCTCTATTCATGTTGGCGGGTCTTTTGGCTATTTCTATCGCCTCTCTAATCTTTCTTTTGAAAGTGAGAGGCTGTTTCGCCAGGACGCGGGCTTCTTGAAAAAATATTGGTTTCCCGCACTCGTCTCGGTGTTCCGCCACTGCTGACTTAGTGTTTTGTTTCAGGCGGATATATATTTCATGTTCCGAGAGCCTTGTGCTAATCGGACGTCCCGTCTCACCTATGTAGACGAATCCACACGCACAACCAATTTCATACACGCCAGCTGTGTGTATTTTGTCAACTGCATCCTTGGTAGAACCGAGCATGTCTGATATTTTGTTTCTGCTTCGGAAAATTGGTTTGATGTCGACTTTTCGTAGAATTTTGCCAATACGTTCGGTGACCCCTTGTACATATGGTAACACAGCAATGCTCTGTGCCTCCTTCTCCTCTTCCCTATTAGTCTTCTCCCTTGTCGACAAGGTGCTATCTATCATCTGCTTCCCGTAGCCATTAGTTCCGAAGATAGACCTGAGGCGTTCAAGTTCTGTCTTCAGATGTTCTTCGTCGCTTATCCTGTACGCTCTCTTCGTTAGCGTGTGCAGGGTGGACTTCTTCTGCGTGGGGTGATGGTGGGAGGAGACGTGAAGGTACCTGTCCGTATTGGTTGGTTTCCTATACACTTTGTGGCCAAGTTTACCATCAGGTTTTCGATAAACTTCCACGTCGAGAAAAGGCAGCACCGCATTCTTCTCTGTTTCCATTGTAAACTGAATTTTCCTATGCTGTTGGTTAAGGTGCTTGTGGAAGTTCTGTAACTCCTCCGTGGGGCCAGATGACGAACGTATCATCGACATAGCGAAGCCAACAATTTGGGCGTAATGGTGCGGACTGGAGGGCTGTTTCCTCAAATGCCTCCATGAAAATTTCTGCTGCGATAGGCGATAGGGGTGAGCCCATAGCTACACCGTCAGTTTGTTCATAAAATTGGCCTCTCCACTTGAAATAGGTGGTCGTCAGACAGTGGCGCACAAGCTCACATATATCAGGTGCCACGCGTTCTTCTAGGATGTTCACAGTATCTGACACTGGGACATTCGTGAATAGGGATTTGACGTCGAAACTAACCATCAGATCTTGGTCCGTAACACGCATTTCCTTTAGGAGAGACACGAAGTGAGTGGAATCCTTAACGTAGGACTCGGTTTGGTGCACTAGGTGTCGGAGCCTAGGTGCCAGTTCTTTCGCTAGGTAGTAGGTCGGCGAATTTATACTGTTTACTATGGGCCTTAAGGGGAAGTCGGTTTTGTGTACCTTCGGTACACCATACATCCTTGGTGCCTGTGTCACTTGCGGGATGAATCTTCTGGCCTTGTCGAACTTGATTCTAGAGTGCTTCAGCAGTGCCTGCGTCGTTTTGATTACTTTGGCTGTCGGATCTCCCTGAAGTTTCTTGTAGATAGGTTCTGCGAGAATATCTTCCATTCGTTTGTTGTAATCAGTTGTGTCCAAGACTACAGTGGCGTTGCCCTTATCTGCCTGTACCACTACTAAGTGGGGGTTGTCCCTGAGTTCCTTGATGGCATGGTATTCCTCAGCGTTGATGTTTTGCTTCGGTGGCTTTGCTTTATTCAGAACTCTGACCGTTTCCTGCCGGATCTTCTCCGCCTCGGCCTGTGGCAGATGACGTACCGAAGCCTCTACGGATTCTATGATATCTTCTTTTGGAACTCGCTTAGGTGCGACTGCGAAATTCGTCCCCTTGGCCAGAATTGCTGTGGTTGCTTCGCTCAAGGTGTGGCTGGAGAGGTTGACCACTGTCCGTCGCCTGTCCAGCGTCAATGTTTCGTCTGTGGCTTTCTGTTGTAGTTTGTCGTACTTTCTCATCTGGCGGTTAGTAATGCTATTGCTGGTCCTTGATGCTTGCTGAAAGGTTAACCTGTCGTCTTTATCCCAGTCTTCCATCTGAGGTTTTCCGGCCAGAAATAGGTGCAGATCACACAAATTCCTGTTGTGAGCATCGAGACTTATGCGGATGTGGCGGATCCTTTCCCGTAGCAATGCTTTACTGCCTTTAACACAGATATTCCTCGCCTTGTTCTTTTTTATGTGAGACGTCAACCGCAAAGAATACGGCACAACACTCGTGTCTCTGCATCTCTTCAAAAAAGCAAGGTCATTCAGCAGTTTACATCTTTTTAACCGCAGCGCTTCTAACTTCTTGATGTTTCCGTGGATTTCCTGCCCATACAGGTTGGTTAAATGTATGCGTAGGCTTCCGCGGCAGTTGTCTTCTTCAATAAAATTCTTCAGGGTATCAGACCGCGTCGTCATAATTTAAAATGCGCCAACGTTTCGGCCAGCGTTGCAGCTAGCCTTCATCAGGGCCTTACGTTAACTGCTAAATGAACACACTTGATTCCTTAAATAGCTGCACGAGAAAACCGTGTCGTTACTTGATTGGTCGTAAAAGGAGGAGGAGGAGGGGTGAAAGGTATACTTTATTGGTGTTTCCTTTATTATGTATCATTGGCTGAAATAGCTGTTTTCTATTGGTCTTTATATTAATCCACCCTATTGGAGGAGACGCACGAATAGCGAACAGGTGATGGCTGTGACGTCACACTGTTTCCACGCTGTCCAGAAGCCGGCTGCGGCGTGCCATTGCTTTGTGTGCTCGCGACCACTACTGCGGCTCTCCGCGTGTCTGCGTGGGCCGCCACGGCTCTGCCGCCGCTCCGTAGCTCTGCTATTGCAGGCAGCCAAGACCTCGGAAGCTTGTACCCGTCCTCTCTATTCATGTTGGCGGGTCTTTTGGCTATTTCTATCGCCTCTCTAATCTTTCTTTTGAAAGTGAGAGGCTGTTTCGCCAGGACATGGGCTTCTTGAAAAAATATTGGTTTCCCGCACTCGTCTCGGTGTTCCGCCACTGCTGACTTAGTGTGTTGTTTCAGGCGGATATATCTTTCATGTTCCGAGAGCCTTGTGCTAATCGGACGTCCCGTCTCACCTATGTAGACGAATCCACACGCACAACCAATTTCATACACGCCAGCTGTGTGTATTTTGTCAACTGCATCCTTGGTAGAACCGAGCATGTCTGATATTTTGTTTCTGCTTCGGAAAATTGGTTTGATGTCGGCTTTTCGTAGAATTTTGCCAATACGTTCGGTGACCCCTTGTACATATGGTAACACAGCAATGCTCTGTGCCTCCTTCTCCTCTTCCCTATTAGTCTTCTCCCTTGTCGACAAGGTGCTATCTATCATCTGCTTCCCGTAGCCATTAGTTCCGAAGATAGACCTGAGGCGTTCAAGTTCTGTCTTCAGATGTTCTTCGTCGCTTATCCTGTACGCTCTCTTCGTTAGCGTGTGCAGGGTGGACTTCTTCTGCGTGGGGTGATGGTGGGAGGAGACGTGAAGGTACCTGTCCGTATTGGTTGGTTTCCTATACACTTTGTGGCCAAGTTTACCATCAGGTTTTCGATAAACTTCCACGTCGAGAAAAGGCAGCACCGCATTCTTCTCTGTTTCCATTGTAAACTGAATTTTCCTATGCTGTTGGTTAAGGTGCTTGTGGAAGTTCTGTAACTCCTCCGTGGGGCCAGATGACGAACGTATCATCGACATAGCGAAGCCAACAATTTGGGCGTAATGGTGCGGACTGGAGGGCTGTTTCCTCAAATGCCTCCATGAAAATTTCTGCTGCGATAGGCGATAGGGGTGAGCCCATAGCTACACCGTCAGTTTGTTCATAAAATTGGCCTCTCCACTTGAAATAGGTGGTCGTCAGACAGTGGCGCACAAGCTCACATATATCAGGTGCCACGCGTTCTTCTAGGATGTTCACAGTATCTGACACTGGGACATTCGTGAATAGGGATTTGACGTCGAAACTAACCATCAGATCTTGGTCCGTAACACGCATTTCCTTTAGGAGAGACACGAAGTGAGTGGAATCCTTAACGTAGGACTCGGTTTGGTGCACTAGGTGTCGGAGCCTAGGTGCCAGTTCTTTCGCTAGGTAGTAGGTCGGCGAATTTATACTGTTTACTATGGGCCTTAAGGGGAAGTCGGTTTTGTGTACCTTCGGTACACCATACATCCTTGGTGCCTGTGTCACTTGCGGGATGAATCTTCTGGCCTTGTCGAACTTGATTCTAGAGTGCTTCAGCAGTGCCTGCGTCGTTTTGATTACTTTGGCTGTCGGATCTCCCTGAAGTTTCTTGTAGATAGGTTCTGCGAGAATATCTTCCATTCGTTTGTTGTAATCAGTTGTGTCCAAGACTACAGTGGCGTTGCCCTTATCTGCCTGTACCACTACTAAGTGGGGGTTGTCCCTGAGTTCCTTGATGGCATGGTATTCCTCAGCGTTGATGTTTTGCTTCGGTGGCTTTGCTTTATTCAGAACTCTGACCGTTTCCTGCCGGATCTTCTCCGCCTCGGCCTGTGGCAGATGACGTACCGAAGCCTCTACGGATTCTATGATATCTTCTTTTGGAACTCGCTTAGGTGCGACTGCGAAATTCGTCCCCTTGGCCAGAATTGCTGTGGTTGCTTCGCTCAAGGTGTGGCTGGAGAGGTTGACCACTGTCCGTCGCCTGTCCAGCGTCAATGTTTCGTCTGTGGCTTTCTGTTGTAGTTTGTCGTACTTTCTCATCTGGCGGTTAGTAATGCTATTGCTGGTCCTTGATGCTTGCTGAAAGGTTAACCTGTCGTCTTTATCCCAGTCTTCCATCTGAGGTTTTCCGGCCAGAAATAGGTGCAGATCACACAAATTCCTGTTGTGAGCATCGAGACTTATGCGGATGTGGCGGATCCTTTCCCGTAGCAATGCTTTACTGCCTTTAACACAGATATTCCTCGCCTTGTTCTTTTTTATGTGAGACGTCAACCGCAAAGAATACGGCACAACACTCGTGTCTCTGCATCTCTTCAAAAAAGCAAGGTCATTCAGCAGTTTACATCTTTTTAACCGCAGCGCTTCTAACTTCTTGATGTTTCCGTGGATTTCCTGCCCATACAGGTTGGTTAAATGTATGCGTAGGCTTCCGCGGCAGTTGTCTTCTTCAATAAAATTCTTCAGGGTATCAGACCGCGTCGTCATAATTTAAAATGCGCCAACGTTTCGGCCAGCGTTGCAGCTAGCCTTCATCAGGGCCTTACGTTAACTGCTAAATGAACACACTTGATTCCTTAAATAGCTGCACGAGAAAACCGTGTCGTTACTTGATTGGTCGTAAAAGGAGGAGGAGGAGGGGTGAAAGGTATACTTTATTGGTGTTTCCTTTATTATGTATCATTGGCTGAAATAGCTGTTTTCTATTGGTCTTTATATTAATCCACCCTATTGGAGGAGACGCACGAATAGCGAACAGGTGATGGCTGTGACGTCACACTGTTTCCACGCTGTCCAGAAGCCGGCTGCGGCGTGCCATTGCTTTGTGTGCTCGCGACCACTACTGCGGCTCTCCGCGTGTCTGCGTGGGCCGCCACGGCTCTGCCGCCGCTCCGTAGCTCTGCTATTGCAGGCAGCCAAGACCTCGGAAGCTTGTACCCGTCCTCTCTATTCATGTTGGCGGGTCTTTTGGCTATTTCTATCGCCTCTCTAATCTTTCTTTTGAAAGTGAGAGGCTGTTTCGCCAGGACATGGGCTTCTTGAAAAAATATTGGTTTCCCGCACTCGTCTCGGTGTTCCGCCACTGCTGACTTAGTGTGTTGTTTCAGGCGGATATATCTTTCATGTTCCGAGAGCCTTGTGCTAATCGGACGTCCCGTCTCACCTATGTAGACGAATCCACACGCACAACCAATTTCATACACGCCAGCTGTGTGTATTTTGTCAACTGCATCCTTGGTAGAACCGAGCATGTCTGATATTTTGTTTCTGCTTCGGAAAATTGGTTTGATGTCGGCTTTTCGTAGAATTTTGCCAATACGTTCGGTGACCCCTTGTACATATGGTAACACAGCAATGCTCTGTGCCTCCTTCTCCTCTTCCCTATTAGTCTTCTCCCTTGTCGACAAGGTGCTATCTATCATCTGCTTCCCGTAGCCATTAGTTCCGAAGATAGACCTGAGGCGTTCAAGTTCTGTCTTCAGATGTTCTTCGTCGCTTATCCTGTACGCTCTCTTCGTTAGCGTGTGCAGGGTGGACTTCTTCTGCGTGGGGTGATGGTGGGAGGAGACGTGAAGGTACCTGTCCGTATTGGTTGGTTTCCTATACACTTTGTGGCCAAGTTTACCATCAGGTTTTCGATAAACTTCCACGTCGAGAAAAGGCAGCACCGCATTCTTCTCTGTTTCCATTGTAAACTGAATTATCCTATGCTGTTGGTTAAGGTGCTTGTGGAAGTTCTGTAACTCCTCTTCTCCGTGGGGCCAGTTGACGAAAGTATCATCGACATAGCGAAGCCAACAATTTGGGCGTAATGGTGCGTCTCCTCCAATAGGGTGGATTAATATAAAGACCAATAGAAAACAGCTATTTCAGCCAATGATACATAATAAAGGAAACACCAATAAAGTATACCTTTCACCCCTCCTCCTCCTCCTTTTACGGCCAATCAAGTAACGACACGGTTTTCTCGTGCAGCTATTTAAGGAATCAAGTGTGTTCATTTAGCAGTTAACGTAAGGCCCTGATGAAGGCTAGCTGCAACGCTGGCCGAAACGTTGGCGCATTTTAAATTATGACGACGCGGTCTGATACCCTGAAGAATTTTATTGAAGAAGACAACGGCCGCGGAAGCCTACGCTTACATTTAACCAACCTGTATGGGCAGGAAATCCACGGAAACATCAAGTAGTTAGAAGCACTGCGGTTAAAAAGATGTAAACTGCTGAATGACCTTGCTTTTTTGAAGATATGCAGAGACACGAGTGTTGTGCCGTATTCTTTGCGGTTGACGTCTCACATAAAAACGAACAAGGCGAGGAATATCTGTGTTAAAGCCAGTAAAGCATTGCTTCGGGAAAGGATCCGCCACATCCGCATAAGTCTCGATGCTCACAACAGGAATTTGTGTGATCTGCACCTATTTCTGGCCGGAAAACCTCAGATGGAAGACTGGGATAAAGACGACAGGTTAACCTTTCAGCAAGCATCAAGGACCAGCAATAGTATTACTAACCGCCAGATGAGAAAGTACGACAAACTACAACAGAAAGCCACGGACGAAACATTGACGCTGGACAGGCAACGGACAGTGGTCAACCTCTCCAGCCACACCTTGAGCGAAGCAACCACAGCAATTCTGGCCAAGGGGATGAATTTCGCAGTCGCACCTAAGCGAGTTCCAAAAGAAGATATCATAGAATCCGTAGAGGCTTCGGTACGTCATCTGCCACAGGCCGAGGCGGAGAAGATCCGGCAGGAAACGGTCAGAGTTCTGAATAAAGCAAAGCCACCGAAGCAAAACATCAACGCTGAGGAATACCATGCCATCAAGGAACTCAGGGACAACCCCCACTTAGTAGTGGTACAGGCAGATAAGGGCAACGCCACTGTAGTCTTGGACACAACTGATTACAACAAACGAATGGAAGATATTCTCGCAGAACCTATCTACAAGAAACTTCAGGGAGATCCGACGGCCAAAGTAATCAAAACGACGCAGGCACTGCTGAAGCACTCTAGAATCAAGTTCGACAAGGCCAGAAGATTCATCCCGCAAGTGACACAGGCACCAAGGATGTATGGTGTACCGAAGGTACACAAAACCGACTTCCCCTTAAGGCCCATAGTAAACAGTATAAATTCGCCGACCTACTACCTAGCGAAAGAACTGGCACCTAGGCTCCGACACCTAGTGCACCAAACCGAGTCCTACGTTAAGGATTCCACTCACTTCGTGTCTCTCCTAAAGGAAATGCGTGTTACGGACCAAGATCTGATGGTTAGTTTCGACGTCAAATCCCTATTCACGAATGTCCCAGTGTCAGATACTGTGAACATCCTAGAAGAACGCGTGGCACCTGATATATGTGAGCTTGTGCGCCACTGTCTGACGACCACCTATTTCAAGTGGAGAGGCCAATTTTATGAACAAACTGACGGTGTAGCTATGGGCTCACCCCTATCGCCTATCGCAGCAGAAATTTTCATGGAGGCATTTGAGGAAACAGCCCTCCAGTCCGCACCATTACGCCCAAATTGTTGGCTTCGCTATGTCGATGATACTTTCGTCATCTGGCCCCACGGAGAAGAGGAGTTACAGAACTTCCACAAGCACCTTAACCAACAGCATAGGAAAATTCAGTTTACAATGGAAACAGAGAAGAATGGGGTGCTGCCTTTTCTCGACGTGGAAGTTTATCGAAAACCTGATGGTAAACTTGGCCACAAAGTGTATAGGAAACCAACCAATACGGACAGGTACCTTCACGTCTCCTCCCACCATCAACCCACGCAGAAGAAGTCCGCCCTGCACACGCTAACGAAGAGAGCGTACAGGATAAGCGACGAAGAACATCTGAAGACAGAACTTGAACGCCTCAGGTCCATCTTCGGAACTAATGGCTACGGGAAGCAGATGATAGACAGCACCTTGTCGACAAGGGAGAAGACTAATAGGGAAGAGGAGAAGGAGGCACAGAGCATTGCTGTGTTACCATATGTATAAGGGGTCACCGAACGTATTGGCAAAATTCTACGAAAAGCCGACATCAAACCAATTTTCCGAAGCAGAAACAAAATATCAGACATGCTCGGTTCTACCAAGGATGCAGTTGACAAACTGCACACAGCTGGCGTGTATGAAATTGGTTGTGCGTGTGGATTCGTCTACATAGGTGAGACGGGACGTCCGATTAGCACAAGGCTCTCGGAACATGAAAGATATATCCGCCTGAAACAACACACTAAGTCAGCAGTGGCGGAACACCGAGACGAGTGCGGGAAACCAATATTTTTTCAAGAAGCCCATGTCCTGGCGAAACAGCCTCTCACTTTCAAAAGAAAGATTAGAGAGGCGATAGAAATAGCCAAAAGACCCGCCAACATGAATAGAGAGGACGGGTACAAGCTTCCGAGGTCTTGGCTGCCTGCAATAGCAGAGCTACGGAGCGGCGGCAGAGCCGTGGCGGCCCATGCAGACACGCGGAGAGCCGCAGTAGTGGTCGCGAGCACACAAAGCAATGGCACGCCGCAGCCGGCTTCTGGACAGCGTGGAAACAGTGTGACGTCACAGCCATCACCTGTTCGCTATTCGTGCGTCTCCTCCAATAGGGTGGATTAATATAAAGACCAATAGAAAACAGCTATTTCAGCCAATGATACATAATAAAGGAAACACCAGTAAAGTATACCTTTCACCCGCCCTCCTCCTCCTTTTACGGCCAATCAAGTAACGAGACGGTTTTCTCGTGCAGCTATTTAAGGAATCAAGTGTGTTCATTTAGCAGTTAACGTAAGGCCCTGATGAAGGCTAGCTGCAACGCTGGCCGAAACGTTGCCGCATTTTAAATTATGACGACGCGGTCTGATACCCTGAAGAATTTTATTGAAGAAGACAACAGCCGCGGAAGCCTACGCTTACACGAAATACTCTGTTTCAAAATCCACAAGCTAATCGAGCAAATTTGGGTAAAACATGAAATACCAAAGGAATGGAAGGTAGCTGTGGCGCGCCCCATACATAAAAAGAAAGACAAATCCGTATGTGACAACTACAAGGGCATAGCGCTACTCAACACCTGTTATAAGATCATCTCCAACTGCCTATTAGAACGAATAAAGCCTATAGCAACAGACAATATTGGAGAATACCAAGGAGGTTTCCAGGCAGGGCGATCAACCACGGACCAGATTTTTGTCCTAAAACAGGTCTGTGAAAAAATGTACGAATACGGACGAGAGATGCATCTCCTGTTTGTAGACTTCAAGAAGGCTTACGACAGTATACATAGACCTAGCCTGATTAGAACTATGACAGAGTTTGGTACACCAAATAAGTTGGTCAAACTGGTAGAGGTATGCCTAAATGACACAAAACTTAAGGTTAAGGTAGGCAATCGAATGACAGATAGCTTCCAAGTTTTAACAGGATTACGCCAAGGAGGTGGGCTATCACCTGTCCTCTTCAACCTGGCACTTGAGAAGGTAATGCGGGATTTCAACAAAGAAAATATCAAGGGCATTCGAATTGGTAATGAACACATTACGTATCTGGCCTATGCAGACGACATTGCACTATTAGCATGCACACAAGAAGATCTGAAGAGAAGTATCCAGACCTTGGAGTTATTGGCAGCTAGGATCGGTCTACAAATTAGCTCTGAAAAGACGGAGTATATGACCATAGGAAGAAAGATCCAGAACTCTGAAGATTTAATTGTGAACAACACCAGGTATAAACAAGTGAAAGAGTTCAAATACCTTGGATCATTTTTTACAGAAGTAACATCAACTGAAGCAGAGATCAAAGCACGACTGCAGGCGGGAAACAGATACTATCACTCTCTAGAATCTATATTAAAATGTAGAAGTGTCTCGCAACAACTAAAGCTACGGTTGTATAAGGCATTAATAATGCCAGTAGTACTTTATGGTTCTCAAACCTGGAGCACTCGAAAACAAGACCTTAAGCGACTGCTAACATTTGAAAGGAATGTCCTCAGGAAAATATTTGGACCAGTCAGAGATCAGACTACTGGAGAATGGAGAAAACGCCATAACACTGAATTAGAAGAGCTGTGAAAGGAGCCTAACATCTTGGGAGTGATGAGAAGCAAAAGACTGCAATGGGCTGGACATGTTATTAGAATGGAGGCAACAAGATGGCCCAAAATCACAATGGACTGGATCCCGTCAGGCAGCAGACCAGTGGCAAGACCTAGAAAGAGGTGGATCGATGGAGTGAGAGAAGACCTGTTGCAGCTGGGAGTCACGGAAAACTGGAGACACATAGCAGAAGACAGAGGCGGATGGAGAGCTCTAACTGTGGTGGCGCGCGGTCCTCTGGGCCTGATCGCGTGAAGATGAAGATGAAGAATGAAGAATAACACTATAATAGAAGGAAGTAGCAAGTGTATTCACAAGAGGGGTGGTTAATGGGTTAGGTGAAGGGCTATGTACCAATGTAGAAGTATTAAACTGGAATTTCCCTAGGTATGGTGCTACCCGTCAGGGAAGGGTCCGTGAGACGGCGTCTGCAGCGCCATCTGCATCTGTAACGTCTGATGAAGAATCCCAACATGCAGCAACCCAACTCCCATAAATCGGTATCTGTTTTATACCCGTAAAAATGTCGAGTTTTGTCCCTACGAACTACGATTTACGGACAGCTTTGGTTTTCTGTTATCACTTGAGGAAAACTGCTTCCGAATGGCATCGAATGCTTGTGTAAGCTTTTGGCGGATATGCTCCTGGGAAAACAGCGTTTCAAGTGGTTAAAAAAATTCAAAAGTGATGAGTCTGATGTAAGAAACGACGATACCAGTTAGGTGTCAGGCTTATTTCACATCTACCCGGCACCCGACACCGTCCGGTGAGGGGCTTACGGGACGTTTCACACCTGGCCGACAGACAATGTGGACGGCTGAACGACAGCCGACAGCCGGGTCGAGGCTGCGGGATGCCAGCGGCCCCCACTGTGTCGGCCCGACGTCGGTGTCGTGTGGATATACCGGTGCAGGTGGGGGGCTTCCAGAACAGTAGAGCGCTACACATATACCCGACAACTATCGTGTGCCGGCCAGTTGTTTTTTGCTTTGTTGGTGGTTCGCTCTGTTGTGGACATTTCTAGTCAAGGCGGAAATTGATATCGAAATCCTTATGACATTAGTTCAGGAACGACCCGTTTTGTGGGACAAGACTTTAGGTGCTTATAGGGACAGAATACAAACAGGGAATGCATGGATCGAAGTTTGCAAAGAATTGAACGAAGTCTTTGAATGGATGTGTGACAAAGACAGAGACTACAATGTTAAGTACAAATCTTTATTTTTTACGTTAAATACAAAAAGAAATTAGATCAGTGGCACATTAAAGTTTAGATAACTGTCATTTCACAGATCCCTCCAGTGTCATAAAATAATCCGTCATCTTTTTTCGTACATTAGTGAAAGAAATTCCCCCACGTACACGTTCACTTCTTGTTATACTTTCAACTCCAGTTATGGACAGAGTACCTTCGGTATTGCGCAAAACAACACACGCCTTGAAAATCTCAAGAGCAAAATCGGTTTTAAATTTATACCTCTGTGGGAAATCCTCCATTTCTTAGTCAGTATTCCAAATGAACATTCTGTGCACCGCTGGGCTCTTGACAGGGGATAATTGAACACTCTTAAGCAACTGTTAATTGGTGCCCAGAGGATGATCGTAGAAGCTGTTGATGCTGTCTAAACGTTTCATCACCAATAAAAAATTAAGGTACCTTTGGACTTACTGAACTCTGAAGGCACCTGTCTTCAGGAATTAAGTTATTTCCGTCAGTGATTTCCACAAAGAACATTCTTTAAATATAGTAGAGCCACTCTCTTTACCATAACTGCCGATATCTACGTTGATAAATCTATAGACAGAGTCAGCCACAGCCGTCAACACTATAGACGAATATCCTTTGTAACTGTAGTACAAATGAGTTACACGGATCATCGATGGAGGATACGAATGTACTTTCCATCTACAGCTCCAACACAGTGAGGAAAATTTTCTCGTTGCTCACATTTTCCAACAATGTTTTCAAAGTAATCTTTGGTGGGTAGAGGCACACATTGATAATGCAAAGAGCAAATAGCTTGGCACACATCTGACTATTTTACTGATTGTGGAAATATTTAACCAATGTTATAATTTTTTAAGGAGATAGCAAAACTATACATAATATTTTTTTAAAAAAATTTAGCTATTGTTTTCTTTTCCACTCACGTGACTGTAATTGGAATTCGGAAATTTGTTGTAAAGTCTTATGGGACCGAACTTCTGAGGTCATCGGTCCCCAAGCGTACACACTACCTAATCTAACTTAAGCTAACTTACGCTCTGGACAACACACACACACACACACACACACACACACACACACACACACACACACACACACACCCATGCCCGAGGGAGGACTCGAACCCTCAACGGGAGCAGCACGGACCGTGACAAGGCGCCCTAGACCGTGCGCTACCCTGCGCGGCTGACTCTAATTGCCAACATTTGTATAGGCTGGATACATTCTCAGAAGGATGTATTAAGGCGTTGAATGGAACTCTTCATTCGTGCACGTATATCGTCAAAAGTTCGTAAACTCATCCGAAAATAATTAAAAATTTTTTTCATCTCCCCTTAATTTCTCAAAAAGAACAAAGAATGCACCAACTTCGTCTCTTCTCATATTGAGTGGATAGAAGCAATGCACTCTTCTTCTACGGCTTTTCAAACGTCTGTACAAGAGATACCACGCTAATAGCTGGTCGTGCTCCATTTGTAGTCGAGGTCAACTGAATATGCACAAGGCACGGATGGACGGCACGGCACGCCGTGCGACTGCAGGCTATGTGTGAAGAGGCGGTAGTTCCCGTGTCGGCCAGGCAAAAATACCGGCTTCTCGGCTGCCGGGTTGATGTGAAATAAGCTGCAGCGGCTGGAGGTTTGTGGAGAGCCGGCGAGGAATGGAGCGAGTGGGGACGCAGCTGCCGCCACTGTCCAGCGCAGACTGAAGTGCGAATCGCCTGGCCAGATGTTGCGGAAGCCCTGCCTGAGCCAGCGGCTAGCGGCAACTCGTCATCAGCACGTACGGTACTTCCTCCAACCAGTGGGCAGACGGTGCCTGCCGTCGTGGTTCTTGTGGCTGCGCACGAGGGATGTCAGCCTGTGGAGGCTGTCCGAGCACGGTGGCACACTGAGAAAGAGAGAGAAACAGACTAACTGGCCGGGCTACAAGGCAACATCGGTTCTGTGCGAGGGTTGTGGTTCTGAACATTGCCCCAGTACCTGTACCATTTGGTATTGTTCTGTGTGTGATTGTCATAGGGGCAATGCCATTCCCAATTCATACAGTGCTATCTTGTTGCACAGATGACAAAATAGATATCGAAATAGACGACAGAGGGATAGAGAAACAATTAAAATCGCTCAAAAGGGGAAAGGCCGCTGGACCTGATGGGATACCACTTCGATTTTACACAGAGTACGCGAAGGAACTTGCCCCCCTTCTTGCAGCGGTGTACCGTAGGTCTCTAGAAGACCGTAGCGTTCCAAAGGATTGGAAAAGGGCACAGGTCATCCCCATTTTCAAGAAGGGACGTCGAACAGATGTGCAGAACTATAGACCTATATCTCTAACATCTATCAGTTGTAGAATTTTGGAAGACGTATTATGTTCGAGTATAGTGACTTTTCTGGAGACTAGAAATCTACTCTGTAGGGAATCAGACGGTCGTGTGAAACCCAGCTCGCGCTATTCGTCCACGAGACTCAGAGGACCACAGACACGGGTTCCCAGGTAGATGTCGTGTTTCTTGACTTCCGCAAGGCGTTCGATACAGTTCCCCACAGTCGTTTAATGAACAAAGTAAGAGCATATGGACTATCAGACCAATTGTGTGATTGGATTGAAGAGTTCCTAGATAACAGAACGCAGCATGTCATTCTCAATGGAGAGACGTCTTCCGAAGTAAGAGTGATTTCAGGTGTGCCGCAGGGGAGTGTCGTAGTACCGTTGCTATTCATAATGTACATAAATGACCGGAAGTTCACTGAGGCTTTTTGCAGATGATGCTCTGATATATCGAGAGGTTGTAACAATGGAAAATTTTACTGAAATGCAGGAGGATCTGCAACGAATTGACGCATGGTGCAGGGAATGGCAATTGAATTTCAGTGTAGACAAGTGTAATGTTCTGCGAATACATAGAAAGAAAGATCCTTTATCATTTAGCTACAACATACCAGGTCAGCAACTGGAAGCAGTTAATTCCATAAATTATCTGGGAGTACGCATTAGGAGTGATTTGAAATGGAATGATCATATAAAGTTGATCGTCGGTAAAGCAGATGCCAGACTGAGATTGGAAGAATCCTAAGGAAATGCAATCCGAAAACAAAGGAAGTAGGTTACAGTACGATTGTTCGCCCATTGCTTGAATACTGCTCAGCAGTGTGGGATCCGTACCAGCAAGGGTTGATAGAAGAGATAGAGAAGAAGATCCAACGGAGAGCAGCGCGCTTCGTTACAGGATAATTTGGTAATCGCGAAAGCGTTACGGAGGTGATAGATAAACTCCAGTGGAAGACTCTGCAGGAGAGACGCTCAGCAGCTCGGTACGGGCTTTTGTTGAAGTTTCGAGAACATACCTTCACCGAGGAGTCAAGCGGTATATTGCTCCCTCCTACGTATATCTCGCGAAGAGCCCATGAGGATAAAATCAGAGAGATTAGAGCCCACACAGAGGCGTACCGACAATCCTTCTTTCCACGAACAATACGAGACTGGAATAGAAGGGAGAACCGATAGAGGTACTCAAGGTACCCTCCGCCACACACCGTCAGGTGGCTTGCGGAGTATGGATGTAGATGTAGGTGTAGATCTTGAAGTACACTTCTAACGTGGAGCATTATTGCATCATTGCTAAGCTGGTGTTAGGTGGTTTCCTCATATTTAGTCTGTGATCTCGAGCTTCTGCAGCAGCGGAACCGTTTGTGTTGCCTCCATATTCCAGTAACGTGTGGCCCTTCTCTGCACTAGACGAAATTATTATTGTCACGACATTACGTGTGGAACGCTGAATTAATTTAAGCTTTTGGGAGTTTTCTGTGTACCTGTTGCTTTCCTAAGCTTGGAGCTGTTTTGTTATTATTGTTCCGTACACTAAATATTTCTAGGTTTGCTGACGGATTATGTGTGTTCATTTTATTGTGATGCCACGTTAATTGTCCTTATCAAGAGTGCATTTAGTGTAAGATAGCCTGTCTCGTTTCTAAAGTAACGTTTAGTTCATCATTTTATTGTAGTGATGTTTGCGGAATTTGAGCGCAAGAAATATACCTGTATTACTGACACTGAAGCGCTCTGATTAATTTTTATATCATTAATAAGTTATAATTAGGTCTTTACGTATTTGCACCTCCACAACTCCCATCTTTTCCTGCGTCACAACTTTGTATTTTTCGCCACCGACTGCTAATTCACAAAACTAGTACCGACCGCACAGCCTTGATTAATCATGTTAGACATTATGTTGAACACTGATTTTACTTCTGCACTTGTTCCATTCACTTGGTACACTCGCGTCTTTGTTGCATTTTCGACATTCTGACCCAGATGTTTCTGAATTCCCACGTCGCCCGTCGTTGCTCCATTCTTTACTACCCTCCGTCTACAGTGACGTGGTGTTCCTTCCGCCGGATACGTCTAATTGCGTCGCATGATTACGTGAACAGCAATGGATTTGATAGCAACAAAATATGCGTCTTTCACGTGATCGTCAGAGAAGTACAATACCCTTCTCGATAATTCCTTTTATTTACGGCACTTTTAAAATCAAACAAGTATATCAGAGGGGTATTGAGTGCATGGACGAATTTTGATATTGATTTACGTGTAAACCATCCTAATCAACTGTGCATCCTCTGAAAGGGCACGGCCGACTTCCTTCCCCATCCTTCCCTAATCCGATGAGACCGATGACCACGCAGTCTGGTCTCCTTACCCAAACCAACCAACCAACCAACTGTGCATCAATAAAAATGTGAGGTGAGATCTGAGATCTCCAAGGATATTTTCACCTTACGATGGTAATCAGCACCTGATAAGGGACCGTAAGAGAAAACAACTAACATTACACATACACGACGAACGAAACAAACTGGAAGAAGAAGCCGCAAGGGTCTACATAATCAGCACCTGCAGAAGAGCTTGCTCACTTCCTCGACCTGGTTTCAGTTCTAGGATCGTCTGAAAGTCTCTCCATGGCGGCCACTAGCGTTCTCCTAAAAACTGATGTATTCAGAGAGAGAGAGACGGAGAGAATGTGACCTTTCTGTTTTGAGATCAAAATAAAAGAAGTCGCTACTCTAGTGTGGTTCATCGGTTGTGTTCGGCCCGTCCCTGAGAATTTTAACTGCGTGTGATCACAGTATTTATACAGTTGCAGTAAATACGTTCTTAATATTTGAATCTACGCGTTTATTATTCATCGCACGACGAGTTTTTGAGGTTTTGTTCCGTGACTGGATGTCAATTTTTACTTTTTATTGCTCTCGAGAGCAATAATACTGAACTGGAAATGAAAATTGTCTCCTGTTGATGCAGCAGTTTATACGAAACGTGTCGCGGTAATAAATATTAAAGTTCGTTGCCGGTAATCAAATGTTTGTTTATTCATAATTTCAACACGGTGTTACGGACGGGGTCACTGTTAATACAGTTACGAGTTGAATATACTTTTCTTGTAATGTTTGGCGTTCACCACAAGCCAATGTCAGGGTCTCGTCTCTAAAGAGACAACTTTTTCTCTGTGTGATACTTCACTATGTTTTACAAGATTTTTTTAACTAACTTGGAAGTCTCTTTACATAATCATTCTTTGTGTGAATGAAACTCAACCGAGCTGAGAGCAGAACAAGTTGACAATTAACCCTAGAATACTATCGTAGAGTAGTGTATTCCACACTCATTTATCTCTTAAACATTTCTTAAGGATAGCAGCACTTTGTTAATTTGGATTCCGCGCAATCTTTGGGTAGTTAGAGACCTATCCAACAGCGGAAAGAATCTTGTCTGACGTGGTTGCGTTTCTCGCTAGCAGCAATCTTGTGACGCAGTAGATGACAGTATCGTGTGTTATCGCATTCCCGCTTTTATGAAATGTTTTTATACTGATATAATAATAATTTCGTGTGTTTTAGTGGCCTAACACAAGTCTTTCTTTTGGGAGCCACTTTGGTGACTTTTGTATCACTAATCTATCCCAATTATCCAACCAGGAATCTGAACAATGTGAGGTTCCTGGACACTCGTCAGGTCGTGGCTGCATTATAGGGAGACTGAAAATGTTTACAGTGCAGCAGGTTTCGATCCCGTGACCTCTCTGTTACCAGGCATGCGCTTTACCACTACTCTGCTATGCTCGACTTGTAACACTGTGCTAGCGTTCTGATAAAAACAAGAGTAATTATAATAATACTAATAGGCCCAATAATAATATATCACACAGGTGCAAGAAAGGAGTGCCAGATCATTTGTATCTATCAATCAGATGTGCTGAAAACGGCGAAGAAATAGCTATCAGATGAGCGAGTTCTCAGGATATTTTAGTATGAAGACCAAAGTGATACTGAAGGAAGAGACGAATGTTGAGGAAATGAAATAGACGAAAGTGAAAGCAGCAGTGATTAAATGATATTGTGTGAAAATAACGCCAAACTACACTCCAACAGCCCATCTCAAATGGAAAGTTGCTAGACCACGAAGAACGACAGATGGAGAACGGTTGATTATGAAAAATGTGACGAGCTGTCTGTGCTGTAACCGAGGGGGCGCATAGGCTCCATGCCGTATACCTGTGCCATTTGGGTTGCCTGGTCCGCCAGGCGGTTCGATCGACTGGGTAGCCAATCTGCGTGTCTACTTTCGTAGCCAACTCTCAGTCCTCTAGCTACGCCAAGCGCAAGAGGACAACAGCCTGGTATCAGTCTCCGAGGGCCGCAGCCGGGCTTAGAAGAACTTCCTGGAAGTGTGTACGTACCGGATTAGGACGTCGGTTTAGAGTTATGCTTGTCAAATAATGCACCTGACGTCAGATCTCCCCACACGAGAGTTAAGTATTGTACGAGGGCTATTGGAAAGTGCGGTCCGATCGGTCGTGAAATGAGAACCACAGCGAAAATCAAAAATGTTTTATTAGCAACAGTAACTACACCTTGCAGTAATTTCTCTAAACAGTCACCGCTTCGCGTTAGCATAGTACCAGCTTTCCAATACCCTCGTCATAGAAGGTAACCGCCTATGCTTTCTGCCAGTTCTCTACAGTGGTCTGCAACTCGTTGTCTGTATCAAAATGTTGTCTTCACAGCCAGCGGTTCACGTGAGCAGAGGGATGGAAATCAGAGGGCGTCGAATCAAGGCTGTATCGGGGGAGGGGGGGGGGGGGGTGATCAAAACCGCTGCAGGAGCGTTCTCATATCCTCTACAGTGTGCGACTAATAACTGTCGTGAAGAAAGTAATCCATTACAGATACGTTATGTGGGTTTGCATGAAATCAGGCGAAATCTCTCAGCAGGCACTCATACCTGGCGGGAGACACTCTATTCCAGGCATCTTTACTTGCTTTTTGTACCCTCAGGACTGAAAAGAGCGACGAGACGCTATCGACGGTCATGCTAGGCGCACTATCCAACATACCTGTGCAGAGTTTCATCGGATTATCACTGTGGCTTCCATTTCGCAACCGATCGGACTTTTCTCACCGAATAACCTTCGTATATAACAGCGGCCGTAACAAACAGTGTGGACATTGAGCATGAGCACTCAATAGTTGTGAGTGGTAGCCTTTGTGTTGGAATTAAAATAGTAGCTCCCACGTGTGGATTGCTGTTCCAAGTTCGTCAAGCATGTCGAGTTCCTTTCCTCTGTTATCTCCTCTATGTTTTCTTCTATGTCTTTCAGATGGTGACTAGTTTCATAAATGTGTTTGGCAACAACCGATATGCCGTAGTTGCCCAGTTTATTAGCGTCTGCATGCTCCCTATACCGTGGCAAAGCTCGTTTCATACATGCACACGGTATGGTATTTTACAAACACCTGCCTGTTGACATTCACTTATCCGGTTGCCAGCTTCATCCTTTATGTGGTGTCACCGCCAGACACCACACTTGCTAGGTGGTAGCCTTTAAATCGGCCGCGGTCCGTTAGTATACGTCGGACCCGCGTGTCGCCACTATCAGTGATTGCAGACCGAGCGCCGCCACACGGCAGGTCTAGAGAGATTTCCTAGCACTCGCCCCAGTTGTACAGCCGACTTTGCTAGAGATGGTTCACTGACAAATTACGCTCTCATTTGCCGAGACGATAGTTAGCATAGCCTTCACCTACGTCATTTGCTACGACCTAGCAAGGTGCCATTATCATTTGCTGTTAATCTTGTGATGCATGTACAGTCAGACCGATGTTCACCAATTATGGATTAAAGGTAAGTATTCCTGAAGCTACGTACTTATCTTGATAGTATAATTACTTTACCTGTTCCAGACCTCACGCCAGCCTGCGTGAGTTTAAAAGCGTGCCTTTCGGCTTCCTCCAAACCCCGTGAATTGGCTCCTGCCAATTCACAGCACAGTCCATGGCCCTAGACCGCTCGTCTAATCCCGCGCGGCTGTTTAATAATGTTTACTTCATTTAACCTATATTTTGCAGTGATTGGAACATTATTGGCGCTATTCGCAATGCTTATAAACGCTGTCTCTTTATAAAGAATGATAATACTCCATTTTGTAAGATTGGCGTTAGTACTATAAGAATTATATTCTGTAGATAACCATTGGTTTGGCGTGTCTCCATTTCCTTTATAACATCTTTGGAATGTTATGGAACGGTTGATGGCTCAGTGCAAACTGTCGGAGCCGTACACATGTTTATGAATTAGCGGTGCACGGAAAGACAGCTGATGCGACCAGTTTTCATCGCTTCACGGAGGGAACGCTTTGGTTGACTGGTGATAGCATGGATAAGCGGAGCAGAGAATCTGATGCAGCCATTTTTAAACTTAGATGAGGACTTCTTGTTCAAACATTTTCATTCGTTTTTAATATTTTGACATTGTGTGCTTTCGAATGGCATGTTTTGTAGGATTAGCTTAAACAGCCAGATGATGGGAATTAGACTACCGAAGCGCGTTGCTGAGAAATATGTACCTAATATTAGTGGTTTTATTCTAAAGTATTTACAAAGCTTATTTTAATAACCTCTGCCTCCGGTTCTTGAGATGGGGAACACTAGACTTGTACGTGTGTTAAGTGTTGTAGTACGCTAAAGGCTAGCAAACATTGCTGCTAAAGTGTGTTTCACAAAAAAGCACAATACTGCAAGCTGCAACACAGACAATGAGCAGAGAGTTCGCAAATTGTTATTTGCAACAGTAATTTTAGTTACTGTGATTTGACATCGTACTGCATTACCGTTTATTGAAGAAAAAATACAAGCTTGCGGAATATCGGAGCAGACCTGCGATTCAATTCAAGACTTTCTTGGAGATAGAACTCAACATGTCGATCTTAAAGTAACTAAAACGATAGTTGTAGAGGTAATATCCGGAGTACCACAGGGAAGTGTGATAGGACCGTTGCTGTTTACAATATACTGTATATAAATGATCTAGTAGAAAGCGTCGGATGCTCTTTAAGGCTATTCGCAGATGATGCAGTTGTCTATACCAAGGTAGCAACGCCTGTAAATAGTAAGACTTCGCAGAACGATCTGCAGGCAATTGAAGAATGGTGCAGGCTTTGGAATTTGACCCTGAACGTGAATAAATGTAACATATTGCGCATACGTAGGAAAAGAAATTCACTACTGTACAGCTACACTATTGGCTCTGAGCACTATGGGACTTAACATCTATGGTCATCAGTCCCCTAGAACTTAGAACTACTTAAACCTAACTAACCTAAGGACATCACACACATCCATGCCCGAGGCAGAGAAAATCCCTGACGCCGCCGGGAATCGAACCCGAGCTACACTATTGATGACAAACAGTAGGAGACTGCGTCTACCGTAAAATATCTAGGCGTAACTATCCAGAGCGACCTTAAGTGGAATGACCATATAAGAAAGATAGTGGGAAAGCAGACACCAGACTCTGCTTCATCGGAAGAATCTTAAGGAAATGTAAATCATCCACGAAAGAAGTGGCGTATGAGGCGCTTGTTCACCCGATTCTTGAGTATTGTCCATCTGTCTGGGGTCCCTATCAGGTGGGACTGATAGAGATAGAGAAGATGCAACGAAGAGCGGCGCGTTTCGTCACGGGATCGTTTAGCTGGCGAGAGAGCGCTACGTAGATGCTAAACAAATTCCACTGGCAGACGTTACAAGAGAGGAATTGTGTATCACGGAGAGATTTACTATTGAAATTTCGGGACACCACTTGTCAGTAGTAGTCAGACAACATATTACTCCCCCCCCCCTCCCCCCCAACCACCACACACACACACAAGCACGTGCGGGCACACACACACACACACACACACACACACACACACACACACACACACACATCTCGCATATTGACCATGAGAAGAAAATTCGAGAAATGAGAGCCAATACAGAGTCTTACCGTCAATTATTCTTCCCACGCAGTATTCGCGAGTGGAACAGGATTGGAGCGATCGGATAGGGGTACCGAAAGTACTCTCCGCCACAAACCATTAGGTGGCTTGCAGAGTATGGTGTAGATGTAGACAACTAGGGTATACAGTTCTCCAGCAAAATATTTACGGGTAGCGCGCATACATGTTGTACAGCAGGGAAAAGACTACAATTAAATTCTTGTGTGTTCTGATCGGAAACGTTTTAACGGGACAAGCAATTATCTCGGCCTGCGAGCTGGAGGAAATTCGGCCTCCGCTGCACCTGCTGAAGCGCAGCCTGTGTGCAGCGTGTGCGCATGCGCGTCCAGCCCGCCCTGCGCTGCCGCGTCCCACTCGCTTCGGCACATAAACAGCGCGCCGCAGCTGCCGCCGCCGCCCGCCAGAGCGGTTATTCATTTGTTTTGCTGTCTGGACAGCGGCGCACAAAAGCGCCGCCGCCGTGATTACTGTTTGCGCGCGCTAAGCTTTTTTATTGTGTCGCGCCGTCAGGGGCGGGCACAATGTAATTGCCACGAAAACTGTAATATCGGTCATCGCTGAAAGCCGCGTCCGCGAACGCTTTTAATACAGGTTTGCGTCATCTCGGCACAGCCGTACGGATGGCACGCTTCGGCGCACTTGCGGCGCTTTGTGTGAAATAATATGAAAATGATCGCAGTTAAGATAACTCTGAAAGCTGAGCGTGCGGCCCGTGTGCTGATATAGTAAATAATGTTGTCGCTGCCTGTCTATTATCATTTAGCGTTAGCACTTTGTAGCTTTGTACAGAAAATTTCTTCGCTTGTAACAGATTTTTAAAAATTGCTTCTAAATATTTTAGGAGACTACAATATGTTAACAACTGGCGAATGCATAACTGCATGACGGCTGTTATAGCAGATACAGAACAATACCAATAAGAAATTTTCATGCGGACCTACACTACTCGCCATTAAAATTGCTACACCACGAAGATGACGTCCTACAGACGCGAAATTTAACCGACAGGAAGAAGATGCTCTGATATGCAAATGATTAGCTTTCCAGAGCATTCACAAGGTTGGCGCCGGTGGAGACACCTACAATGAGCTGACATGAGGTTCGCAGGAGAGCTTCTGTAAAGTTTGGAAGGTAGGAGACGAGGTACTGGCAGAAGTAAAGCTGTGAGTACCGGGTGTGAGTCGTGCTTCGGTAGCTCAGTTGGTAGAGCACTTGCCCGCGAAAGGCAAAGGTCCCGAGTTCGAGTCTCGGTCGGGCACACAGTTTTAATCTGCCAGGAAGTTTCATATCAGCGCACACTCCGCTGCAGAGTGAAAATCTCATTCTGGTGACATGAGGAATGTTTCCAACCGATTTCTCATACACAAACAGCAGTTGACGGTTTTGCCTGGTGAAACGTTGTTGTGATGCCTCGTGTAAGGAGGAGACATGCGTACAATCACGTTTGCGACTTTGATAAAGGTCGGATTGTAGCCTATCGCCGGCCAGAGTGGCCGAGCAGTCCTAGGCGGTACAGTCTAGAACAGCGCGACAGCTACGGTCGCAGGTTCGATCCTGCCTCGCGCATGGATGTTTGTGATGTCCTTAGGTTAGTTAGGTTTAAGAAGCTCTAAGTTCTAGGGGACTGATGGCCTCAGAAGTTAAGTCCCATAGTGCTCAGAGCCATTTTGCAGCCTATAGCGATTGAGGTTTATCGTATCGCGACATTGCTGCTCGCTTTGGTTGAGATCCAATGACTGTTAGCAGAATATGGAATCGGTAGTTTCAGGAGGGTAATACGGTACGCCGTGCTGGATCCCAACGGCCTCGTATCACTAGCAGTCGAGATGATAGGCATCTTATCCGCATGGCTGTAACGGATCGTGCAGCCACGTTTCGATCCCCCCCCCCCTGCGGGTCCGGGGATTAGAATAGGCCCGCGGTATTCCTGCCTGTCGTACGAGGCGACTAAAAGGAGTTTCAACCGTTTCGGCCTTCCATTTGATGGTCCCCCTTGGGGTTTGACCTCCATTTTTCAAAATTCTACAGAAGTACGAGCCTTTTGGGGAAGGACACCTTACGTGGTGTACCACTGGTCCTAAGTGCACTAAGACCTTGGCACTCAGCATTGCACTGGCGTTGTAACCATACCCACTACTCCTCAAATTGGGCCTCAACGCGTGATGGGTTGTCCAAGTTACGCCCATCGTGCATCTCCATCTGCACCAGCGATCATGATGGACTTTCCATGGCACCAGAAATCCAGCACGGTAGCCAGCCCGTTGTGGTGGGGTCGTCATGTACCCTCTAGGTTGTAGCCCCTTGACAACACAGGGATCGTACTGCCGATACCTGAGCTGCACCCTCCCCACGTCGGCCAAGGAGTAGATGCCCGTCTCCTTGGGGCATCAGGACTCCCGGCAATGGTCATCCTGCCAGGTGGCCCTTGCTGCGGCTGGGTGGCGCCCGTGGGGAGAGCCCCTGGTCGGAGTGGGTGGTATCGGGGCGGACGTTTCGCAGATGAAACGTCAACATGTATCAGGTCGCTCTGCGGCCGAGTCTTTCAAAAGAAAAGGTACCGTTTCTAGTTCTGGTTCTCCTGCCCTTTCCCCCTTGGCCACTCCATGGGAGGAGGGACAGGCCCGCCGGCTTGGGGCGAAGTACTTCCCCCGCTATTTGGTCTGTTCTCGAACCGATGGGGGGACGTTCGCCACCTCCAAGCCCATGTTCTTTGTTCAGCACATTGAGGATGTCTTCGGGGAAATCAAGGCTCTCAGCAAGATGCGTTCAGGGTCCGTTCTTCTCAAGACCACCTCCGCCACACAGTCGGCGGCGCTCCAGGCGTGCGACCGCCTAGGGGACATCCCAGTATCCATTGTCCCACATCTGGCACTAAATAGGACGCAGGGGGTTATTTTTCATCGTGACCTCCTGCTACAATCTGATGAGGAGCTCAGGGCCAACCTGGACCGCCGAGGCGTGCATTTCGTCCGGCGAGTCCAGCGCGGCCCCAAAGACCGTCGCATCGACACCGGGGCCTTTATCCTCGCCTTCGAGGGGGACGTTCTCCCGGAGAAGGTAAAGGTGATGTGCTACCGGTGTGACGTGCGCCCTTACGTCCCGCCTCCTATGCGCTGTTTTAGGTGTTTGCGCTTTGGGCACATGTCATCACGGTGTGAGGCTGAGCCCCTTTGTGGCGATTGTGGACGTCCTCTTCGTGAGGAACATACATGCACCCTACCACCTCGGTGCGTTAATTGTCCTGGCGTCCACTCGCCTAGATCCTCAGACTGCCCCGCATATCAGAAGGAGAAGAAGATACAAGAAATCAAAACTTTGGATCGGCTCTCTTATTCTGAGGCCCGGAAGAAGTACGACCGCCTCCATCCCGTGCCATTGACCACTTCGTTCGCCTCAGTTGTGTCCACTCCTTCTGCGGTATCCTCACCCCTATCCTGTCCCCCCTCCGCCTCCTCCGCCCATCAGGGGGCTCTGCCTCCGCCTCCCAAATCCCTCCCTTCCAAATCCTCCTTCCCCGTGGCCCCCACCCCCTCTGCCCCAGGGGCCACCCTTCCTCCTCCTCCTCCTCCCCCCACGCCACCTGAGAAGCGATCCTCTTCTCAGGCGTCCATCGGGGCAACGTTCTGGGCCCCAGCTTCCGAGGTCCGGCGTTCCAAAACGGACCCCGCGCGTGAGGACCTTCTTCAGGTCCAGCCCACCATCCCTGTGCCTCCTCGGCCTTCCAAGAAGGCCTCCAAGAAGAAGTCTCTATCCCCCTCTCCACCCCGGCGCGTTTCGTCTGACGCTCCATCCGTGAGTCGCTGCTCCCGGCCGTCCTCAGTTTCCCCGGGACGCTCTGCTGCCAGGCGCTCCGCCGGCCTTTCGTCGGCAAATGATGCGGCCCCTCCTACACAACCAGGGACAGCGGCCGCGGCTGGCGACGAGTCGATGGAACTGGATCCGCCTCTCGTCGGTTGTAGCGTTGTTCCCTCGCAACCTGGCCCTCCGCGGCCGTCGAGGTGACCAGCTCTTCCCCCGTCTCGTTCCCCCAACCTTTTGACTAGCGATGGCGTTGTTTCATTGGAACATAAGAGGTATTCGATCTAATCGGGAGGAATTACAACTGCTCCTCCACCTGCACTGTCCGCTCGTCCTTGGTCTCCAGGAAACCAAGTTGCGCCCGACTGACCGTATTGCTTTTACCCACTATACCTCGGAGCGGTATGACCTCACCCCTGTGGACGGTATCCCAGCTCATGGTGGGGTCATGTTGCTCATTCGGGACGATGTTTATTACCATCCCATCCCATTGACCACCCCACTCCAAGCAATAGCTGTCCGCATTACTCTTTCTGCTTTTACTTTTTCAGTTTGTACCATCTACACTCCACCGTCATCTGCTGTTAGTCGGGCTGACATGATGCACCTGATCGTTCAGCTTCCCCCGCCGTTCTTATTGTTTGGCGACTTCAATGCCCATCATCCCCTTTGGGGCTCTCCTGCATCCTGACCAAGAGGCTCACTCTTGGCGGATGTCTTCAACCATCTCAATCTTGTCTGCCTCAATACCGGCGCCCCGACTTTCCTCTCGGACTCTACTCATACCTACTCCCACTTGGACCTCTCGATCTGTTCTACCACTCTTGCCCGTCGGTTCGAGTGGTATGTCCTTTCTGACACCTATTCGAGCGACCACTTCCCCTGTGTCGTTCGTCTCCTGCACCACACCCCATCCCCACGTCCTTCGAGCTGGAACGTACTGAAAGCTGACTGGGGACTTTACTCCTCCCTGGCGACCTTTCCGGACCACGATTTTCCCAGTTGTGGCAGTCAGGTCGAATACCTCACGGCTGTTATCATCAATGCTGCCAAACGTTCCACTCCTCGTACTACTTCTTCTTCACGTCGCGTTTCCGTCCCCTGGTGGAACGAGGCTTGTAGGGACGCTATCCGTGCTCGACGACGTGCTTTACGCACCTTTCGCCGCCATCCTACGTTGGCGAATTCTATTGAATACAAACGACTCCGAGCGCAAAGTCGTAGAGTCATCAAAGCCAGCAAAAAAGCTCGTTGGGCCTCTTTCACCAGCTCCTTTAACAGTTTTACTCCCTCTTCTTTCGTTTGGGGTAGCCTGCGCCGGCTGTCGGGCATTAAGGCCCACTCCTCAGTACCTGGCCTGACCTCAGGTAATGAGGTCCTTGTTGATCCTGTGGCTGTCTCCAACGCCTTTGGCCGCTTTTTCGCAGAGGTTTCAAGCTCCGCCCATTACCATCCTGCCTTCCTTCCCAGGAAAGAGGCAGAAGAGGCTCGGCGACCTTTCTTCCACTCGCTGAATCTGGAAACTTATAATGCCCCCTTTACTATGCGGGAACTCGAACGTGCGCTTGCACTGTCCCGGTCCTCTGCTCCGGGGCCAGATGCCATTCACGTTCAGATGCTGGCACACCTTTCTCCGGCGGGCAAAAGCTTCCTTCTTCGTACCTACAATCGCGTCTGGACCGAAGGTCAAGTCCCCATGCGTTGGCGTGACGTCGTCGTTGTTCCTATACCCAAACCCGGGAGGGATAGACACCTTCCTTCCAGTTACCGCCCCATTTCTCTTACAAGCTGTGTCTGTAAGGTGATGGAGCGCATGGTTAATGCTCGGTTAGTCTGGATTCTTGAATCTCGACGACTACTTACTAATGTCCAATGCGGCTTTCGTCGCCGCCGCTCCGCTGTTGACCACCTTGTGACCTTGTCGACATTCATCATGAACAACTTTTTGCGAAGGCGCCAAACGGTAGCCGTGTTCTTTGACTTGGAGAAGGCTTATGATACCTGTTGGAGAGGAGGTATCCTCCGCACTATGCACAGGTGGGGCCTACGCGGCCGCCTGCCCCTTTTTATTGATTCCTTTTTAACGGAACGAAAGTTTAGGGTACGTGTGGGTTCCGTATTGTCCGACGTCTTCCTCCAGGAGAACGGAGTGCCTCAGGGCTCCGTCTTGAGTGTAGCCCTTTTTGCCATCGCGATCAATCCAATTATGGATTGCATTCCACCTAATGTCTCAGGCTCTTTCTTTGTCGATGACTTCGCGATCTACTGCAGTGCCCAGAGAACATGCCTCCTGGAGCGCTGCCTTCAGCGTTGTCTAGACAGCCTCTACTCTTGGAGCGTGGCAAATGGCTTCCGGTTCTATGAAGAGAAGACGGTTTGTATCAACTTTTGGCGATATAAAGCGTTCCTTCCGCCATCCTTACATCTCGGTCCCGTTGTTCTCCCATTCGTGGACACAACTAAGTTTCTAGGGCTCACGTTGGACAGGAAACTGTGTTGGTCTCCACATGTCCCTTATTTGGCGGCCCGTTGTACACGTTCCCTTAATGTCCTCAGAGTTCTTAGCGGTTCATCTTGGGGAGCGGATCGCACTGTCCTGCTTCGCTTGTATCGGTCCATAGTCCGATCGAAGCTGGATTATGGGAGCTTCGTCTACTCGTCCGCTCGGCCATCCCTCTTACGCCGGCTCAACTCCATCCACCATCGGGGGATACGTCTTGCGACCGGAGCCTTCTACACTAGTCCTGTCGAGAGTCTTTATGCTGAAGCTGCCTAGTTACCACTGACCTACCGGCGCGACGTACTGCTGTGTCGGTATGCCTGGCGGCTGTTGTCTATGCCCGACCACCCCTCTTACGAGTCCTTCTTCGCCGATTCTCTCGACCGTCAGTACGGGTTGTATGTGTCTGCCCTGCTGCCCCCCGGAGTCCGCTTCCGTCGCCTGCTTCGACAATTGGATTTTGCCCTCCCTACCACCTTCAGAGAGGGTGAGAGCCCGACACCACCTTGGCTCCAGGCTCCGGTTCCTATTTATCTCGACCTCAGCTCACTCCCGAAGGAGGGTACTCCGGCTGCAGTGTATTGCTCACGGTTTGTCGAACTTCGTGCTCGACTTGCCGGTCACACCTTTATTTACACCGATGGCTCCAAAACTGACGACGGTGTCGGCTGTGCCTTTGTCGTCGGGGCCGCCACCTTTAAATACCGGCTCCTCGACCAATGTTCCAGCTTTACGGCCGAGCTTTTTGCTCTCCATCAGGCCGTTCAGTATGCCCGCCGCCACCGCCATTGATCGTATGTACTCTGCTCTGACTCACTCAGTGGTGGTACGGGGTGCCATTGGTTACATGTCTCAGTCACCTCTTGTTCGCATTGACGGCACTTTGAACAGTGGACGCTACATTTCTGATGTGTTACGGCCCGTGGCTCTACCTTTCATTCGATCCCTGCGAAACCCTACATTTCAGCAGGATAATGCACGACCGCATCTTGCATGTACTGTACGGGCCTTTCTGGATACAGAAAATGTTCGACTGCTTCCCTGGCCAGCACATTCTCCAGAACTCTCACCAACTGAAAACGTCTGGTCAATGGTGGCCGAACAACTGGCTCGTCACAATACGCCAGTCTCTACTCTTGATGAACTGTGGTATCGTGTTAAAGCTGCATGGGCAGCTGTACCTGTACACGCCAACCAAGCTCTGTTTGACTCAATGCCCAGGCGCATCAAGGCCGTTATTACGGCCAGAGGTGATTCTTCAGGGTACTGATTTATGCACCCAAATTGCTTGAAAATGTTAATCACATGTCAGTTCTAGTGTAATATATTTGTCCAATTAATACTTGTTTATCATCGGCATTTCTTCTTGGTGTAGCAATTTTAATGGCCAGTTGTGTATTATATGTGTTACATGAAATGCATTCACAGTTACGAGTACGAACACTTGTCAGCTATGAAAGAGAACGACGTCAATGAATTCTTATGCCGAATCGAATCTCGAGACCTGATTTCACGCTTTATGCAAGCGGTCTCCTGAACTGCTTTGGTAATCCGTTCACGACACAAGACCATACCCAAACTTCCGTGTGTCATTGTTTCTGCGTCACAGCCTGTAGTCGTACACTAAACTAAACTCCGCCCGAACAGACCGTGGAGTCCCAGTGGTACCGACCGGCCGCCGAGTCATCTTCAACCCACAAGCGTCACTGAATGCGGATAAGGAGGGGCATGTGGTCGGCACACCGCTCCCCCGGTCGTACGTCAGTTTACGAGACCGGAGCCGCTACTTCTCAATCAAGTAGCTCTTCAGTTTGCCTCACGAGTGGTGTGTGCATTCCACTCGCCAACAATGGTCGGCATACCTGACGGTCACCCACCCATGTTCTAGCCCAGCCCAACAGCGCTTAACCTCGGCTATATCACGTGAACCGGTGCCACCACAGTGGCAAGGCCATTGGCCTCTACTCGTACACACATTATGTAATTCCTGAACAGGAGAGTATATTTCTAATTGAAAGTCGCCGCCTGGTATAGGCGCATAAATACGATACTGGAGCGCCTGTGTTGTTAAGGAAAATAATGTAGTGTTCCTTCGAACATGAATGCGGTGACTATAACCTTGTTGTTCGTATTCGCAAATGCGAATACGTTTCATATATTTCATAGCGTCTATAGTAGCCGCAGTGGCTGTTTCTCCGGACACGCACCCCTGCAGTGTTCTTCTTAACAACACAAGCATTGCAGTATCCTGTATACGGTTTGTCCATAAATTTTCGCTATCGTTTCCAAAGAAACTTGAAAACTATAATCGACAGAGAATGGTGGTTTGTTGTAAAACGTTTACGACCTCTCAGAGACTCTTCCCTTCGTCCTATGTTGCAGATCTGACTCGGAGTGCATCAGTGTGGCGACAGACCTGGAGAAGGCGCACATCTGTGGCAACGGCACTGCGGACTTCTTGACACCGGCGGAAACGGGCACAGTGACGTGGTTCAACTTTGAAGAGAGAAGAGCTTCCTCGAAGTGCATGTTCCCCTGATTCCCAAGCACGAATGGAGAGAATTCAAGCTGAATTCAACGCAGGATCCAGAAGTCGTCGTAAATCAACCGAAGTGCAGCAAGCAGGGCTGCCCATAAAGTAAATATCTTCAACATTTCACGGCCCTGTCAGCAACTGTATAAATTTTAATTTTAATAATGAACAGCCTCAGTTGCACCGTTTACCTAGAAATTTACCTATGTTTCAGATGGGATAACCCGACCTTCTTTAGTATAACAGTATCTTATTCTGAAGAAGGTTAGGTTATCCCGACCGAAAATAGGTAAATTTCTAGGTAAACGGTGCAACTGAGGCTGTTCATTATTAAAATGCCCATAAAGTGTTACATTTGCGTGCAAAGTGCAGATGGTCCAGCCACTGTGGCCAAACGAACGTGCTCTCCGGTATACGTTCACGTGTTCCATGCTGGCCTATGCAGGTGCTGACAACCTGAAAAAAGCCTGTATTCATATGATGCAACTTTCAGCGTATCTGGACATTTGGATCGCCACAGCATTAGGATGTGGAGTTCCAAAAACCCACCCAAGACACGTGAATATGAATACATCCGTGATAGCCCGAAGCTTAATGTTCGGTATGGCCTAATAAGTCAAAAGGTGACAGGCCCATCATTCTTCGCAGATAAAACCATAATGGGAAATGTTTACCTCGAAATGTTCGAACATTTCCCGTTACGACAAATCGAACAACTGCAGACGCCCATCATCTTTCAGCATGATGGTGCTCCCCACACATTGCGGGATATGCTGCGCGAACATTTCCTGAGATGTGGAAGGGGACGCGACGCTCCCATCGCATACACCCCCCCGCCTCCCCCTCACCCGATGTCAGGCCATCAGTCTTCTTTTTGCTGCATTTCGTCAACGACCGCGTGTACACAACACCAGCCAAAGACACTGTTACCCTTCGCGCTTGAACCAATGGAACAACAGAACTGTTGATGCTGCAAAGACGACTCGAACATCGCCTTGATGTTCTTACGAGCAGTGAGTGGACCGCACTTTAATTTCTCGCATAGTGAAAACGCTAAACCTATTACGACAATCCGCGAGGCTCCATCTCTTACAGTTTCCAAGTTATAATATTTTGAAACAGTCTTGGGAATTTATGGAGTTCTTGCATGTAACCGCGTCACTGCACATGCAAAAAATGGTATTAGGGCTCTTGCTGATAGGTTTTATAGAAAATTGATGTTCCCGCTTTCCAAGCAGCAATAATCTGGGTCAGACGTGTTTCTCGCCCCGTCCGTATTATCTCCAAAGCTGCTGAAATTAAAGTACTCTCCCCTACGAGCACCTGAATAACGCTAACTTTCAATCGAAACAGTCTTTTGTCGACCCAGCATAGGTACAGGATAATTCTACGAATTCCATGACTTGTGCTGTATGCATTACCGTCTCGAATAAAACAGAGGCAGGCGACTTAATTCTGCACGTAGATCTATGCAACTAAACATCGGTTTGCAAATTCATGTGTGAACATTTCATCAACTCGCCCTACGAATCAGCTGAGTAGAGAACTTGCAGAAGACAAAGCAAATAAACGACTGCACACAGGTCTTTAACCTGTCATTTGTTTCGTGCCTGGTCTTTGAAAGAAACCGTGAAGAAGCTAAATACACGGTAAAATAACAATAAAGTTCGGGGAGCCACTTACAGTGATTCTCAGATTATAGGCGCAGAAGAAGATGTAACTAAAAAGACAATCATTATGTATGAGTTTGTGAACTTGGCTTGTTCAGTCTCTGCATAGGCGCCGATGCGTACACGTATTAAATATTTGGGTGTAACTTAAATAGTACAATGTTTAGAGTGAACAGAAAAAATGTTAAATATGTATAAATATTTCAAAGATTTGAAAGAACCTCACTAAGTCGTGTGCTAATGTCAAAGAGATCAGTTCCGTTGATACACACTGGCGAGTGCCGACAATGTACTAGGTGACAATTATTGAACTCTATGAAAAAAACGTAAACTACGTCGTGCACAGACTTTACTCAGCAGGTAAACGTCACTACAGACAATCCCATTTAGGCAGGAACATGTTCAATACGCCTGCCATCATTAGCGATGATATGGCGCAGACGAATAGCGAAATTCTGTATGACCTGCTGAAGTATTGGAATATCGATGGTTTCGATGACCTCCTGAATGGCTGCCTGCCTACAGCTTAGCAATGGTCTTGGGGTTATTGCTGCACACCTTGTCTTTAATATATCCCCACAAAAAGGAGTCGCATATCTTCAGATATGCAGTACAAGGCGGCCAATCGAGTCCCATGCCAATGACGTCTGGGTACCCCAGAGCCAGAATGTAGTCCCCAGAGTGCTCCTCCAGGACATCAAACACACATCCGCATCGATGGGGTCGAGGTCCGTCTTGCATGAAACACATCTTGTCGAAATCAGGGTCACTTTGGATAATGTGGATGAAATCATCTTCCAAAACCTTTCCCTAAAGCTCGGAAGTCACCGTGCCATCAAGGAAAAGCGCACTGATTATTTCTTGACTGGACATTCCACACCACATAGTCACCCGTTGAGGGTGAAGAGACTTCTCGAACGCGATATGCGGTTCTCAGTCCCCCAAACCCGCCAATTTTGCTTATTGTCGAACTCATCCAAATAAAAGTGGGCATTGTCGCTAAAGGGAACCATACGTACCATACCAATTCCCATGATGCCCCTCTGCCAACCGTACAGTTTGAACGTCCTAACATATACCGTTCAGAGGTTATGACGAAATTATTTCATATAGTTAAATAATTGTCACCCCGTATATAACACTAACTTAAACATGGTTTCACACACCTAAGTATGTGTCACACACATATATTGCACACATCTCCTGTTCCCTCGACTCCACGTTCATCTCGTCTTCTGGCACACCTCTCTCTCTTTGTCTTCCTGTCCATCACCTCCTGCCCGCTCTATCTATCCATCATCTCCTGGCCTCTCTCTGTGCCATCTCATCCTCTTCCCTCCCTATGTCCAGACTTTGTCCCCTCCTCTGTAGATCCCCTCCCCCCACTCTCAGTCCATCTCCTTTTCTTTGCCTGGCTGCACACATACACCCCGAAACACATTTCGATATCTACGTAGGCTTTCCCGGCGTAATAAGTCTTGAAAGTCTTTTCGGGTTTGCTGCCGGATCCTAAAATCAACTTGACTCGATATTTCGGCGATCCAACTGTTCGCCATCTTCGAACAGTTGGATCGCCGAAATATCGAGTCAAGTTGATTTTAGGATCCGGCAGCAAACCCGAAAAGACTTTCAAGACTTATTACGCCGGGAAAGCCTACGTAGTTACATCAAGTACCTCTACGGGGAGGAGATGGTGAAGTTTGTACAGAAGTTAGATAAACTTCGGAGGAAGAAAGGAAAGCTGTTGAGTACACTCGCCTTCTTGCTGAGATGCCATGACGAAGGTATTATTCCTAATTTCGCCACATTTATTCATCTTATTAACAGTAAGAGAGCTAATAGGATTAAGGAACGTGCAAGCCAAGCACTTTTAAGAGAACGCATTCGTTTTACTCGTAGACAGCTGGATATTGTTTCCAAAGATTTATTTTATTTACATTTGAACTTGTCATCGCAGTTTTCAAGGGATGTTTGGCAGTGGGTTGATGAATCCACGTGGGCGCTATCAGATTGGACACATAGGAGCGCCGTTACCAGACAATCCTCGAAATTTGAACGGCTTCTTTCTCGTTCTACAGCATCAAAAGTGGATAAACGTCGGCGTACTGTGATTAATCTCTCTAACAAGGCGTTGGATGGGCCCACAGTGTCGATATTGGAGAAAGGTTTAAATTTTTCGCCCACTCCCAAGAGACTTCCTATCACAGAGTTCATTTGCTCTGTAGAACAAGCAGTACACAGCCTACCCGAGGATCAAGCAGAGGAAATAAGGCAAGAAGTGTCGCACACATTACGTCGGGCTCGACCACCGCGGGATAACATCTCTTCCGCAGAGAGGGCAGCCATTCGTTCCCTTAAGAATGATGACGAAGTAGTAATTTTACCAGCTGACAAGGGGAATGCCACGGTTGTAATGACGCGGGATGATTATGTCCTAAAAATGGATTTACTTCTCAACGACCCGGCGTACAGAAGACTATCTAATGACCCCACAGAAAGGATCAAACGTAAGACACTTTCACTGCTGAAAAAGAGTTCGTTGTCAGATGATTTACGTAAGAAACTTCATCCTGGTGCTGCCGTTCCGCCTAGGTTGTATGGTTTGCCTAAGTTGCATAAGGAAGAGGTTCCTCTACGCCCTATTGTTAGTAATTTGGGTGCACCGACCTATAACCTGGCAAAGTACTTATCATCTGCTCTCAGTCCATTTGTTGGCAAATGTGAACACCATATATCCAGTTCGGTGATTTTATTCGACGATTGGGATCTTTGAAGTTGAGTCCTTCAGATCTGTTAGTGAGTTTCGATGTGGTATCCCTATTTACAAGAGTTCCTCTGGAAGAGTCCCTTAGTTTGATCAGTGAAAAACTGGATGAAGAGCGGGTGAAGCTTTGTCGTCATGTGCTGACCTCTACGTATTTTTTATTTAACGGTAACATTTTTGAACAGAATGACGGAGTGGCTATGGGTAGTCCTTTGTCACCCATAGTCGCCAATTTATTTATGGAGGACTTCGAGGCTATGGCACTGAGGACTTCAGCTTTGCAACCAACGTGCTTCTGGAGATACGTGGACGATACCTTCTTCGTATGGCCGCACGGACGTGATGCTCTTAACAGGTTTTTGGACCACTTCAACTGTCTTCATCCCCGTATCAAATTTACTATGGAGGTTGAAAATGATGGGATGCTTCCATTTTTAGACGTAATGGTTTATAAAAAACCAGATGGAACTTTGGGACACAGCGTTCACCGAAAGCCGACACACACAGATTTGTATCTGCACCCTAAGAGTTGTCATCCACCACACCAACGTAGTGGCGTCCTTAGGACTTTGGTACGGAGAGCATATGCCATTTCCGACGCAGACAGCTTAACCCAAGAACTTGAGCATTTGATGACTGTTTTTAAGGAAAATGGATACACCGAGAATCAGATTCGTCGGGCTATGGAATTTGGACCGTCTCCAGAGGTGTCCGAAGAGGAACATAGATCTGTGGCCTTTCTTCCTTGTGCTGGAGGCTTATCGTTTAAGATTGGAAGAATTTTAAGGAGTTTTAACATTAAGAGTGTGTTCCGTCCACCCTCTAAGATTAGGGCTCTGCTCAGCTCTGTGAAGGATGATTTGGGACTTAGAAAACCCGGGGTGTACAAAATCCCGTGTCAATATGGGAAAGCTTACGTTGGTCGTTCTATTCGCACAGTGAATGACAGGTGTGTGGAACATCGCCGTCACACGAGGCTACAACAGCCGGAAAAATCGGCCGTAGCAGAACACTGTCTGAATGAGAGACACAAAATGAAATTTGAGGAAACTGTTGTAATTGCCAACATTTCCGGTTTTTGGAATAGTGTGTATAAAGAGGCGATCGAAATTAGATTGGCTGATAATTTAATCAACAGGGACAATGGGTTTCCTCTTAGCAAAACGTGGAATCGTGTATTATCTCGCATCAAAACAGAACGTTCTTCGGTGCGGCCTTGATTGCGATATATCGTTGCCAGCAGTGTTCCACTAAGGGCGGCGCCACCTCCCTGTTTTGGAAGGCAGAAACCGTGATGGGCGGCGCATGCGCCGTGTACTGAACGGTGGCCTATATAGGACGTCGAATTGCAATCTTGCGTCAGTTCTCAGCGGGACTCATCAGCAGAAGCAGCATTCCCTGAAGATGGCGAACAGTTGGATCGCCGAAATATGGAGTCAAGTTGATTTTAGGATCCGGCAGCAAACCCGAAAAGACTTTCAAGACATTTCGATATCACCTTCACAAAGTGCCAGTCATGCAGGGCAGCCTATACTGCATGTCAGGCGTTACGAAACCTTTTCACCACCACCCACACCTCTATGGGAGCTATGTGGTTGTTAGCGCCACAGCGCTTCATTCCAGACAGTAAGTTTCTTGTGTGCCAAGCTTGACTGGAATATGTACAGGGTGTTAAAAAAGAGTTGAATGCTTTGAGAGGTGGTAGTACTCACCGAAACAAGAAAAATAAAGTCCAATATACATGAGCCCGGAAATGTAGACATTCTGCAATAAACTTGTGTTTAAAGGAGGTGTTCATCCTTACTTCCATTCGTGATAATGCAGCCCGCTGCCCTCCTCTGCTTAAGACAGTATTACTACTCAGGGCACATATTGGTTGAAAGCACCGATGATGGCTGTTAATCAGTTGAAACTGATTTGCAAAAGTGAATAAATAAAACATGATTTTGCGACTGGTTGCTGCATATTTAGTAATTTTATGGTTTGCGGTCGCTTCACGACTTGGGAACAACACGGAGTCCACCATTCATAGGTTCAATTATGTTTCGGCCATGAAACTAAATTATTTCAAAAGGTCATTCGTATTATCTCTGTTTCGGAAGACGTAATACTCATTACCTAAGTTACCAATTACTACATTTTTCTTAAAATACCACCATTAACGCGTGACAAAATGTGGTTGAGGCTACGTCGTCTTCATAGTTCACCCACTACACACATGCTTTGTACTTTGTACCACGCACCTATGACAGTAAAATTGGGGCACATTACATTTGCTGAAGTACCTCATGAAAACCGTTTTCCGAGAACTAGGAAGTTCCTGTAATTCATACAACGAAGGCTTTCATGACCGGATGTTTCAGCTGCCGAGCTGTTCTTGTAATTGATTAGATCTCGCTTCATTATTCACTTCGGAGCAATAAATAGATCTAATTGTCAGGAAAACCCAACAGTCACGATGCAATGGCTGCTACACAGTTGTAGGGCCTATACTGTATTGTTATTATTATTATTAGTTGCAGTGGTAACATGCAAAGCATTGGCAGCCTAAATTCTTCCATAGTCTGGCAGCTCAGAAGTAAGAAATTCAGCAATCAAGTGATTTACAAACAGAAACCCTAACTATTGTGCCTGTTGGTCTACTCTCCCGGCAATTAGAATTTCGCGCCATCGCGCAACCTTGTACATTTCCGCTGTATTCGACGGAGTGTTTGGTATCTGACGTAAGCGCGTTGCGGTGCGGTGGCGCTAGCGGCGTCCGCGAAGTGTGGTACACGCTTGGCCTGGTTCTCATTTGCTGACCGCCCGTGTTTACGAGCACAGCGTTGAACGGGGGCACTATGGCAAGGAAGCAGAGTTGTGGGTTTCGATAGCTCGGGTGTAGTCTGGTGATAAGATCCTCGGTCTTGTGTTACTGAGCACGTCGCTTTATGTAGAGTCCTGGCGTTGTTTATCCCGTTGACAGTCAAAGTACAGGCTTGCGTAATTCGTGGCTAAGAATGGTGGTTATTCAGGAGTCGGTCGCTCTTTGTTCTGTGTAGCTTCACCGTCGTCGCAAGGTGGTTAACGGGGACAAAGCAGTGAAAGACGATTCGAAAACGTTTGCTTTAAGTTATAAAAAGGACACGCCGATATAGCACGCCGCCACCAAGAAGTCGTGTGGTTTTGCCATTGCGGATTACTGTAAGGACTGGCTACAACAGAAACGTAGGTTGTTTAAGCCTTTTATTTGCAAAAGACTGTTATAACGCATAGGTGTCGTTGTAAAGTGACGGAAACGACCGGTACTCAGTTAGTGGTCTACGCTCAAGAATGTGCTACTCATCGATTTTCTCTATCGGATTAATCAAAAGGGAAGAACTAGTGGGCTGCCACCGTGGCATGGTTTCGGAAACGGCGAAATTTGGAGTGTGGAACAGTGACGCTTCCCTGTGGTGTGGTGTGTGATCAGACTGTTCCCTACAGTGCAGGGCGCTGTGAGTCTGTTGTCTTGTTTGTAATTTTTGTTGGTTACCTTGATTTTAAACGTTTTAGTAGTGTTCTCTTGCCTTTTGCAGAGGTTGTTGTTGCGGAGCACGTTTGTGTGAAGTAGGGCGCTTTGGTTGTGTAGAATAGCGAAGTGGTGCACCACGGTAATTAGTTATTTTAATTAAGAGTGCCTGGCCGTAAATACTGACCTCGGTCCGCTCACATTGTCTTGCTTCACTTGTTCTGCACAGTTTCCATGGTGTCCGGTGTTCGCCCTTGCTTGCGCGGCCACACCCAGTTGCGATTAAGTTTATCGGCATCTGTAGCTGTTTGTGATTCTGTGGGCGTACTGGGCAGCCTGTGCGGTAGTAACTTATTTGTATTTGAGCAGAGTAGTTATGAGCCTGAACAGCCTTAAGCCTTTTTAAAGAACGGCAAGTTTTATAGGTTTTGTTGCTAAAGTTTTAGTTCTGCTTCTCCTCCCATTTAAAATGGTAAAATTTAACTCTGGTATTGAAGTTGCCTGCCGTCCTTGAGGTCTGTGATACGTGAAAATACAGCAGTATTAAGGTGTCCGGTTCCTGGTTCAAAAATGGCTCTGAGCACTATGGGACTTAACTTCTGAGGTCATCAGTCCCCTAGAACTTAGAACTACTTAAACCTAACTAACCTAAGGACATCACACACATCCATGCCCGAAGCAGGATTCGAACCTCCGACCGTATCGGTCGCGCGGTTCCAGACTGTAGCGCCTAGAACCGCTCGGCCACTTCGGCCGGCTCGGGTTCCTGGGGTTGGTATCGCACACACGAGTCCTGAAGGGGCATACTCGTACTATTTAAAAGAGGGCACGTTGAATAATACTTTTCTGTTTATTGAGCCACAGCGCTTATGTTTATTTTAAAAGAACTTTATGTTTGGTTGTTGTCGTTGTTAGCGCCAGATATTTAGTCTAAGTCCCTTGCAGGACGGAAGTAGTAATTGTGGAGGTAGTTTCAGGGGTCCTGCCGCAGCGTTTTGCAGTTTTGGCCACGCTCAAGTTTCACTAGCCGATCATGCTGGATGCCTCCCTGAGACTCGACCGAGATTCAGAATTCCGCTTCCAGGACCGACAGGGCACCTTCCATCTTTTCATCATTCAGCGGACGTTGGGCGGTGGCCATTCTGGAGAGCTTGATCTTTCTATTACACTCCTGGAAATTGAAATAAGAACACCGGGAATTCATTGTCCCAGGAAGGGGAAACTTTATTGACACATTCCTGGGGTCAGATACATCACATGATCACACTGACAGAACCACAGGCACATAGACACAGGCAACAGAGCATGCACAATGTCGGCACTAGTGCAGTGTATATCCACCTTTCGCAGCAATGCAGGCTGCTATTCTCCCATGGAGACGATCGTAGAGATGCTGGATGTAGTCCTGTGGAACGGCTTGCCATGCCATTTCCACCTGGCGCCTCAGTTGGACCAGCGTTCGTGCTGGACGTGCAGACCGCGTGAGACGACGCTTCATCCAGTCCCAAACATGCTCAATGGGGGACAGATCCGGAGATCTTGCTGGCCACGGTAGTTGACTTACACCTTCTAGAGCACGTTTGGTGGCACGGGATACATGCGGACGTGCATTGTCCTGTTGAAACAGCAAGTTCCCTTGCCGGGCTAGGAATGGTAGAACGATGGGTTCGATGACGGTTTGGATGTACCGTGCACTATTCAGTGTCCCCTCGACGATCACCAGTGGTGTACGGCCAGTGTAGGAGATCGCTCCCCACACCATGATGCCGGGTGTTGGCCCTGTGTGCCTCGGTCGTATGCAGTCCTGATTGTGGCGCTCACCTGCACGGCGCCAAACACGCATACGACCATCATTGGCACCAAGGCAGAAGCGACTCTCATCGCTGAAGACGACACGTCTCCATTCGTCCCTCCATTCACGCCTGTCGCGACACCACTGGAGGGGGGCTGCACGATGTTGGGGCGTGAGCGGAAGACGGCCTAACGGTCTGCGGGACCGTAGCCCAGCTTCATGGAGACGGTTGCGAATGGTCCTCGCCGATACCCCAGGAGCAATAGTGTCCCTAATTTGCTGGGAAGTGGCGGTGCGGTCCCATACGGCACTGCGTAGGATCCTACGGTCTTGGCGTGCATCCGTGCGTCGCTGCGGTCCGGTCCCAGGTCGACGGGCACGTGCACCTTCCGCCGACCACTGGCGACAACATCGATGTACTGTGGAGGCCTCACGCCCCACGTGTTGAGCAATTCGGCGGTACGTCCACCCGGCCTCCCGCATGCCCACTATACGCCCTCGCTCAAAGTCCGTTAACTGCACATACGGTTCACGTCCACGCTGTCGCGGCATGCTACCAGTGTTAAAGACTGCGATGGAGCTCCGTATGCCACGGCAAACTGGCTGACACTGACGCCGGCGGTGCAGAAATGCTGCGCAGCTAGCGCCATTCGACGGCCAACACCGCGGTTCCTGGTGTGTCCGCTGTACCGTGCGTGTGATCATTGCTTGTACAGCCCTCTCGCAGTTTCCGGAGCAAGTATGGTGGTTCTGACACACCGGTGTCAATGTGTTCTTTTTTCCATTTCCAGGAGTGTATTTGGTACTGTTTAAAGAAGTGAAGGTATGTCATTCAATGGAGCCTCGACTATTACAACGCAGTCCTCCACTTCTATCAGTACTTGGTTCTCTATACTGCACAGGTTTTAATTTAGCAGATTCTAAACTGGGGAGCACGGTGCGGGTGAAACGAGTGCCACAAGAGAGAGAAATGATGCGGAGGAAGCAAATTTTCTATCAAATTTCAACCCCCAATGTGGATTGGTACCTTTATTTTCAGGGAAGTTGTAGGTAGCCCTTGCCATGCACTCGAAATGTCTTGAATATTCTATAAAAGTGTTGTCAGAAATAAACACTACCATCTGACTCATTGCGTCATTAGTGCGTGGTTTAATAAAACACCTACACAAGCTACATATATTTATCATTCGCTATCTTGAACATTAAAATTAAAGAAAATTCTTTCTCGTTCTTAAGTTTAGTTACGCCTAGTGTTAATGATATTGTGGTATGAGAGGGGAGCGGGGAGAAGGGGGGAGGGGATTAGTAATTAATATCTGATTTCATTCTGGGGTAGCGGCCTCAGACTGGTTGGGAACAACTGCCTTACAGCTGCACCTCCACAACAGGAAGCCACTTCATTACGTGGCTTGCCATTATTTACAGAGTCATTAATAATTCTGAGGGAGAGTTACTTCGTGCAAGCATAAAGTTCCCGCCGACGTCGACAATGCACTGAACACCGCTACAGCTACCTAACATTGCGTAAAGCCAGCTCTATCTATCTGAGTTTTAGTTTGCCTACAAATGAAAAAAAATGAGCAAAATACACCAGTTTTTCAAACTATTCTTTAAATTACTTCATTACTCCTGTCTTTGCCTATAAACTTGTACAAAATGAGTGTGTTTAATGTAAAGCAAAGTTACGAAATAAGTTATCGCAGAGAGAATTATAATGAACTGTCTCGTTACAGAAAAAAAAATTAAAATAATTATTTTACCAAACCAATGGTGACTGAAATTTTTAGTGAATTTAGTTCAAGTGGAATTAACCGATCAGTGAATAAACTGTGAGACTCTGTTGAAAATTGATTTTCTATAAACTCCACATGAGGGTTTCGAGCAGACAAACGTGTGTTCTCTACTACATTGCAACTACTGGCAATAAAATTAGTTTTAAAGAAACACTAATTTCGTATCACTTAATAAATATGATAACAGTTTGTACTTGAACGCGATCAATGTCCTTTCTTACCAAAATAATTACTGCAGAACGCCTTCATGATTATTTTCTTATGATTTTTTCACTTTTGTATTGTTTGCGTAAAGATGATGTGTGCGAATGCGGCTCCACAGCATTGCCATGGTATTAATACCTAATATTTGAGCCCGCATCTCGTGGTCGTGCGGTAGCGTTCTCGCTTCCCACGCCCGGGTTCCCGGGTTCGATTCCCGGCGGGGTCAGAGATTTTCTCTGCCTCGTGATGGCTGGGTGTTGTGTGCCGTCCTTAGGTTAGTTAGGTTTAAGTAGTTCTAAGTTCTAGGGGACTTATGACCACAGCAGTTGAGTCCCATAGTGCTCAGAGCCATTTGAACCTAATATTTGATGTAAACTAAGTGTTGTTAGGCACGTCATTGATCATATCTCCGTCTATACCTAAAAATATACTTCCTAATTTGAATTATTTCCTTTCAGAACAACACACGTTAATGTATTGCACTCTTTTATTATGTGTTCGAATTTTGTTAGTTACAACACGAAGTTATTGTCCGATATGCCCGAGGACAATATTCCTTACCATGAAACGTATTTTAACTGAAGAACCCCAGCTGCCGCGTTACATTGAAATAGTAATCTGCTATGCACCATCCGCAGATAAAGATTACTTTGATCCCTTTCTCTGTGCACAGTAGAGGAAACAAAGCAAGAAGTAGTCGTGTTTCCACGGAAGAAAAGTGCACGAGGTAAGAGACCGCATATTGACATGCAATGCTTGATTTTCGTATCGTTCAGTACTCAGGGGCAAACCGTTGTCTGCGAAGGTAAACTGCTGTGGGGAAAACTCCTTGGCAGAAAAAACTGAAATGATCGTATAGTGTTGTTGAACGGGAGGCCCCACCCGGAGAAGTTCGGACGCCAACTGGAAGTCTTATTGCAGTCGACGCCACATTGGGTGACTCGCGCGCCGGTGATGAGAATGAAATTATGATACAACGCCCAGTCCATGAGAGGAGAAAATCTGCAACCCGGCCAGGAATCGAACCCGGGCACTCTGCATGGGAGGCAAGCGCATTACCACCCCATCTTTTTTAAAAATCTCATATTGTTCATTGCGGACGTCCCATGACACCCTGTCTAGTTCATTTTTGATGCATACACCCAGTTACAAAGGGCAGCTGACCCTCTCACCAAACACGCTGAGCTATCGTGTCGGCAGACGCAGATAAACTGGCATTCTCTTTGGCAGATTCTACCGCAATCTGTTTGCGCTTGATCCCATGGGGCAGTAAGACTCCACGCGTTACGGCAGTGGTATGTGGGTTGCCTGATGGGAAGGCGTTAAGCGGCGACGCGACGCAGGCTGGAGCCGCAGTCGTGATCCAGCCTACAGCAGGCGAGAGCTCTCTCGCCCTACTTTGTCTCGCGTGTCAAGTCAGCGGAGAGCGAACACCAGTCAGTGTCCTTCCGCCCACTAGGTATATATGCGGTCGACGACTGGAGAATCAATGGACGTGCCTGCTTCTGCGAGGGCACAACGTTTGATGATATGACAGAATTCTTTGTCTTTGTCACTAGTTTCAAGGTCACCTTTCGCTATAGTAACATTTTACTAAATCTTTTGTTCGATGTTCGCTAGAGAAAAATCAGAATTTCAAAACAGCGTGAAATACTATTTCACGTCTCAAGAGATATTTTGAAATTGTAAAAAGCTGGTATATCACTACTTTTTTTAAATTTAGGGTTAGTTTCAGTCGTGCATCACCATAAGGACGGTATTACAAATATGTAGTATGGGTAAGAAGTTCATCGACTCAGACACAGAAGCGAGATGAAAGATCCTACAGTATTTGCTTATCTTGGCTCTACAAATACACTCCTGGAAATGGAAAAAAGAACACATTGACACCGGTGTGTCAGACCCACCATACTTGCTCCGGACACTGCGAGAGGGCTGTACAAGCAATGATCACACGCACGGCACAGCGGACACACCAGGAACTGCGGTGTTGGCCGTCGAATGGCGCTAGCTGCGCAGCATTTGTGCACCGCCACCGTCAGTGTCAGCCAGTTTGCCGTGGCATACGGAGCTCCATCGCAGTCTTTAACACTGGTAGCATGCCGCGACAGCGTGGACGTGAACCGTATGTGCAGTTGACGGACTTTGAGCGAGGGCGTATAGTGGGCATGCGGGAGGCCGGGTGGACGTACCGCCGAATTGCTCAACACGTGGGGCGTGAGGTCTCCACAGTACATCGATGTTGTCGCCAGTGGTCGGCGGAAGGTGCACGTGCCCGTCGACCTGGGACCGGACCGCAGCGACGCACGGATGCACGCCAAGACCGTAGGATCCTACGCAGTGCCGTATGGGACCGCACCGCCACTTCCCAGCAAATTAGGGACACTGTTGCTCCTGGGGTATCGGCGAAGACCATTCGCAACCGTCTCCATGAAGCTGGGCTACGGTCCCGCACACCGTTAGGCCGTCTTCCGCTCACGCCCCAACATCGTGCAGCCCGCCTCCAGTGGTGTCGCGACAGGCGTGAATGGAGGGACGAATGGAGACGTGTCGTCTTCAGCGATGAGAGTCGCTTCTGCCTTGGTGCCAATGATGGTCGTATGCGTGTTTGGCGCCGTGCAGGTGAGCGCCACAATCAGGACTGCATACGACCGAGGCACACAGGGCCAACACCCGGCATCATGGTGTGGGGAGCGATCTCCTACACTGGCCGTACACCACTGGTGATCGTCGAGGGGACACTGAGAAGTGCACGGTACATCCAAACCGTCATCGAACCCATCGTTCCACCATTCCTAGACCGGCAAGGGAACTTGCTGTTCCAACAGGACAATGCACGTCCGCATGTATTCCGTGCCACCCAACGTGCTCTAGAAGGTGTAAGTCAACTACCCTGGCCAGCAAGATCTCCGGATCTGTCCCCCATTGAGCATGTTTGGGACTGGATGAAGCGTCGTCTCACGCGGTCTGCACGTCCAGCACGAACGCTGGTTCAACTGAGGCGCCAGGTGGAAATGGCATGGCAAGCCGTTCCACAGGACTACATCCAGCATCTCTACGATCGTCTCCATAGGAGAATAGCAGCCTGCATTGCTGCGAAAGGTGGATATACACTGTACTAGTGCCGACATTGTGCATCCTCTGTTGCCTGTGTCTATGTGCCTGTGGTTCTGTCAGTGTGATCATGTGATGTATCTGACCCCAGGAATGTGTCAATAAAGTTTCCCCTTCCTGGGACAATGAATTCACGGTGTTCTTATTTCAATTTCCAGGAGTGTATTTCAGTTTTTTGACAGATTGTAAGCTTATTCTGGGGAAGAGAATTCTACTGATACCAAATTTGAAGAAGTAATTTCTGAGAATGTACGTTTGGAGCACAGCATTGTATGGTAGTAAACATGGAGTGTGGGAAAACCAGAACAGAAGGGAATGGAAGCATGTGAGATGTGGTGCTACAGAAAAATGTTGAGAATTAGGTGGACTGATAAGGTAAGGAATGAGGAGGTTCTCCGCAGAATCGGCGAGGAAATGAATATGTAGAAATCATTGACAACAAGAAGGGACAGGATGGTGAGGCATCTGTTAAGACATCAGGGAAATACATCCATAGTACAAGAGCAGTGGTTCCCAACAACCTGGGGGTAATTAACCTCTGAGGCGGAAAATTAAAATTTTCTGAGGGGTAAAAACTAAGCCTTTTGATTCTGTTTCAGTACGAAAACTAAATAATTTTCAAAAGACGCTATTATCACAATTTTGTAAGACTCTAATACTGTTTATATAAGTCATTATTAATGCTGTGGAAATCACAGGTTCCTCACATAGTCACCCACTACACACGTGTGTTGTGCTTTGTCCCGTACATTGCTGATGATAAAAGCGAGACATACACGCAACAAATGCTAAATATCTCAATAAAATGTCTTTTCCAAGTTATAGATAGTACCTGCAGTAGTCCAGAAACTGATTCATTACTTGGTTCGAAACAGAGGAATGAATTAATTGACAGCACGACACAGCAGAACTACATAAGAGCTAGGTTGGTTCTCTACACAGTTTCATTATTGTTGTTGTTATTATTATTAGAGTGCTTAGACACAAAGTATTTACAACCTGAAGTCCTCCAGTTTCCACCAGTTCAAAAGTGAGAAGTCCAGCAATGAAGTGATTTACGAACAGTAAATATAGTTAACACATTTGAACTTGTTTGATTTTAAGTGAGGTTGTAGTGTGCAGTTCAAGAAAGCGGAGAGGAGTAATACAGGAGAAGCACGTTTTGTAACAAGTGTGTACCCTCACTGTGGATACTTAGCTTTCTTTTCTGGAGTTGTGGGTAGCACTTGCGATGCACTCCACACACACACACACACACACACACACACACACACACACAAGATAAATATCAGTCATCTCTTAAAACTAAGTGCTCCGGGAAAAAGTCTTACATTCTCGAGTCTAGTTAGGTGCTTAAGTTGGGAATAATTAGGAGGGGGGGGGGGGGGGGGAACGGAGGAGCTACAGTTACACTTCCAAAAATTGGCAGAAATTTCGTAATAGTAGTCGTGTATCCTTTTTGTATCAGTGCTTTCTCAGTAAAAATTACTACAGGTTGTTCTGGATACGTGTAACTTCCGTATTCGTGTCGTCGTGGCAGAGGTTACAGAATCAAGAACTTTGAACCTGAGCATAATTTAGTGAACATTCTGCTTGAGAGAGACTGCGAGCGTAAATAGAATTCACCAGGAAAGGTACATTCATTCATATATCATGTCGCTAGGTCAACAGCCAAGCCTGCCCCGATTCGGTTACGAGTAGACTCATGAAAGAGATCGCCACCATCATTTTTGGGAGCTGATGTTAAATACACGGTGAGGCAAAAAGATGTTAACAGTAAATGGTAGTTCTCTTTTCTGCTTTCTTGCAGATTAAACCATGTCGTCCCAATATTCGATTGAGGAAATAATGAAGACAGATGCCTAGATGGAGGTCTCTCAGTCCTCAAGCATTGCACAAGAAAAATTGAAGGCCTGGACCGGATGGGATGCACCATCGCCTGACTACTGGCAGGATCTACGAGAAGTTTGTAAGGATAGGGTCCCTTCAAGACGACTTCAAAGCAAACAGCGCTAGAAACAGATCTGTCCGAACTGAAGAGAATGTCATCCTCGTCCAGGGAGCGATGGTAGCTAGTGCAACCAAGTCTTCGCACAAACGTTCTCTGGAGACTAACATTTCTCAAAGGTCAGTGGTTAGAATTTTGCAACATAACTTAGGGATGAAACAATGCCACTTACAGATTGTGTAACAGTTCACAAAAGAGGACAAGCAAGCTCGTCTAAGTGCTACACAAATTATCTTGGAAACGTTTCGCATGGAGCCCGACATTCTGTTCATGTTTCCTAATGAAGCGACATTCCACATCAGCTTTCATGTGAGCAAGCACAACTACGTCTTCTGAGCGACCGAGCACCCCCTGGAAGTTCCAGAGCACATGCGGCATTCCCCCAGGGTGAACGTTTCGTGTGCAATGAGCAAATCTGGAGTAAATGGACCCGTCTTTTTTGAAGAACAGTCAGTGGAGAGAATTGCCACTCTCAACACGTTCATAGGGGAGAACGCGCCACTTGATATTTTCCAGCAAGGGTACTTTCAGGAAGACGGCGGTCCCGCCAATTAAATGGTTCGGGATTATCTGAACGAAGCGTTCCGTTAAGCATTGTATTGGTAGAGGAGGCGCTGTTCCGTGGCCAGCACGTTCACGCTACCTGACGCCATGCGATTTCTATGTGTGGGCCTGGTCAAGGATCGTGTTTATGCCAGCAGATCTAGCAACTTGGACGACCTCAAGCATCACACACTGGGATCATCGTTTCTATTTCTGCTCAAATGGACCAGCGAGCCTTGCAACAATGATGAGCAGACTCTGCAAGTGCATTGAGCTGGATGGGTGCCAAATCACGTGATTAAACATTCATTTGATGTTAATATAGTTTTGGCTCACCCTGTACAAGTTACTCTGCCTGTTATCAAAAGCAGAACTGAATATCATGGCACTGACCTCCAAATAATCTAGATGCCGGTAGAATGTCACTGAACAGCACGACAGAAGGTCTCAAGATGTCGCAAACGGATACTGCGGCTGCAGCATTAATTATAGCTTATGACTACAGTATTAAAAAAAACGATGTCTTAACTGTTCAGCCCATATGTTTCCTGATAAAATATGCGCCAGTCTACGAGAGGTACTTGTGGTCCTCACTACGTGTATGCTTGCCTTGCCAGACATACAGTTCATTCAGTAGCAGATTTAAAAATTTTGCGCCCCTAGGCACACTATATTATATGACCACCCCCCCTCCCCCCCCCCAAAAAAAAAACATGTTTTGAACAATAACTACTACCCGATCACTTCACAATTGCCGTTTTGGGTGGGAGCGCTGTGAGCTGTTCTGAGGGGCGCGTCAGCGGTCTAGTCGCACTCAATCAAAATGTAAAATGGTTCCTGAACTGTACTTGGTGTACGGCAGCGGATAAAACAAACTTAAAACTGCATTGTGTTAACACATTCTTCTGTCGAAAGACAATAGAGACGAACACAAGAAAAATAACGTTTCTTTTGTAGCCTAAAAGTTCAGCAGAGCGTGTAGGAGACAACGGATGTTTGTTATACATTCACTTTTAATATGTTGTTTTACGAAACATTTGAAGACGAAAATAAAAAAAAGTTGTGTTATGATCTAAAAACTGAAGCGAACGTGTCATACATTAGAAGTTAATACGTACTTTTGCAGAGATGCGTTCAAAATTAAAATTAAACAGTCGATTAACTATCTAATAAATTGAATGTGTATCAAATAAAAAGCACGTTCGTTATTAATACGTGAGTGTATAGGAAAGCGTAAGAAATGAAAATGAAATAGAGATTTCGGTGCACGAACTAATAACTAAATACAGACGGACAAACACAAAACTGGAGGACTGGATTTGCTATTACATAATTTTACAGACTAGTGTGAAAAAATCAAATTTGTTTTATAATCTAATAGCTAAAGTGTAGAGTATTAGGATCTGTGAAGCTAGCTCCTGCATAATGTGTACACAATACCTTTAATCCATGTAAGGGCTGAACAGTTTTGTACTGCAGTTACTGCTCTAACAGTATTAGCAAAGCTTTTACATATTTATAGACAGAACTGAACTACGTTATTTATTAACACTTTTTCATCTGAGCGTACTCTCCGATAACGTATAGTTCCGCGGTAACTATGAGGGTTGGAACTTAAATAGAAGCAACTATTTATTCACACCCGATACGAAAGAATTACATGTTTACACCTGTTACCGTCCTTGTGACTTTGATTTGATTCCGAAGATGAAGGAACCACTTCGTGACATTCGCTTCTGAACTGTTCCAGAGAATCGACAGGCAGTAGATCGCTCCATTCGCACCAACAACAGAAGAGGTTCTACTAACGGTATGCTACGCCTTCCACATCGCTGGCAACGGGTTATACACATCGATGGTGACTTCTTTGAAGGACAGTAACAGGTGCAATCATGTAACTCTTTTGTATCGGTTGTGAATACATAGTTGCCACTATTTAAGTTTCAACCCTCGTACACTTCACACATCAGTTTAATATACTACAGTATCAGCATGACTTGACGGTACAGCGCCGAGCGGCCTGGATCATTCGGCTATCGTTTAGCATTGTCGGGCGCCTTCAGTCACATCTGCACATAAACGAGGTTTAGTTCCGCGTTCTGCCATCGGCGCGCGGTTCTGGCGCTGCAGTCTGGAACCGCGAGACCGCTACGGTCGCAGGTTCGAATCCTGCCTCGGGCATGGATGTGTGTGATGTCCTTAGGTTAGTTACGTTTAACTAGTTCTAAGTTCTAGGGGACTAATGACCTCAGAAGTTGAGTCCCATAGTGCTCAGAGCCATTTGAACCATTTTTTTCTGCCATCGGCAATTGTAAAATAAACAGGTAATACGTAGTTTGTAAATCCAATGAATGTGCTCTAAGTGATAGTAAAAATCGCATTATAATCTTAAATTTTTCAAAATAATATGAATAAATAAACAAACTCACCAGCCAGGAAAGTTCGCGTCTGGATTTGACGGCAGAAAACTCGTTGATCATACCTTCATAGTTCTGACGGTTATCAGTTAGGAGGTAGTGAAAAATGGACAAGGCGTTGAACCTCTCCTCAGACAACGTAAAACGTAGGCACGATTTCAGTTTTTTAAGAGCCGAAAACGAGCGTTCCGTTAAACAATTTGTAAGTGCCGTGCATAGAAATAATCTAAGAGCAATGTCAACATTCGGAAACACGGACTGTAACCTCTCTTTTCATAAAAATTTACTCATTTCGACTGGTATATCACTAATCTCAGAAGATTTCAAAAGTTCCGCGAAATGTAAACATTCACTGGGGAAGGAAGGCTCTAAATCTGTCATATGATGCTTGGAGTTTGGCTGAACGTTCAGCAATATCGTCAGGTGAACTGTTCTTAACGTTACTGAAAACTGTGAAGGAGTCCAACAGTGTTCTGCAGCTTCCCCTCCTCCTCACTCATTCGGCGTACAAGTTGTCGAGTACTGGGAGAAATATTTGTACTCTAATTTTTCCCTTCCTGTCAGAAAAACGTATTCAGAGTCCGCTTCTTCGTCATCATGAAGTTTGCGTTTTCGTGATCTTTTACAGGTGCCTTCATTATGTCAGTCACAATCTCCATGGATTTATTTTCATAATAGTCGAACATGCCACGAATAAATCCAATAAATCTTACAAGTGATTCATATAATTCATGCACTATTTTCGTATCAATATTTACACTTTGCAATTTCGGATTTACTCTATTAAATCTCTGGAGTACGTCCTTCCGAACTGTCATCATGAATACTGTTTCTAGTCTGCCGGGTTTATTCAATAAAGCTGAAGCCTCATTTCGTACCAGTGGTTTCTCAAACGTATTATTGGCAATACGTCTGAGGGCATTGATGACCCCACCCCCCACCCACCAGTTTTCGTACTGAATTACACAAACTTCTTCTCTTGCTGACCAACGTGTTTTTGATAAGCTTTTTACTGTTTTTCTTCCTGGTTTCATGAAAGAAAGAAGTTTATCCCAGCTCTGTGTAGAAGCAGAGAAAAAATTATAAAGATTTTGCACTACATTGAAAAATGAACATGCTTCCTAACAACAGCTTGCAGGACTAGTGCCGACTAAGTTCAAGGAATGTGTTTCACAAGGCACATAATGCGCTTTCGGATTTCATTCTTTAATGCGTACCTGAAAACCAGTGTAGGTTCCTGACACATTGCTTGCGTTGTCATATGACTGGCCTCTACAGTCAGTAATATCAATGGAATTTGTAGACCGGACTTTTAATGCGGCCTCAGTTAAGGTTTGGGACTTGTACCCCGGGTTTGGTAAAAACAGAAGGAAATTTTGAAGACGTTCACCATTCTCGTTCGCATATCTTAATATGAAATATAATTGATCAACATGTGAAATGTCCACAGTTCAATCTACTATCATAGACAAATATTTGCCCTGTTTTATTTCACGTATGATAATTCGTTTTATTCGTTCAGAAAGAAGCTCTATTATTTCATCACAGATTGTTGAAGAAAGATGACTGATATGTCCCTGCCCCGTATTTCCATATCGGTCGGTGTGATCTGCCAGAGAAGGATCAGACTCGGCTATAAGTTCAAGAGACATCATAAATTGACCATTATGTAATGAATGGAATCTTTCAACGTGTCCACGTAGGGGAAGTCTACGACTTAGCTTCTTCACCACTGCAAACACCCTTTTCAACACACTGCGCCAGTATATTTTTTCTGTCTCAACACGTGACTCAAAATAGTTATCTATTATTCCAAGTGCCTTTTTTCTTGTTAAGAGTTATAACTCAGAATTATTGTGTTCAAGTTAATACTCATGATAAGACAAAATATTAGAAATATTTTTCCAATCTTCAATACCATTAGTAGCAATCGCAGCCTTACCTCCAAGCAATTTATATGATGCACAAAAAACTAGAAAATCACGCAAACTTGATTCACCATTAAAAGTTTACGGTAAAATACATTTTTGTTCAATTATCTGGTTTTATCGCCTATTGATCTTCTTGAATAAGAAAAATCACCGTTACAATTTTGATTAATGCCACGATGTAAGAGAATATCGATTGTTGACTCATTGACACACCATTGTGCAGGATCATCACCAACGAGGTTATTTATTTTTGCAATGTCTGACTCGACACTTAGTTTTCCGTGAAACTCGAAATCAGGAACAATTTACTTTTCTTCATTTTTAACTTTTGTTTCGCCTGTATTTACTTCTTTTACAACAGCTGCAGTGCCAGAAATATCATCCGTACTACTTGAAGTCGAACCAGCAACATTTTTTGCGAAAAATTTATGTTTAGAACATTGGCTTCTCGTTTCTTAGATAATTTCCGAAATACCGTCCCACTTAATTTTGCACGTTTGCTTTTTTCACTGTTATTCATCTTAAGGCATTTACAGAATTGTCAACCAACAGCAAAAACAAAACAACAAATTTAGTTCCAGTCGTACTACACCGAACACGAGCACAAGGTTTCTTACTTTAAACACGGCATACGAGCACAAAGATTTTCCCGTTAAACACGGAGCGATGAACTGACCAATTCGGATTACTCGACGTAACTGTGCTACGAAAGAACGACAATGCAGAATAATTTAATTTCACTGTCGCCTGTTTCTCTGTGTTAGCGAACAGTAGAAGTACATCTGCAGGCTGGAATTCGTCTGGTAAAGAAAACGGGACATTCCCTTTTTTGGCTAGATGTTTCCTGGGTCGCCGGAATTTTAGCTAGGAAGCAAATATGTTCCGAATATTCTTGACACTGTCTTTCTAATTTAAAAAGCAAGAATTTTTTGCAATTTATTGCAGTGAGGTGTGCTGGAACGACTCTTATCCCACGTATTTTAGCGGTTTCTGTGGGCAGGGAAGACAGACTACAAAGTTTAAACAGTCTTGTTGGCAGTTGGTGAGGTGTGTTGTCATTTGTTTGAACACTGTTGTTATGTTTAAACACAAACGTAACTTTTGTTCCAACATAAAATAAAAATAGCCTTTCCTCGAAGAAAAAAAGCTTAATTAAGAAGTTTAATATAAAATTTGCAATGCCACGTACTATTCGATTGCCCAGAGGGGGAACTTTGACATCGTGCCGGCTGCAGCACAATAAATGAGACAAACGTACGTTAGTTTCTTCTTCTTTTTTCGCCAAAAAAGTAACTAAATAAATAAATAAAATTTTTAAACTGTTGTGTATTTCACGCATTATTAGATATTCTGCTTATGTTCTTTTCGTATAAACATGTGTAAAAAAATTTAAAACTTTCCCAGTATCAACACAATTTTTTAAACGGGTGTCATTAAATCAAAGCTCAGATATTGAAGATTACAGAACTTTCACATTAATTACAGTAATGCAGGGTTGACTTGATACTTTCCCGTAATTTCTACAAGAAATTTAAGCAGAGTCGGATTTTACATACGGAGGGCCACACATGTTACAGTATTTAAGAAACTGCTGATTAGTTTATCACAGCTTTTCACGGGGAAAATATGATAGGGTTAAGTAGAAGCTGACAACATTTTCGGAATAATAACGTTTCAAACATTGTATTGTAGATTGCTGTCCTGACAGCTTACATCAAAATATTTTGACCAATCACGAAGATGATACCAGGCAGAAGTACCAATGTTAAATTTCCATTCAGTCACCAAGTAACCTATGTATATTTCCAAGCTTGTATCGTCGAATTTCGTGCTTAAGGCTTATTTAAACTAGCAAGTTGTTTAACAATATTAATATTTTTTATCGTTTGTAAGAGTAGTTATTTTTAAATGTAAAAGGTTAAAATGAGTACAGAGCAAACAATTACGCCCCCCTTAAGGTGCCGCCCTGGGCCCGTGACTCATGGGCCTATATGTAGATCCGCCACTGAGTTTATTGATCAATTACGGTACCTGATTTACAGTTGAATACTGAATTCGGTCTTTCGAAATCGTTTATTCGTGGAAGGTCATAATACAGTCACTCCTTTCAACTCTTATAGGAAATGCGACATGGCAGATGCTTAGATAGGTGATCATTGAATAGAAAAACAACTGCAACCGTTTTGCAGTGGGAAGTCCACCAGCGTGGGAGTTATCGGTGAAGAGAGTAGGCGGGGGGGGGGGGGGAGGGGGGGGGGGGGGAAGCGGCAGAGATACGACCGACGATGTGTATCCTGCAATATTTTTTCAAAGGCTGTTTCTATTCTTTTAGTCTTAGTTGGGAAGAAATGACATCGTTGAAGGAATACATCCAAGCTTAGATAATTTCACGTACTAGAAGCACTTGTACTTTGAATGAATCGTTTGCTGGATTTACTAACGTAATCAAATCCATTTACATTACTTATCAAAACGACAATACTACAAGTTTTAATGAACTGTATTGGTACAACTACGAGTAATGAAAGAGCGGGATAGAGCAGGGCGAATTTGCTTTATTGTGCTGTAAGATTGTAAGAGCGATGGCTAGGAGGCAGACGGCTAACGATCGAAATCCATGCGACCATCATTTAGTCCTGTGTTGGTGTAATAATAAATTTATATGAAAAATAAATATTAATATTATGTTATTTTGTCGAAAACTGAAATTTTGAGCCCGTGGCTGCGTACAAAATACTTGCTGATTCTTGCAGAGAATATAACAACAGCATTATAAAAAGTGGTTGGTTGCTGTTATCTTCTCTGCAAGAATCAACGTGCATAATACACTACTGGCCAGTAAAATTGCCACACCACGAAGATGACGTGCTACAGGTGCGAAATTTAACCGACACGAAGAATATGCTGTAATATGCAAATGATTAGCTGTCCAGAGCATTCACACAAGGCTGGTGCCGGTGGCGACACCTACCACTTGCTGACATGACGAAAGTTTCCAACCGGTTTCTCATACACAAACAGCACTTGACCGGCCTTGGCTGGTGAAACGTTGTTGTGATGCCTCGTGTAAGGATGCGAAATGCGTACCATCACATTTGCGACTTCGATAAAGGTCGGATTGTAGCCTGTCGCGATTGCGGTTTATCGTATCGCTACATTGCTGTTCACTTTGGTCGAGATCCAATGACTGTTAGCAGAATTTGGAATCGGTGGGTTCAGGAGGGTAATACGGAACGCCGTGCTGGATCCCAACGGCCTCATATCACTAGCAGTCGAGATGACAGGCATCTTATCCGCATGGCTGTAACGGATCGTGCAGCCACGTCTCGATCCCTGAGTCAACAGATCGGGACGATTGCAAGACAACAACCATCTGCACGAACAGTTCGACGACGTTTGCAGCAGCATGGACTATCAGCTCGGAGACCATGACTACGGTTACCCTTGACGCTGCATCACAGACAGGAGCGCCTGCGATGGTGTACTCAACGACGAATCTGGGTGCACGAATGGCAAAACATCATTTTTTCGGATGAATCAAGGTTCTGTTTACAGCATCATGATGGTCGCATCCGTGTTTGGTGACATAGCGGTGAACGCACATCGCAAGCGTGTATTTGTCGTCGCCATACTGGCGTATCACCCGGCGTGATGGTGTGGGGTGCCACTGGATACACGTCTCGGTCACCTCTTGTTCGCATTGACGGCACTTTGAACAGTGGGCACATTTCAGATGTGTTACGAACCGTGGCTCTACCCTTCATTCGATCCCTGCGAAACCCTACTATTCAGTAGGATAATGCACGACCGCATGTTGCAGGTCCTGTACGGGCGTTTGTGGATACAGAAAATATTCGACTGCTGCCCTGGCCAGCACATTCTCCAGATCTCTCACCAATTGAAAACGTCTGGTCAATGGTGGCCGAGCAACTGGCTCGTCACAATACGCCAGTCACTAATCTTGATGAGCTGTGGTATCGTGTTGAAGCTGCATGGGCAGCTGTACCTGTACGCGCCATCCAAGCTCTGTTTGTCTCAATGCCTAGGCATATCAACGCCGTTATTACGGCCAGAGGTGGTTGTTCTGGGTACTGATTTCTCAGGATCTATGCACCCAAATTGCGTGAAAATGTAGCCATACGTCAGTTCTAGTATAACATATTTGTCCAATGAATACCCGTTTAACACCTGCATTTCTTCTTGGTGTAGCAATTTTAATGGCCAGTAGTGTAGTATACGGCGGGAAGCGGGCAGCGGGAAGCTGCTTTTGCAACGCAGCCTGCAGCACAGCTGGTGGGGATGGAGTGTACCTGCTCTGGGCGACGAGCCTCCTCATGGAGTGGTGTTGGCTGGCCAGCTAGATCAGCTCGACTCGAACCCACGGCCCACTGGGCAGATGGCCATCAGCAGGCGGTTGCCATCCAGTGGCGTGAAGGCGCGTAGTGTCCTGCAAACAGCCTCAGCTCAGACGGAGGCTTACAGTAGAGGCTGACTGCTTCATCCCACATCGTAAGCGGAATTCTTCTCGTGACTAGCGGACGGTGTCCACTGCGTAACTGGACGTACTGTGCACAACTGAATACTAACTCTGCCACCTCATGTGTATCCGAAAAGGGACAAAATGTGAGGAACGCAATTGGTCAGCGATGTACCTATGTCAGGGGCCCACGCAACTGGCAAGAATGCATAATCTGTAGAAGTTCAAAGAACACTACTTTCAACACAAGCTAGGTTTTCTTAAATGGCACATACATGTTTCTTCTACAGAGATGAAAACTAGAGGTACAGTTCGTTGATAAGATGTGGTATATCGCCCCCAGACGTTTCAAGTTAGTGCATGGCATCCAGCGCGGAAGACGCACTCACAGACAACCGGTAACGTCACGACCGATGAACCTGCGCCACCTCAACGAATGTTCGAAGTGGCCAGCGTTTGTATCAGTGCACTTGGGGAGACGTTGAACCAGTACAGCACTGCACAGATATTGTCGCAGGCGCAGCGGTAATTCATTATTGCATACCCTCTGGCGTCTCTGGGGGTTCCTGAACACACATTCTTTCACTGTGCCACAGAGAAAGAAGTCTCACGCCAGGTTACCGGCCCGCTCACAAGGCTTCTCTATCCTATCCGTCTATTTGGAAACACTGCATCCACAACGTTCCTTGAAACATGTGTGTAGTAAGTGGGGCATCATCATGCTGGAACAATACTGATAGACACGCTTTCAATCCCACGTCCTCCATGAGAAGGGGAAGAGTGTCCCGTAGAAACGATGCACAACGCAGTCCGGTTAATGTTCCCTGATAAAAGCAGAGACCTATAATACCGGTGCCAAAGTCGCTTCACTGAACATTGACACCCCACTATCGTTGAGGGGCAAAGACGCAAAGCCGGTGTGGATTTTGCACAGACCAGCAGTGCATGTTCCGCAGTTTCACATGACAATGCTTATTAAACGAAGCTTCGCCCGTAAACAACATATCACATAGTTAGGATGACTTTGCAACGACGGAAGTGCAAAACAATAGAATTTATTGCGGGATTCAAAGCCATTCCCGTACAGTTCTTGGTGGGGATAAATATGCAAAATTCTGCACACACTATTATGGCTTATTCCAGAACCGTGTGCAATGTGAGTGCACCTACCTCAAGACAGTGGGCTACAACAGCCAGAACAGCAATGTCGTTGTCATTGTTAGCTGCCGCGTTTGTACGCTAACGCTTTCTGGGCGCCCAGCTGCCTGTTGATCTGGATAGGCTTCAGCGTACACTGCTACAGTTGTGGTTGCATTTTTGCGGCATTCGCAGTCAACTAACATCATGTCTAGCTTTTCTTCCTTACTGAAGACCGGCATATCGCCGAGACGACCGCACTTTTCCAAACCACAGCAAACCAGGGAAAGCACTGTCTGAAACGTACGTGAAATCCGTGAAGCATATTTTCCAGTACAACCGTACAGCAGGCCCGAGCTAGAGACACTACTAGGCTGAACAGTGTACTTAAAACGTGCGTACTGATTGTGGTCTGTTTACGGCAGGCTGCAGGGCGGTGAAGGCAACTATGGCCCAGGGCATTACGGCAGAAACCGTGCCACCGTTACCATATTTAGAGTCTAATATTTCATAATGTATGACGTTTAGAAGAGCGAAACCAAGTGTGCCACCACTAACGGTTCGCCTAGTCTTTATTTCAGTAGAAAAAACATGCATCATCTAAGAAATTTAACTTTATGCTCAAAGTGGTGCTCGTTGAGCTTCATAGAGTTTGCATTCCTGCTCATTGTGTGACCCCACTGACATAGGTGCATCCCTAGCTAATTGTATCTTTCTAATTTTGTTTCTTTTCGGAGACATATGAGGTGGGAGATTTAGTTGGGACACCCTGTGTCTGTACGGCGTGGGCTCGCCAACGTTTCTCAGACTGCAGCACTCCTGGTCTGTAAGTCACCACAGGCCAGAGTGGCCAGATGAAGCAGTCGGGGAAACTGTCATTTGATTTGCACTGGTTTTTACTCTGGTGTAATTACAAGTGGCAGAATGAAGACTAAGAACACAAGACCAGAGAAGGTGATGTAGAATCGTCAGCCAATAGCCCACTGATAGATACCGCGCCGCGCCAGGAGCGACGTCTGCAAGAAGTGAACACAAGCGCCGCTCAGATCGACTCAGTAAACGAACGTTAGTGGACAACATTCGCGGAGAATTAGCACAGCCTAGCAGAGAGTGCTAAGAGAATAGTTACTAGTGATCCATATCCATTGTGGTGTCACCGCCAGACACCACACTTGCTAGGTGGTAGCCTTTAAATCGGCCGCGGTCCATTAGTATGCGCCGGACCCGCGTGTCGCCACTATCAGTGATTGCAGACCGAGCGCCGCCACACGGCAGGTCTAGAGAGCCGTCCTGGCACTCGCCCCAGTTGTACATCCGACTTAGCCAGAGATGGATCACTGACAACTACGCTCTCATTTGCCGAGACGATAGTTAGCATAGCCTTCAGCTACGTCATTTGCTACGACATAGCAAGGCGCCATAGCATTTGATGTTATTTTATATTGTGGTTATAACATGTACCGTCAAGAGAGATGTTCTACAATTGTGGATTAAAGTTAAGTATTATATCAACTACGTACTTTATTTGCTACTGTTAATTCCTTTAACTGTTCCAGACCTCACGCCAATCTGCGTGAGCTTAACGCGTGCCTTTCGGCATCCTCTCATTGTGACTTGGCTGTCTTGCCAAGTCACAACATCCATTGGTTGTTTGAACTTGTTTACGACGAATATTACTGTGTTTGCATGTCGCCCATCGCTTGCGACACTTGTTGTAAATACAAGTTAAGTATTGCCATTCTTCTTATTTGAAAGGAAACTACTAATGTCATTTGCTTGAACTGTTGTATAGCATTCCGAGAACGCACCATCCCTTAGGCACCCTCTACGAGACGAGTGAGCAAGACCCAACAGTTTTCCTGTCAGGTCAGTTCATCCAGAAGCTCTGTCGAAGCTGGAAGGTGTCACTACTTCTACTTTCAGAGATGTCTTGCGTACTGAATATCGAACTGACACACGCTTCCCTCTTCGTGACATTGTTCTACTGAATGACAGAGGAGTTCTTCGTTTACACCATGCGGAGCAGTGCTGCAATAGTGGAGTTGTGTGAATTCTGTTTGTGAGCCTGACTGTCCTAAGTGCCTCATAGCTAAAATAATTTCGAGGAGCAGTTGTTGGGGCACGCGAAAAGAGAAGTCGACCTGTAATATCGCAAGAGTAACATGTATGCCGCAGGGGGGGAGGACCGGGGGCAGGGGGCAGACACCTTGAAAGAGCGTTCAGTGTGTCAGGTCGCGACTGAGCTACGTTAGCGATGAAAAAAGCTATTCTAGGCGTGTTAAAAGCCTTCAAAGGGTTTGTACGTGCGTTCCCAGCCTGAGACGTGGGTACCAGCTCTCTCATTTCCCCGGTTTTGAGTCAGGTGCTGTCATTTAGCGGACCATATGCTCTGCTTAGGAACATGTGGCATAGCAGATAGTAGTTACCTGCATCCTGTGTTTAGCGAACGAGGACTTAGCAAAGTTTAACTATTAGAAGACATCCAGCAATGCACGCCCCAACTCCATCCCCTCTCTTCACGATTCCCTAAGGTTTCAAACTTCTGAGCTGTTACGTTATAAATATTTGACTCTAAGAATAAAAACTTTGGTCTGCCTTACGGCAGGTCTTGTCATGGGGGAAGCCCCACAGAAAGGTCCACTGCATGAGCAACACAACACCCATTCACTGAGCGGGAATCGAACCCGAGTCCCTTGGCGTGACAGACCGCCGCGATGACCACTCAGCTATCGGGACGGACTTGAATCTGAGTATGCAGGACCTTTCTTCCCATATTTGATTCAGTTACACGAGTCGTAAACACATATAAAACGTTCCCACACTTTCACGGGGGTAACACTAGACGTAGACAGTTGGGTACACAAAATCCGTCCCGAGGTTTGGGTGGGGGTGGGGCTGCTGTGGACTACGGGGAGGGGGGGGGGGGGAATCAACGGAATGGGAGGGTAGGAAGAGTTCAAATGGTTCCAATGGCTCTGAGCACTATGGAACATCTGTGGTCATCAGTCCCCTATAACTTAGAACTACTTAAACCTAAAACCTAACTAACCTAAGGACATCACACACATCCATGCCCGAGGCAGGATTCAAACCTGCGATCGTAGTGGTCACGCGGTTCCAGACTGAATCGCCTAGAACCGCTCGGCCACACCGGCCGGCGGTAGGAAGAGTGGCCACAGGAAGGCCACGTAAGTGAGTATCCATTACTTGTGTGCGTGTTATCATAAATAAGAACCTGGGAATGTGAACTGACAACCTAAATGTTCTACTGAGCTCAAAATCACATCACTTGCATGGAAGTGAAAAGTATCTTGTGTGCGTGAAAAACGATCCCATTCATAAGCAAGTAAATAAACAAACCAGTAATTTCACGCTCAGTAGACTTGGTCAGTGCGAACTGTTTGAAAAAAAAGGTAACTATAAAAAAACTGTAATGTCGACCTGTCTAACAGTGTAACCTGAAACACGAAAATTCCTGCACTGACATATGCCCCTGGTAAAATAAAGAAACTGACAGAACCTACGCTGCACAAAGGAAAGGAAACACTCACTTATGATGAACCTCATCTGCAAAATGAAGTACTGGCAGAAACAACAACACAGCAAGACTCCGCAACAGCTACAAAAATACTGCTAAAAACTAACAACAACTGTTCCCGGGATATTGGGTTCATAATCGCGACACAGAAACAGAATGAAACACATGACTAAAACTTTGTTCTGAAATTTCAGTTAGGAAGGAACTTATCAAGAATAGAAAAACGGTTATAGACTCTAATATGAAAATTTATTTAATTTAATTTAACTCAGAAGATCCCCTAATAGAATAAGTATCAAAAACTCAATGTGGCGAGGGTGAAGTGAACCAACAATAAAAGTCTACAAAAATTCCTTTTCTATGTCCGTATGCTGTCCAACCATTGTTCTGAGTCGTAATTCCTCCTAGTAATAAACCTGCAACTCAGATAGCTCCAAAAGTGCGTCCATGCATTACACTGTAGACTCAACGAATCTACCTGCTGCATTCCGCAGCTATCCACTACTGACAGTTAAAGATTCTACGACTCCGTAGTGCTACCATCGCAGACACAGATACTGTTGCCTAACAACTGTTTCCATGACCACAATTCTTCAAATATATCATTTTTCTTCACAAGTAATAACACATCCAATAACATCATGAAAAGATAACCATCCTGCGGCCATCAGATCACCCGCTACACCCAACATCTACAAATCTGAAAATTAACATTCTAATCTCGTGGATATAGGCAAACCAGAAGCTTGAAGAACCTGCATCATTGCAGACGCAAAATTCTTATCATGTTGGTTTTACCAAACTGGATAAACTCGTCACAGGGAGTTATCCGTAGCCCTTTTTTATATAAAACAGGCGTGTTTTCTGTCTGTCTATTCCTTTTATTATTTGAGACAGACCAGTTCTGGGTGACATTGCGCATTTACACATCATTTCTCGTAGCGGAATTATCAGTTTCACACTCAGACTATAGTAAAAGACTGGTTACTGTGTAACTACGACAAATATTCTAAAGATGGCCAGTACTGCCAGAAACCAATCAGTTTGAAATAATAAAAAATAGCAGTTTTATAGGTTGGTTTTAATAATTTCAGATTATTCGCTGGATGAGTAGGCTGAGTAATTTTCGGTCGGTTTAAAGGGGGAAAAAACTAGTGTTACACGCATCTCAATGTTTATTATGTCATGCCCCGTGAACTATGAGCCATAAACTGTTAGGATTTGCCACAAGCATTCAGTCCCCGCTACGTGAAATATTTTATCTATAAAATGTGTTACGAATAGAATTACTAGTAGAGAGAAAATAGATTAAAACGTCTTGCCTGTCGTTTCACTGCATTAACAACGAAAATGTAGTGTGTGATAAACTTTCTTCCCTTAGTTATTTTGTACGGGGTGTCAGCGAGAAAAAGATACCAAAAAGTTTCTTGAAAGTCGCTAAGTGCTCATATTCTCGAATACTGGGTCAATATAGTCCGCGAAATTAGCTCACCATGAGGTACTTTGTTTCACAACATGTGCGCATTTCCTGACTGTAACACTTGATTCACTCCTTTAAACCTATTACGTGCTATTATGCCCCTTACGAACAAATTAAGGCAGCATTTTAAGTGAAAACATTTGGTTTAGTCTACAGTTGCAGTTTATTTATGTTGTCTACTAGCTACCGGTTTTGGTACACAGTACCTACCTCAGACCATCCTAAGATTAAAAAATCCGATACCATAGTTAGAATAATAGGGAAAGAGCAATTTACGAAATATTATCCTCTGTGAGAAAAAACTTGTGGTGTACATCGCAACTTGCAATGTATGTACTGACCCTTCCCCCTGACACGCAGTCGTCATGCAGGTAACAGTGTCAAATACTGAAAGAAAAGATGAAAGTTGAGCTTCAAATAGATGTAAATTGTGGCCAGCAGTGGTAAGAATGCCCCCCACTTACGTATCTTCTTCTGCTTTATTTACCTTTAAAATTAATAATTGTTGTTGTTGTGGTCTTCAGTCCTGAGACTGGTTTGATGCAGCTCTCCATGCTAATCTATCCTGTGCAAGCTCCTTCATCTCCCAGTACCTACTGCAACCTACATCCTTCTGAATCTGCTTAGTGTATTCATCTCTTGGTCTCCCTCTACGATTTTTACCCTCCACACTGCTCTCCAATGTTAAATTGGTGATCCCTTGATGCCTCAGGACATGTCCTACCAACCGATCCCTTCATCTAGTCAAGTTGTGCCACAAACTTCTCTTCTCCCCAATCCTATTCAATACCTCCTCATTAGTTACGTGATCTACCCACCTAATGTTCAACATTTTTCTGTAGCACCACATTTCGAAAGCTTCTATTCTCTTCTTGTCCAAACTATTTATTGTCCATATTTCACTTCCATACATGGCTACACTCCATACAAATACTTTCAGAAACAACTTCCTGACACTTAAATCTATACTCGATGTTAACCAATTTCTCTTCTTGAGAAACGCTTTCCTTGCCATTGCCAGTCTATATTTTATATCCTCTCTACTTCGACCATCATCAGTTATTTTGCTCCCCAAATAGCAAAACTTCTTCACTACTTTGTCTCATTTCCTAATCTATTTCCCTCAGCATCACCCGACTTAATTCGACTTCATTCCATTATCCTCGTTTTACTTTTGTTTATGTTCATCTTATGTCCTCCTTTCAAGACACTGTCCATCACGTTCAACTGCTCTTCCAAGTCCTTTGCTGTCTCTGACAGAATTACAATGTCATCGGCGAACCTCAAAGTTTTTATTTCTTCTCCCTGGATTTTAATACCAACTCCACATTTTTCTTTTGTTTCATTTACTGCTTGCCCAATATACAGATTGAATAACATCGGGGAAAGGCTACAACCCTGTCTCACTCCCTGCCAAACCACTGCTTCCCTTTCATACCCCTCGACTCTTATAATTGCCATCTGGTTTCTGTACAAATTGTAAATAGCCTTTCGATCCCTGTATTTTACCCCTGCCACCTTCAGAATTTGAAAGAGAGTATTCCACTCAACATTGTCAAAAGCTTTCTCTAAGTCTACAAATGCTAGAAACGTAGGTTTGCCTTTCCTTAATCTTTCTTCTAAGATCAGGTGTAGGGTCAGTATTGCCTCACGTGTTCCAACATTTCTACGGAATCCAAACTGATCTTGCCCGAGGTCGGCTTTTACAAGTTTTTCCATTCGTCTGTTAATAATTCGAGTTAGTATTTTGCAGCTGTGGCTTATTAAACTGATACTTCGGTAATTTTCACATCTGTCAACACCTGCTTTCTTTGGGATTGGAATTATTATACTTTCTTGAAGTCTGAGGGTATTTCGCCTGTCTCGTACATCTTGCTCACCAGATGGTAGAGTTTTGTCAGGACTGGCTCTCCCAAGGCCGTCAGTAGTTCTAATGGAATGTTGTCTACTCCCGGGGCCTTGTTTCGACTCAGGTCTTTCAGTGCTCTGTCAAACTCTTCACGCAGTATCGTATCTCCCATTTCATCTTCATCTACCTCCTCTTCCATTTCCATAATATTGTCTTCAAGTACATCGCCCTTGTATGGACCCTCTATATACTCCTTCCACCTTTCTGCTTTCCATTCTTTGCTTAGAATTGGGTTTCCATCTGAGCTCTTGATATTCCTACAAGTGGCTCTCTTTTCTCCAAAGGTCTCTTTAATTTTCCTGTAGGCTGTATCTATCATACCCCTAGTGAGATAAGCCTCTACATCCTTACATTTGTCCTCTAGCCATGCCTGCTTAGCCATTTTGCACTTCCTGTCGATCTCATTTTTGGGACGTTTGTATTCCTTTTTGCCTGCTTCATTTACTGCATTTTTATATTTTCTCTTTTCATCAATTAAATTCAGTATTTCTTCTGTTACCCAAGGATTTCTACTAGCCCTCGTCTTTTTACCTACTTGATCCTCTGCTGCCTTCACTACTTCATCCCTCAGAGCTACCCATTCGTCTTCTACTGTATTTCTTTCCCCCATTCCTGTCAATTGTTCCCTTATGCTCTCACTGAAACTCTGTACAACCGCTGGTTTAGTTTATCCAGGTCCCATCCCCTCAAATTCCCACCTTTTTGCAGTTTCTTCAGTTTTAATCTACAGTTCATCACCAATAGATTGTGGGCAGAGTCCACATCTGCCCCTGGAAATGTCTTACAATTTAAAACCTGGTTCCTAAACCTCTGTCTTACCATTATATAATCTATCTGATACCTTTTAGTATCTCCAGGATTCTTCCATGTATATAACTTTCTTTTATGATTCTTGAACCAAGTGTTAGCTATGATTTAGTTATGCTCTGTGCAAAATTCTACCAGACGGCTTCCTCTTTCATTTCGTAGCCCCAATCCATATTCACCTACTATGTTTCCTTCTCTCTCTTTTCCTACTGTCGAATTCCAGTCACCCATGACTATTAAATTTTCGTCTCCCTTCACTACCTGAATAATTTCTTTTATCTCATCTTACATTTCTTCAATTTCTTCGTCATCTGCAGAGCTAGTTGGCATATAAACTTGTACTACTGTAGTAGGCATGGGCTTCGTGTCTATACTGGCCACTATAATACGTTCACTATGCTGTTCGTAGTAGCTTACCCGCACTCCTATTTTTTTATTCATTATTAAACCTACTCCTGCATTACCCCTATCTGATTTTGTATTTATAACCCTGTATTCACCTGACCAGAAGTCTTGTTCCTCCTGCCACCGAACTTCACTAATTCCCACTATATCTAACTTTAACCTATCCATTTCCCTTTTTAAATTTTCTAACCTACCTGCCCGATTAAGGGATCTGACATTCCACGCTCCGATCCGTAGAATGCCAGTAGAATGCCAGTTTTCTTTCTCAATTAATAATTACATAACAAAATAATAATTACATAACAAAATAGTCCCCACTGTAATAAAACATTGAAAGAAAACAGGAAAACAAGAAATATATCTAGCCGCCGGCCGGAGTGGCCGAGCGGTTAAAGGCGCTACAGTCTGGAACCGCACCACCGCTACGGTCGCAGGTTCGAATCCTGCCTCGGGCATGGATGTGTGATGTCCTTAGCTTAGTTAGGTTTAAGTAGTTCTAAGTTCTAGGGGACTTATGACCACAGCAGTTCCGTCCCATAGTGCTCAGAGCCATTTGAACCATATATCTAGCCAATTTAACGTTTTACCGAATGAAGGTACAGTCATTGCTATCAAAGAAGTATATATATTGAAATCACAGAATTGTGTTTATTTATTTTCAGTAAATATGCCGGCCGCGGTGGTCTAGTTGTTCTAGGCGCGCAGTCCGGAACCGCGGGACTGCTACGGTCGCAGGATCGAATCCTGCCTCGGGCATGGATGTGTGTGATGTCCATAGGTTAGTTAGGTTTAAGTAGTTCTAAGTTCTAGGGGACTTATGACCACAGAAGTTAAGTCCCATAGTGCTCAGAGCCATTTGAGCCATTCAGTAAATATAGTTTTGTATTTAATGTTTTGGTTTTAATGTTTTGTTACAGTGTAAAGGAAGTTCCTTGTGGGTTGTTTAATAGAGAGCGGAAAAGGTGAAAACTTGAGGGCACAAGATCAGGTGAATAAGGTGCATGTGAAGCGACTTCCCAACGTTTGTGTAGCGTTTTTTTCAGTACAGCAGAATGTGGGCGTTGTCGTGGTATGAAGGACGTTCACAGGTGCAGTGAATGTTTGCAGAAAAACAGACAGTCTACATATCTGTCGTCTATAAACGAATGGAAATGACAGAAGGGAGGGATGAGAAATGTTATTTGTCATAATTGATGGGCACTGCATATTTGGCATGAAACGACATTACAGTACATGCAGAAAGAATTTCAAGATTGCATTGACAATGAAAGAGCAAAAACAAGAACGGTCGGTTAACGGAATCCATCGTTCTGTACATCAAGAAACACTTTTTGCTAAATTTTCAGGCATAGAGCACGAGCAAAAATTGGTGGTGGTACCAGTAGTAAAATTCCTGAAATTGCATGCATTATTCCATTGCCAATTGCAACAGTTCATATATTGCTGCAAAGTACGTTGATTAAGTCAAGGAGCATGCCTGGTACGATTTTTCGATTTAAAACTTGCTATTGTTAAATTTTTGACGGAAAAAGGAGTGCAGGAACGAACATAAGAACATCCGGAATCGATTGCAGTCTTATCATTTTAAGTGGACTTGCTGCACAGTGCCCACATTAAGACACCACAAGGTAACGTCTTTCTGATTTGATGGGAATGCATTTAAAAAGAAAATCGCGTTGTAGGGGGAACATATTCTGACAGAGGCAGTCCAGTTGCATAAGCTCACTGGCTTTAAAGAAAACGCAAGGTTTGAAGAATTCATAGTGGCCTTGAACGAATAACAACGATATTTTTGTAAAGGTTTTGGAGGACACTGTCGATCTTCCATCTGTTCTGGAGACCTTTTGCCTTTTCAGTTGAAAGTCCCCCTATTCAGATGTAACTGATTGGCCTGCAAGGTAATTCCGGTTATAATGACGAATCTTTTTCCATTGAAACTGTTCAGGACGTCTACATTACAGATCTGCTGCAATATTCCGATCGACATGTTTCCTCAAAAGACCTTTTTCCATTATGAAACTAAGTAAGTCACGATTACGTGGCAACTTGAGTGCAAAACTCTGTGAAATTTTCTGTGTCTGTTCAGGTGCCGACAGTTTGTACCAGATAAAAATTATACTAGGTCTTCAGCACGCCAAAAGTAATTAATTTATACTGATAATTTGTTTTCTTTGTGATCTATGTTGTTGTCGAACGTTAAATATAAAACCGAGTCGTGTGCAAGCCGACTGCGTTGTCATTTAAATGCAGTGCATTCGCAGCTTTCCTCGTCCCCCACCTCACGCTCAGATAGTGCGGCGTGGTGATGGTGGAAATGTGAAGCGAGGATGAGGGCTTCACCACTAGGATTCAGGCATGACCCATGAGCCGAAATCTTGGCCGCCCCTCGCTTAGTGCAAAACGACATAGACTTCAGCTGTAGTACTACACTTAGCCTAGCAAGCTGTGTCACTTCGCAAGGGAACCCCCACCACTACCGTTGTCGTCTACCCTCTGCACAGCTAGCGGTCAAGTAATTCTGTGTTCAAAAACTATTCCCGCTCCTCGGAAGAAAGTATCGTCTATCGCCTACCTCAATGTTATGCCTTTCAAGTTAGTCCCTGTCAGGTATTCCTCACTTATGCCAGTGCTTTATTCCAAACTGCGAAAAACTTCTAGGTTTCGATATTTGGGATACCTTTTATCTCTCTCGAGTATTTAATATCATCCATGAAATCTCACTCAGGATAGAATAATGACGATCCTGTAAAGTTTTCTTTATTTTTGAGAACAGGAATAATTGAAATGGGACCATGTCTGGCGAATATGGGCATTGGGATATTATAACAGTATTGCTTTTGGCCAAATATTCACATAGAAGCAATGAAGTGTAACGCGGTGCATTATTGAAGCGCAAAAAGGCAAGAATTGTTTCCCCGCATATCCGGACGTTTTGTTAGTCTTCGGATTATAAGAAGCAAACAGCGCAGTACTCGTGTGCAGTACTCGCTATCGTTCGTTCGGCCATATGGCAGGAGCTCAGGGTGCAGTGGATGCCGTTAAAATCGAAGAAGAAAGTGAGCATAACTTTCGCATTTGACTCCACTTGTGGAGACTTTTCAGTCTTGGGAATGCAGAATTCATCCACTGGTACGGCTGAATCTGAATTTGGACGTCATATCCGTTGACCAATGTTTCATCACCTGCTACATTTCAGCAGTTTTTCACTATTGTTGACTTCCTCTAGCGGCTCCTGAGCAACTTGTATTGTTTGTGATCTATGTTGTTGACAAATGTTAAATATAAAATCAAGTCGTATGCATTGCCATCGCAGTTTCCCACTTTGGACCCTCCTCGCGCTCGGACAGCGTGGCGTGGCGATGGCGGAAATGTAAAGCGAGGATGAGCACTTTGGTTCGAAACTCAGTAATTCAGTATAAATCCTCCCACACCATGGGTATGGCATGGTAACATTAGTGATATATTTTGAGTAAGAAAACCCGTCTAGTTTGCAAATGGCGTTTAGATTTTTTGAAGCATCTTCAGAATTTCAACAAGGGAAAATACAAGCAAAAATAGATTAGGGATAAGGTCCTATCTAGTATAAGAAAGTGGCAAAGAAAGCTACATAGAAAGAAGGGGGGGGGGGGCTTACGTTTGGGAACTACAGGTAAACCGTTAGTCACTAAGAGGCAAAATTTTGGGATGCTCCTAGAACGCGAAAGTAAAATAATAATAATGATAATAATGATTTTTTAAAATATTGCACAAAACTGGCAACGAAAACCTAAATTAGTAGTGGAACCGTACAAAAGAGAACGATTATTACCGTCAGTGAATATACGCAACAGTGGTAGGATAGGGTCACTCGTACAATCTTGAGTTACATATAGAACACAAATCGCAGTATTTGTGAATGCATGACACGTTATATAAGACTGACAGTTTGAGCACGGGCCGTACGTGTTGCAGTCCTATGCCGTGATTGCTTAACCACGGCGCTTGGCTCTTCCATGTGGCTCGACGTTGCACTTGCTAAGCTTGGACCGTTCACTGTTTCTCTTTTGCTTTTTTTTTTTTTTTTACACAGTCCGGCACACCTACATCTTGTTTTCATGATCTGTGTTCTGTTTTTGACGAGCTGTCCACTGGGCCCTCTTACCACCCAACCTGAGGCGACTGCGATGGAGAGTTTCCCATGTAAGACCGGGAGACAAATGAACAAAGCGAGCAAAACAGTCAATATAGACACGTGTAGTCACAACTGCCGAGGTAGGCGGAGAGCCGGCACGCCTCAGGTAACTTCCGCGGTGAGGTGCTAAAATGTTACGATCGTAAGGGGTAATCTTCAAAAGAAACGTTCTACCGAAATCTCCCGACGAGGATGTGGAAGACCGTCAAGAGGAAGTGTCGACGGAAGGTGTCCGAGCTGGTGGTTTTGCTCCAATCCAGTCTGTACAGGACAGTCACAAACACTGCTTCTTTGGACTGTCAAGTTCTACCTCATTGTTTACTTTTGCTGATAGGGCGCCCAGCGATTTCTTCCTTTTTCCTCATACGAAGAAACCATTGCTCGGTTCACATTCGTAGAACGACGGAAACGTGATGTTCGACCGCTACGGTCGCAGGTTCGAATCCTGCCTCGGGCATGGATGTATGTGATATCCTTAGGTTAGTTAGGTTTAAGTGGTTCTGAGTTCTAGGGGACTGATGACCTCAGAAGTTAAGTCTCATAGTGCTCAGAGCTATTTGAACGATTTGATGATCGAATTTGCAGTAATCCCATTTTTTGCTTCTCAGTTAAAGTTTCCTGGACAGCCAAACTACGGACTTCTACAACCGAGGTCCCCTCCAACTCATCCATCGCCGGGAAAAACGTGTCGCATTACAGTGTAAATGTAGAGAGATGGACCAGTACCAACGCCAGGTCTCATGAGCGTTGTTTCAATTTTTCGTGGCTACCCCTCGTACGTCCTCCTCTGACGTTCCTCGCTCCAGCTGTGCTGTCAAGCACACACGCATGCACAAACACACGTCCGCAGCTGGACAGCCACGCCCCCTGCCGCCGGCAAGAGCAGGCAGGGGCGCAAACTCCGTGCCGCCCCCTCCCCCGCCTCTCTGCGACGGCCGCCCCAGGCGACGCTCCATAAAGCCCGCCATTTAACGCCAGGGCGTCCTCGCGTCTTCCGGCAAATATCTCCCGCCTTCCAGTTTTTTGTCGCCGTGCCAGCTGCTGCAGCGCACAGCACGACGTTCCGAGCGCAATGGATGGACGTTTGCTCCCTCGACAACTCGATTCCCTCTTCCCGATCTGATCCTACACACGAACTTCGAATAATTACACTAGATACGGGTCTGCAGTAAGTGACGAAACAAACATGTATGCCTGTGCGAAGGAACATTGCATCGTATTCCTTACAAACACAGGCGCTTTCAAATACACTTCAGGGTACGCAGGTGTATGTACTCGTATATTGTAAGGAGTGTGCCAGAACTCTCCATCACAATGAAAACAGTATAGCCAACTGAAAGATATTCTTTGCAGTGTGTAAAATTGGAAACGAACAAGCATTCAGATATCGATAGTAACAACCTGAGGGCGAAACATGTGAGCGCGATTTTGAGTAGTTTTGTGGGACGAGGTCTGTCTGCGAGAGTGGAAGAAGTAGTGTCGGTCGAGAGTTCGGAGACAGAAGACGTGTCACGCTGCCCGCACGTCGATGATAGCAGATCTCACAACACTCAAGACCCGATTTCATTTATACAGCCAGGAGAGATTTAGATGGGTTGACTACGCTTCAAGATGGAATTCAAGATAAGATTCACAAGCATAGCGGAAAACCTATTGCAGGGTTAGGCACGTGACGATTATTCCGAGTTTGCAGTAATCCCATATTTTGATTGTCAGTGAAAGAAGCCTCCTTATCCTCCAGATCACCATAATTGTTCTCCACATCTAATTAATAAATATGCTGTGGTTATTAAACGTTAATGTACGAGGTGCATTCAAGTTCTAAGGCCTCCGATTTTTTTTCTCCGGTCTGGAAAGAGATAGGAACATGCGCATTGTTTTAAAATGAGGCCGCGTTCATTGTCAATACGTCCCAGAGATGGCAGCACTGTACGGCAGATGGAATTTTACCGCCAGCGGCGAGAATGATAACTGTTTTAAATACTTAAAATGGCGACGTTTTCCTTACTTGAACAGCGTGCAATCATTCGTTTTCTGGATTTGCGTGGTATGAAACCAATTGAAATTCATCGACAGTTGAAGGAGACATGTGGTGATGGAGTTATGGATGTGTCGAAAGTGCGTTCGTGGGTGCGACAGTTTAATGAAGGCAGAACATCGTGTGACAACAAACCGAAACAACCTCGGGCTCGCACAAGCCGGTCTGACGACATGATCGTGAAAGTGGAGAGAATTGTTTTGGGGGATCGCCGAATGACTGTTGAACAGATCGCCTCCAGAGTTGACACTTCTGTGGGTTCCGTGCACACAATCCTGCATGACGACCTGAAAATGCGAAAAGTGTCATCCAGGTGGGTGCCACGAATGCTGACGGACGACCACATGGCTGCCCGTGTGGCATGTTGCCAAGCAATATTGACGTGCAATGACAGCATGAATGGGACTTTCTTTTCGTCAGTTGTGACAATGGATGAGACGTGGATGCCATTTTTCAATCCAGAAACAAAGCGCCAGTCAGCTCAATGGAAGCACACAGACTCACCGCCACCAAAAAAATTTTGGGTAACTGCCAGTGCTGAAAAAATGATGGTGTCCATGTTCTGGGACAGCGAGGGCGTAATCCTTACCCATTGCGTTCCAAAGGGCACTACGGTAACAGGTGCATCCTACGAAAATGTTTTGAAGAACAAATTCCTTCCTTCACTGCACCAAAAACGTCCGGGAAGGGCTGCGCGTGTGCTGTTTCACCAAGACAACGCACCTGCACATCGAGCTAACGTTACGCAACAGTTTCTTCGTGATAACAACTTTGAAGTGATTCCTCATGCTCCCTACTCACCTGACCTGGCTCCTAGTGGCTTTTGGATTTTTCCAACAATGAAAGACACTCCCCGTGGCCGCACATTCACCAGCCGTGCTGCTATTGCCTCAGCGATTTTCCAGTGGTCAAAACAGACTCCTAAAGAAGCCTTCGTCGCTGCCATGGAATCATGACGTCAGCATTGTGAAAAATGTGTACGTCTGCAGGGCGATTACGTCGAGAAGTAACGCCAGTTTCATCGATTTCGGGTGAGTAGTTAATTAGAAAAAAAATCGGAGGCCTTAGAACTTGAATGCACCTCGTAACTCTGAAACTGAAATACGCCGTTAATCTGGCACTCAGCCAGTATTGATACCTATGTCATTGTCATTGTCATTATTACTGGTCATGATGATTTCTTGAAGTTTTAAATAGACTTCATTTATGAAATCCCTTCTCACATGTTATTAGGTAGTTAACAGGACCCAAGCTCTTTTTTATTAAATTAACTCTTAGTAACAATAAGATGTAGCCGCTGCTGCTGCATGCTGTCGCGAATTGCTGTGAACCACATGGGAGAAGGCAGTCATCTAAAGAGGTGAGTGCAAAATTCGGAACAAAACAGAGACTGACAACCACAACATGTCACATACTCTAACCCAGTAAATTCCGCTGGACAAGTCTGATTCTGTATCAATTGTAAATTCTTGTTCAAAAACGCAGTCATATAGCTTACGCATTCATTGTTACATGTTCATTTGTTCCAGTAGTTTTTCATATTCAAATACGCTGTCAGATAGCTTATCCAAATGTTAGTTTTAAGTTTTTCATGTAACGATCTGTTGAGGGCTAAAATGACAGTGAAAGTGACACTCATACAACACGCACGCCGTGATACGCAGGTTAGACTCCGATTACTGATGGCTCAGGTAGCTTATCGAGTCAATTTCCACAGACGAACATAGGCTATGTTTATTGTAGGAACGTCACATATTTGTTGCAGGTACCTTATAACAGTTGTAGGTAAGTTACAACGTTCTCCGTCGTACCTGTAAATCGATTCTACATCCAAACAAATACACAAAAAGCAAGACTCAACTGTTCTGGCCTCTGATACACTAACCAGGACCGACCGACCGCCGCCTCATCCTCAGTCGTTGTATCGCTTGGCTGCGGTTCGGACGGATATGGGATCAGCGCTACGCTCTGCCGGCTTTGCAGACCTTGCAACCGCTGCTTCTCATTAGACATCATGACACTGTGTCCTCCTTCCAAGGAAACATCTCTGACGCTACCGGACTGCTGCATCCATTTTCCATAAGCTACCACTCGAATTCAAAAATCTTAGCAGTAATCCACGCGCTTTCAAATCGAAACTGAAGACTTTCCTCATCAGTCACTCCTTCCATTCTGTTGAGGAGTTTCTTGAAAAAGTAAGCTGATTCTTGTTGTATTGTTGATAGCGTTTACTTAAACTTACGGACTGACTTTTTTCGGGTTCATAAACATTTTATTTTTATCTGTTATTACTTTTATGTCGTAATTTCATATTTTGACACGTTCTATGATCTTGGAGATTTGCTCCTCAATTTGTTCCTACGGAACTTGACGTGTAAATAAAAAAAAAAAAAAAGCTTGGGCTACCTTGATACGGAAACATCCACCGTACGAACACCAACAATTTGCCCACGTTCGAATTCACTTAGTTTCCGGCACAATGCACTCGCAACCACACAGAACACTGCTATGACCACAACTGACGTACTGACAACTTTGCACAGTTGTCGTTCGCGCCCAAATACAACACCACAATGTGCGGGCTTAGCTAGCATCTGCGTTTGTGTTCAAGGATGGATTTCTCGTGGTGTTTCCATATTTTCGCCAATCGCCGTGTACTGTGCCCGCAAGACGTCACAGAAATGGTTCCTCGGTGGAAATCGCTCCACTACACGCGAATATACACTGATGAGCCACCTGCTTAACAGCTTTTTTGCCCGTCTTTGGATTGAAACGCATCACCTGTTCTGCGTATCAGGTATCCGACCTGCTCTTCGTAAGTTTGTGGAGGTACGTGGCATTAGATGTCTACAAACAGGCCATGTCGTTCGCGTAATCTAGGAGTCGCTTATGTTCGTAAGTGGTGATGGCGCCCGATGGGTTCCATAGCATGAACATCAGGCGAAATTGGTCTCTGAGACTTCAACGTGAGTTTACTATAATGCTCCTAAAACCACTGCAGCACGGTTCTGGTTCCGAGACACGGACAGTTATACTGCTGAAAGATGACATCGCCGTCGGGGAAGACATCAAGCATGGAGGGATGCGGTGGTTCGCTACTTTCGGCGTGTCTTCGATTACTACCACAGCTCCCATGCAAGCGCAGGAGAACGTCCCCCATTGCATAGTACTGCTCCTACCAGCCTGCGTCCTTGGCACGCTGCTCGTTTCGAGCCGCCATTCAATTCATGACGGCGTTTGTGGAGACGACCATCGACCTACCGTAGCAAATGTGAATCGCCCGAAAATCCGATACGTTTGAATTGATTGATGGTCCAATCCTGATGGTCCCGCGCCCACTACAATCGTAACTGACGATGTCATTCAGTCGACGTGTCAGCACGTAGGGATGGTCTGCGGCGGAGCTCCACGTTCAGTAATGTACGATGAACGATGTGTGCTCCGAAACACTTTTGGGTGCACCAGAATTGTGCTCTTCCGGCAGAGATGCCACAGATCAAAATCACTCCTACTTTACAGAGCACACAAGCCTCCGAACCCCACGTTCTGTGAAGAGAGTTGAACGTCCAATCATTTAGCGCCTAGTGGTATTTTCGCTGTCCTTCTACCTCTTTCTGAAGATGGGCAGGACAGTAGCACGGGAACATTCGATCAGCTTCACCGTTTTCAAGATACACTTTCCCATGCTCTGCTTAATAATAGGCTGCCCTTTGTCAAAGTCGCTTGTCGCAATGGATTTCCCCTTTTGTAGCTCACATCTTCGCTGTGGTGACCCTCGTTCGTGTCTGCTCCACTTACATACTTTTGTAACAGCGTCACGTGCCCGCAAAGCAACCAGGAGGCAACCAACGTTGCAGAGAACAGTGGTCATAATGTTTTGGTGTACCACTGTAAGCAGACGAACAGCTCCAAGAAGCACAGTGTCAAGAAAAGCAAGAGGAGAGAAACTGATTCAGCATGATAAGAGTGTTCAAAGATAGATCAGTACAAGTGAACACTGATCTACATTTTTACACACGATCATCAGACGCTAGTTAAGTAGTGCAAAGTTTATTTTAATAAATTATTGTAAATTACTGCTAATCTGTGTGGTCATCAAATTTGTCGTAGATATTTCCCTAACCCCGTTTGGCCCTGTCACGAGGTGTGTATAGCTTCTGCGATCGAGCAAGCCACTTTGTATCAGCGACTAATCCCGTGGTAGGCGGTTCTCATCCCGCCGCCTTACTATGCTTGACAACAAGTACAGTTGGTGAATACAGCAGTGAGTGCAGATGGTACAGAGGCCAGCCGAGATATCCCGCTCTCATGACGACCGCGTGGTGTGTCTAGCTCGTAGGGTGTGCCTTCGATAAGCCTCGAAACTTGAGCGACTGGTCGCTCTAAAATTTAGACGGTACTTCCGTGTCCTGTTAGAGGCAGCGAAATGCACCGTTAGGTAAGAAAGACTAGCAGAGACACCGACGGACAGAAGATTAAAGTCGGGATGTGAAGCCAGAGGCTGCACGTTGTAGCTGGTATCTTGGTTCATCTCCGTCCAAGTCTATGACGTAATGCCATTAGCACAGTGGTATGCAGACAACAGTTAAGCCTCAGCTGACTGCGTGTGGCTTTGATGATGTTACAGTATGTCGGATATCACCAAATTATGTAAACGTGAAGCGCAAGCCAACGTTGAGACACTCTCATTAATTCTGTGTAGATACAGCCACGTATAAATAAGTTATCAGTGAGATGAACAACTGTGCTACTGGATCGGCTTCCAGTGAGTCAGCCCGTAGTTATTTTCTGTGTTCTCCCTTTCAAAAATCTTCAATGTTCTATCCTAGTCAGCAATAAATGGTTGTAGAGACCTAATTTCTCTTTATAGATTCCAGGTAACCGTGTAATAGTTTTTAATAATAAGACTGACCTATCGGAAATTATATTTCAGTTACAGGAATTCTCCGACCTACTACCATTACAACCCACGAGCGGAAAGTAAAATTCGAGATTTCCCGTAGTATATAGAACGGATGCACTATATCGCGATTAAAGATATGTCTCGAACTCGTCGAAAGCCTTCATTTTCGTAAAACTAGGTTTTCAGGCATCTCCCGTCACGTCTAAAACCAATCAGCTTCACCCTATTGATGAGAGTTTGGGTTGTGAATAATCGCTAACTCGGGTATGTCCCACCTATTATTTGAAAATATGTGTCCAAATGTGAGGTATTACACAAACTTATTAGTACGTGTCAGTTTTTGCACTGTAAACGCGCCAATCAGTATAACAACAACATAACGCAATTCCTTCCTTAGAATTGTCCCCGTGTCGATATAAATATGTGAAACTAAGCGAGGGCAGACTACACATCCGCTTCGACCGATGGCCGTATTGTTCAGTGGCGTCGTCCAGATGCGATATGGAAGGGGGGGGGGGGGGGGGGGGGGGGACACCGCTGTCCCAGCCATTGTCAGCTTCCCAGCCGCTGCTTCAGGAAACTCACCTATTGGCATCCCAAAAGAAAAATCCCAGGCAATATACAACATTCAACCTGGATTCTATCAATGTAAGAAATTGCATGTATAATTAATAACGTCGATAAAAGCTTTTCTTCGTGTTTCCAGTTCACAGTGAAAACGTTGAAATACCACGAATATTCGACGATAAAAGTGTGGATCGTCTTCACGAGAAGAAATGCTACAAGCCTCAGTCTGGTGTTGCAGCTAGAAGAAGCACCTTCCACAGTACCGATGTGAAATAACGTGTCGACTAAAGGCTGATATTTAATTCAGACTTAGCTGTTTGCTGAACTGTGGAGTTGTCTCTCGTAGCTACTGGAAAGGTGTTTGTTGAGACACAGGGAAACGGCAGAGCGCGGCGAACAATCGCTTGCGACGGCGCCCGTTAATGGCGGCATCCCTCCCTCCCTCCCTCTTGTCGCTATCTGGTCCGGGTTCAGCGCTATCGAGGCGTTATGTGTCGTAATTGCAGCAATTACGCGAGATGTTCCCGGGATGCAGGGGAGCAGGCGAAACCAAACAATACAGGCGGGCACCAAGTGGGGGTCCTGCGGCAGCGCATGCGCTCCGGCTGAAACCGGGGGTGTGTGGGGAGGGCTGGAGGAGCGCACGAGTGAAAGGGCGGGGTTTCTGTCTTACCATGAAATGAGTTTTATCGAGGAGTGGATTGCATAATATCTCCTGGCACACGTAGAACTGGAAATTAAAAAAACAAAATACACCTGCTTTGAGGAACATGACTGACTTCTGCCTACGAATGAACAGTGCTACTACACACTTTGTTTTATTTTGGTATCGAGCAACTGACAGAGTGGAACAATTAAGTGTCTTCCCTTTCCTTGTAGTTTTCATTGCCTTACCGTTGGCCGTACTGCTGCATCTTTTCGCCTCCCCCCCCCCCCTCCCCCACACACAAACACAAGGCAAAGAAAGAGAACATGACTTTCCTTTCTTCTATCTAAGTTTTCATTGTTCTGTTTATTATTGTTATTACTATTAGTATCGCGTCTCGCTAAATTTATAATTCAGGAAATTATGTGCAATGCGACAGGCGAAATAGCCTCAGACTTCATGAATAATATAATAATTCCAGTCCCAAACAAAGCAGGTGTTGACAGATGTGAAAATTACCGAACTACCAGTTCAATAAGTCACGGCTGCAAAATAGTAACGCGAATTCTGTACAGACGAATGGAAAAACTCGTAGAAGCCGACCTCGGGGAAGATCAGTTTGGATTCCGTAGAAATGTTGGAACACGTGAGGCAATACTGACCCTACGACTTATCTTAGAAAATAGATTAAGGAAAGCCAAACCTACATTTCTAGCATTTGTAGACTTAGAAAAAGCTTTTGACAATGTTGACTGGAATACTCTCTTTCAAATTCTGAAGGTGGCATGGATAAAATACAGGGAGCTAAAGGCTGTTTACAATTTGTACAGAAACCAGATCGCAATTATAAGAGTCGAGGGACATCAAAGGGAAGCAGTGGTTGGGAAGAGAGTGAGACAGGGTTTTAGCCTCTCCCCGATGTTATTCAATCTGTATATTGAGCAAGCAGTAAAGGAAACGAAAGAGAAATTCAGAGTAGGTATTAAAATCCATTGAGAAGAAATAAAAACTTTGAGGTTCGCCGATGACATTGTAATTCTGTCAGAGACAGCAAAGGACTTGGAAGAGCAGTTGAATGGAATGGACAGTGTCTTGGAAGGAGGATATAAGATGAACATCAACAAAAGCAAAACGAGGATAATGGAATGCAGTCGAATTAAGTCGGATGATGCTGAGGGAATTAGATTAGGATATGAGACACTTAAAGTAGTAAAGGAGTTTTGCTATTTGGGGAGCAAAATAACATGATGGTCGAAGTAGAGAGGATATAAAATATGGACTGGCAATGGCAAGGAAAGCGTTTCTCAAGAAGAGTAATTTGTTAACTTCGAGTATAGAGTTAAGTGTCCGGAAGTCGTTTCTGAAAGTATTTTTATGGAGTGTAGCCATGTATGGAAGTGAAACATGGACGATAAATAGTTTAGACAAGAAGAGAATAGAAGCTTTCGAAATGTGGTGCTACAGAAGAATGCTGAAGATTAGATGGGTAGATCACATAACTAACGAGGAGGTATTGAATAAAATTGGGGAGAAGAGGATTTTGTGGCACAACTTGACTAGAAGAAGGGATCGGTTGGTAGGACATGTTATGAGGCATCAAGGGATCACCAATTTAGTACTGGAGGGCAACGTGGCGGGTAAAAATCGTAGAGGGAGACCAAGAGATGAATACACTAAGCAGATTCAGAAGGATGTAGGTTGCAGTAAGAACTGGGAGATGAAGAAGCTTGCACAGGATAGAGTAGCCTGGAGAGCTGCATCAAACCAGTCTCAGGACTGAAGACCACAACAACAAAAAACATGTGCAATGCAGATTGAGTTCATTATTCCCGAAGCTTTGACTTCCTTTTTATCCAATTCACTTTTTATTTCTGTCCTCCCAACTATGGATGGCTTTTCTATTTCCGGAAAATTGAGACTATTTGTTTCGTTAGCCTGTGCTCTCATTCCGTACAGATGTCCAAAGAGAGTGATCCTCATTTCCGCATTCTCTCCTATATTTTGTGCACATCGCCATTGTTTCTCGTTTTCCATCATTCTTTTTGCTTGCAGCACCCATTAGAAGTCTACTGGCCCGTGATCCAGTCACGCTAATGTGACTAAAGTCTGTGTTCGACATCAACGTGCCATAACCACTAACCACTCACAGACGACCGGCAGCAGCACTACCAGTGATAGATGTGTAATGCGTGTCGAGAGGGCGGTGGTGGTGCGTCTGGGACACGGAACCAGTGCCCTACAGTCGCTGTCGAAACGCAGCGATTTGTCTGACGCCCAAAAGGTCATGATCATTTGCTTTAGGGCCAAAGCATTTGCCAAACAGCTAAATCTGTAAATTGTTCACGTGCCATCGTGAGTGACGTCTAGCGTGCATGGCAAAATGGCGCTATCCGAAACCGGCGCTGAGGCAACTGCGTTACTTGCGAGCCATAGATGACACAGTTGAATGACAGCTGTGGAGATGCGTACAGGCAAACATAGGTGCAGCTGTTGACCAGCTCTACATCAACATCTGCATTTACATCTACATCTGACTAACTGCCCATACGAACCAATTGTTACCAACAGTGTTTCCTCAACGAACGTTTAGCAAACATAAACTGTCTATGCACCTTCGCAGCAGGCTGTTCAATCGGCGACGAACGCTGGAATTTTCGGGCCACTACTGCAACCCTGTGTCCATCGCTTGGTGTCAGGTGCCGTTTTCACATGAATCATGTATTACGCTTCATTGGACTGATGGTCGTTGGTGTGTACACTTTGAAACACCTACACGCTTACACCCTGCAAAAATCGTCGGAAGGGTCGAAGCAGGCGGGCGTTCCCAGGATGTTCTCGTCATTCTCGAAGACACAGTGGATCAACACAAGTATGCATCTAAGCTTGGGCATCATGTCTACCCCTACTCGCATATTGTTTTTCTTCAGCACATACCAGCAGTACAATGCAACGTATAACACAGTTCACAGTATACATGTGTGGTTCGAAGAATGAGTCAACAATACTGCCCTGGCCACCAAACTCCCCGGATTTGAGCCCAGTCGAGAACCTGTGGGATCTCCTCCATCGTGCTGTTTGCACCATGCATCCTCAACCGAGAACATTAGTGCAGCTGGCCAGGGTGCCTATTCTGTGTCTCTGCGCCATTGTGCCGATCTTTTCGGTACTCAAGAACACCGAACGATCTAGTACTCGAATTAGAGCCCCTGCAATATTCAGAATGCATTTCGGTAGCGATGCCGTTCGGGTCTAGAGACCCGAAGCGCTGTTGTCGGTTCGCGTCGCGCAACCCAATCAGAAGCAAGCGGCTGCAGATCCGCACATGCGCACTGCGGCGCGCACAGCGCCACGAACACAAAGCGGCAAGCAGAGACACAGACGCGCTATTCTTCCGAAAATTGCGTTTACGTTGCCATAACGCATTACGCCGCATTCCATCGAGCTGACGCGCTCGCCTTCATCGCTCTTGCCTCTTCCTTAACAGTGTCAGGCGCAGTGAACACATTTCCATGATTCTCAGCTGAAATGCATAGATATTTCTACAGATTCCCTGAGCGCGTGTTTCCATGCATGCATAATAGCGATAGCGTATTTGGCTGTCGGATTGTCGTAAATGCTGCGTTATGTCATCTTCTTCTCTTTCACACTGACATCGTGTTTTGGATTTTACGTTTCGGAAAATCAGTTAGGAACAGTATATAGTACCACATTGTACTAATACGTCTATAAAAACACCAGAAAAATTTATTCTGAGAGTTTCAAAGAATAAGAAGACAAACAGAATGTGGTTATAACTCGCTCCTAGAGATCCAAATGATTAAGTAGCCCACTTCCCTGTATGATACGTGAAAGATATGGGTCTTAAAAACAAAATTGAAAAAACGCTTTTTCGAGAGCTTCTTCAGTTCGTCGAAGTTTATAATATGCATCTCATGAATCAAAATGTTTCGTATATCGTGCTACAGTCTAAAAACATTACGGCGCAGATAAACAGTTGTGACAAGCAAGATTATGAAGATGACTGCTGCTACTAACATTCCCAGTAATTTAAGTTGTGCTCTTAGATTCCTGTCTAACCGCAACTCGGAAATCAATACATATTCAGAATAAATGGTGAATTATTTCTGACAAGAAAAAACATAAAGGTCGCTGTCGGTTGTTTCACTCACAGCTATTTCATCTCCAGAAATTTCATATTTCGTATTTTAAACACACAGAAATCACGAAATCATTACTGAGGAAGTGCGCTCTTACATGTAAGCAATAACGAATATTGCAGAAAAATTTTAACTTACACGAATAACAATGTCTCAGAACGTGTTGCATATATGAACAGCAAAAAAATGTTTTTCACCTATCCGTGCGCGAATCCGTGTCTGTTTGAATGGCATTCCCGCGCGCTAACCACTTGGCCACGCCAAACAGCAGAAACAGAGCGCTCAGATCTCCTACTATTCTGCAGAGTAACGTAGGCTGACTTCGTTCCCAAACGGTGCTGCGTAAGTCAGAAATGCGTGGTAGTTTGGAAGGTTTCCAATGTCAGGCTTCACATAATTGCTTTGCATTGTTACTTGATAGTTGTAAGCACGTTTCGATAATTACTAACTAAACTATTTGTGGGAAAAAGTACACAAAGTCACTAGTAAAGTCAGTTTATACTCATAAAATATACGTAAGCAGAGCCGATGTCTTGATATTTAATGTTCTTTAAACTCTGATTTGCATAAAAATAACACGTATTTTGAGAGAATATTGACCGAATACTTTTTTTTTATGTAATCATTCACAGTAACTACCTAACCTAACCATATTTATGACGAAGCAAAATAGTCTATTATGAAATCAAATTCCAACCTGATGCATCCTCTGGTGATTCTTTAGTAACACAATCACTAAATCAAATGCTAAAACCGATAAATATGTTTCAAATAACGAATTATAGATGTACATAAACCACACCTCACCGATAGACAGGGCCACACCGAAATCCAAAACCTCTCGGTACAATTGTCGTAAAATCACCGTTCGGTAACAGGTCTCAGAAGCTTACTGATTGTGATATTTCGATAAAGAACCGAAATGATGTCACTACCGAGACTAACGTACTACACCAATCGGTATCAACCATACAGAATAGGGCCCCAGAGCTCTGGAGTCCGAGTGGCTCCACCTCCCTGTCGGTACCCTGCGCAGTCTCACTGACCATGTTCCTGCACATATCGCACCGATCCGCGCTGCAAAAGGGGGTTCTTCAGGATTTTTACAAGTGGTCAGGTTTTATTTATTTATTTCTTCAGCGTTTAGCGCAAATCACTGTTTATAAAGGACACCAATAAAGCACATGAATTCTAAATGCGGAAGTAGAATACCAATGAAAGGTACACACAGATCACAAAGATGCAAAGAAAAATGTAAACGTAAACACAAATAACGAAATAAATACACACATTGCGGTGGCGTGGATATGTTCTTCCATTACCTGCTCCTACCTGTGAACTCGTTGCAGTATATCGCCCGTAGCAAAGCCGAGCAGAAACTACCATACTACATCTCACACCAGGCTGCATACAACGTAACGATTCTAAGAATCGGGAAAAGGTCTTAATTTTGAATGAAGGGTGGAAGTACTGGCAAGACCTCTGTATCTTCTGAACCTTGAGATATACACGTTCACTATCAAACCCGTTCTAATCTTAACACAATCATGCACTCAATGCACTCAAAATTTTAGTCACCGATCTGCCCAATATGCCATGCGGAATTACTGTCTTTTCTCATACACAAAATTAGTTAAAAACCCGTACATTCTAAAACCACAAGGAAATAAATAGGCCTTCACTTTAAAACACTTTTGAAACAATTAACACAACTAAAACCCTTCAAACTACAACTTCCTTCGGAGCTCATACTACACACGACTGTACCATTGAAAGGCTGGATTCCGACTCTTTTAGACTGCTGTAAGCATTCTCTATCTCCAAGAGAAAATACCCGCGAAGAATACTCCTTTCTAATTGGTCAGTTTTCTTTAAGGCGAATAGAAAAACAATGTTCTCTCACGTTAGTCCGCGCTTTTCATGACCAACCAGTCAACAAATAACACACTTTCTAACTATATTTAACATTATGATATTTTGTTTATTCTTTACATTATTAACTATTTTCATTTGCATTTGAATTAGCTTTCCTTTTCCATAAACTTACTTAACATATTATGATACAAAACTCACCGTCATCTGCATTCACATTGCCTTAAAACTTTCTCACACTTGATGTACAGCGTTCATCAGTAGAACAATGATCTACATATTTACGTTAAATTAGATTCACGCATCGTTCACACTACTAAAAGCATAAACAAAATTGTACAAACATAAATAAAGAAAACCTTCAAGAAATAAACAGAACAATTCACAAGAACACTCTCTTGGCCTGTTTCTTAAATGTCTCTGCACACCGCTGGGATCTGGTGGTAAAAATTCGCAACTGCAATATAATTCTCTCTATTTAGTCCAGTCCGCTATGTCCTCTAGCAGATGAAAGTTAGAACTACGTACTCGACTGAACCTGCCGTGGTGCATTGGAATCTAATACTGGACTCCCAGGAAAGATTCAAATCACAGAATGTTTGAGTCGTTAATTCCCATGGACAGAAGTCGGCATTGTGCCTTTTGTATTCAATACCGAATCAATTCTGTGTTTCATCAACAATGTGAAGACCCAAGGGTTACAGTAAACCTGCAGTGGTGCATCGGAATCTACTACTGGACTCCAAGGTAAGGTTCAAAGCACAGACTGTTTGAAGCGTTACTCCCCCTGGACAGTAGTAGGCATTGTGCTTTTTGTATTCAATCCCAATGCATTTTCAATGTTTCATCGTCAATGTGAAGGTTCAAGGGGTACAGTAAAACAGCAGTTGTGCATTGTAATCTACTACTGGTATTCCAGGAAATGTTCAAATCACGAACTGTCTGAAGCGTTGCTCCCCTGGACAGAAGTCGGTATTGTGACTTTTATATTCAATCCCAATGCAATTTCTGTGTTTCATCGTCAATGTGAAGGTCCAAGGGCTACAGTAAACCAGCTGTGGTTGATCTGAATCTAATACTGTTCTCCCACAAGATTGCCAACAGATACTGTTTGAAGCTTTACTGCTCCTGGATAAAAGTCGGCGTTGTGACTTTTGTATTCAATCCCTATGCAATTTCTATGTTTCATTGTCAGTGTGAAGTTCCAAGGGATCCACTTATCCTGCAGTGGTGCACCAGAAACTACTATTGAGTAGTAAGTGGGTTACTTGGGTGCAGTTGCAGGTTATTTTTTAATGATGTTTTTCATTGTCTTATAATTTGCTAGATTGCTCACACTAGCTGCTACAATTTTTTATAAATGGATGCAACAACAAAAACAAAAAGTTTTCAACTAAAATTCTATGCTGCGAATCATATGTCAAATTCTTTTTACCATACATTACCACATACATAAGCGTATCTTTCGCAATTTTATCTGTAAAATTTGCACATCATCACTGTAGTTTTCTGTGTAGCTAATACATTCATTCTTCTAGACATATTTGTAACATAGATAGGATAATTTTCAATAAAGCTGAATGGACTCACATTAAAATCACCATTCAGTTGTGTAGTTCTTTTAAAATCTAAGTAAGCATCATAAGCTTTTAAATAATTATTTGGTGGATGTAGATTCCACATTTCTTGAGGAAAAATCTCGTTTCTGCCCTTTTTAATGTAGATATTCTGTAATTTAACATGATCGAATAAGGAAGAGTCAATGAGCTGATTATTTTTAAAAAATTCTACACAACAGACTCTAGATCATGAAATTCGTTATCATTATTTTTGAGTTCTCTCCATTCCTTTATATTTTCTGTTTAATTCCACCATCTTTAAAAAATTGTAAGTCCCAGTTATCTATTATTTTATTCAACCTTTCTGGCAAAATAATATTAAATTTATCATCGAGCTCTAGACAAATTTTATAACCATATCTAGTTTTTAAACGTTCACAGTCAGTAATGTAATCATGCTCATTTACATCAAGCTCACTAATCAGATTAGAATTGCTAGCATTATTGAGCTTCTTCAGTAGATTGTCCATTTATATAGAATAAAATTTTAATAATATTTTCAATTTTTATTCTATATAAATATGACTAATGTATGGGATGAATTTAAGTTTAACATCTTTGTCGAGAGAAGTAATAATCCAAGAGAGAAACAAGTTGAGTGTAATACTTGTAATACTTGCACAGAATATTTTAAACCATCATTATTTATAGAACACTTCACAAGTCAGAAGCATACTAAACATTTTAGTGCATTAAAGAGAATTTATAAAGAAGAATACGAAAAGTACTTTGATAACTATGAGGAAAAAGATATAGAAATATGGGAGGAAATAGAAAATTTCAATTCTCTCTTTTCTATGACAGCAAATCAAATAGTAGATTCTAATTGATCAATTAATAATTTACCTACAAAATTACATTAAAGCTTATCTGTTATTTTTAAAAGTTTATCATACTATAACCAAAAAAGTTAGACATCTTAGAATTCAACAAAATGCAACTAACTAATTTATGCTATTTGTATAAGGCATGTAGTATGATTTTTTTTATTTACATTAGAAGATATAGATAATTTTTAGTATCCATAAGGCACTGTATCATAGTTGTCTAGAACAATTCTTTTGTCATACTGAAATGAAAATTCTTTCTTAACCTGTTTCTTTACTATATTTTTAGTATCAGAATTTCTAGTTACCTGACTGTATTCTTATTGTATCTTTTCTTTCACTTCATTCTCAATTAAGCTGATCATAGATGCGCCATTCCACTTTTGAATATTCTTGTAATTTAATGTGAATTCTTTTACCTTCATTTCTGTCTTCTTATCATTTTTCTCATAATAATAACTTTTTGGAACTGTTGAAGCTCAATCTGTAATCCAATTATTTCCCAATTCATCTCTCCATTCACCTAACATACAACCTGTTTCCACAGTATTTTTATCATTAACTATATATACTACAGAATCAGTATCGAAATATGTGACATTTTCCCCTAATTTATCTAACATATCATACAATCTAAGTCTTGCTTTTGATGTAGTGAATGCAACTATAAAGCTTTTCGTAGCTGCATTGTTTTCCACGTAATAATCTTCGAAATTGTACTTCATCTGGACCATTTCCTCTGTAATAAAATTTACATCTAAATTATCTAATTGATCATCCAACAGTATCTCATAAAATCGTTGCAAATTTGTCACATATTCTGTTTGAATCATGTTTTGTCTTTGTCCGAATTTGACCCATAATGAATTCAGACAGATCTTAGCAACAGCTCGCTTTCCAGGATTTTCTTTTATTCTATCATGATCCAAGTCAATATCCAACTTCTCTTTAACTGTTTTGACGTATTCTTTGTCACTTTCAAAATTACATGAACTAGCTTCTAATTTCATTTTCATAAAGTCTTTCACATAACTTTTAAACAGCATATTGCTTTTATGTTAAAATACCATACTTCATAAACTACTAAAACTTTATGTCCTTTTTCTACTGCTTTCTTTACTTCACCTGTTGACCAAGTTCCGATAAAACTTCTTGCTTCATCACAGTGATTGCATTTACATAGCTGTTCTTCTGCATATTTGACACACAGAGGAAACAATAGTTTTTCATTTTTATCGATTTGCATGTGTACAGGTAAAACTGGATAATACAATCTTCTAGGAGCCAATACTTTACATTTTATTAACCCACACAAATTTTTAGAATAATATCTTGGTCTATATATTTTCCTTGGATGTTGTTCAGGATAATAATCATAATATTTCATGGTTGGATAAAGACTATATACACCAATATATTTTAGTTTTGAGCTAACACCATCTGCTTTAGCTCTGAATTTTATTGCATTTGTTTGTCCACCATAAAATGCATCTCTTGGATTCAATGCTTCAACAATTTTAGGTAAATGTTTAAGATTTGTATACTCTACTGAGTTCACCCAATCACATTCCCACATTTCCACCAGATTGCATCCAGCATTTCGTATTTCTGCCATTCTTGTTAAAGTCTTTTGACAAAGATCACCCATAGTTTCCTTATTTCTGTTGTTAATTGTTTTACTTTTAAAACATTTTTTACAACCATGCCAGAAGCAACCATGATATTGATAAACAGTATTAGTTGCTTTATCAAATCCATCTACTTTTGCTCCTGCAATTCTGACCTCTCCACCATTAAGAGCATGTGAGATGTTGCTATTATTTCAACTATTCAACCAAGCTATCGATTGCTTGCTGTAATTCTCCTACTGTTCTTTATCCAATACAGCGATTGTATTTTTCTGTAAATATTTCGATCTGTAAATTGCCATACAAACGCCGGAAATGGTTAAATAGCAGAACTGATCACTGTTAGCAATTTCCAGAAACTGTTTTCTTAATTCTAACCAACCTCGTCTTAATATATCTACATCAGAATTACAGTACTCGTTAATTTCTTTCTTCATATTCAACACATAATTTTCTTTAACTCTAGAGCTGTGCCATTTGAGAAATGCTTCTCTATGTTTTGGCTTCATACTGTCAACACAATAATATTCAGTATCAGGAATCGGTCCTATATAGTTTTCATTTGCTGGTGTATTGAGTAAATGTGGGAAGCAGACTTTCTTCAATTCTTTCAAATCAAAAGTTTTTGGAAAAAGTGCGCCTTGTACAAAATTACTGCTGTCTATAATTTTTATGACTAACTGTTTGATTTCCAATAACATTAATTTAGTTCCTGTTTAGATGTTATATGGCCTTATTATGTTTTTAAACACAGTACCTCAAAATGAATTGGGAATCATAACCTTTTCCATAGTGACCTATGAATGTGTGATAACTGTTCTTTTGAGATATCATCCACTTACAGAATTCATCATTTGTCTTAAATTTATATACCGTATCACCTTTAAAATTGTGAACAATTTTAAGATTTGGAATGTGTGTTCCAGTTTCTTGAGTTGCTTCATAATCAAGCCACATGTATCTTTCAGTATAGGTACAATTCACTTTCTTTGGAAAGCCTTTTTCACAACATTTAAACTCTTAACCACCAACTATTTTATTACACATGAAGCACTGGTAAATATAAAAATCTTGGAATTCTCCATTAACATAGCAATGATCTTCATTACAATTTGAGCAACCTTGCGCTATAAATTCATCACCAAATTTTCTTTCACAGATACCACCTTTTTGCAATACAGGTTGCATATACCATTTATGATTTCCAATTTCCACTACTTGTTTACAATTTCTGCAAAGTTCAAAGCCACATTTATTTTTTTAGATCTTAAACAAATCTTTTTACATCCTTCGCACTTGTAAGCTGTATCACAAACTTCTTGATGATTGTTTAAGCAGTCTTCATTATAACAGTATCTCTTACATTTCTCACAATAAATCTTATCTTCATCACTTTCATGTTCTGGTCTTTTGCATAATATACACACTTTTCGCTCTATTTTACATCTATGTTTCTCCTTGTTGTGATATGGTTTCTTGCATTTATCACAGAAACATGATGATCCTAAGAAAGCAGTCATACTGTTAATTACATCAAAATGATCTCTGTACAGAGAAATCTTGATTTCTTTCTCAGGACAACTATAGATAATTGCATTAAAATTTTCAGTGCATACTACATTTATTTAGATATCCAACAATTCTTCAATATTTTAATGTCATCTAAAGCAAATCCTTCTTCATTGTATTCACCCAACTGATTACATAATATATTAGTTAACTCTTTCTGTAATTTGTATTTATCTCCAGCTCTTATTTTCTTAATTTCATTGTCACTGAGTTCTCTTCCGAAAATATTATTTGTGTGATATGTCAAAGCCACAATTACAGCTCAAGGACAACACAAATTATCATTCTTATTAACTCTTGTGATGCATCTCTTAGTCTTTTTGTCTTCAGCCAGATTTATTATTTTCTTATGCTCACTACCTCTAGGAATTGCTAACATCTGAATATTAAATGATGTTTCTACTATATCAACAGTTTCATCTGCTGTTAAGATATCCCTCATTTTGTTGCACAAAATCTGAACAGACTCTTGTGCATTATTTGATGCATTATAACCTGTAGAAACTGGATGAAACATGTTTGGGTTGTTGATTGTTATATTCAGCTTATCTCCATTCCTGACATTAGTCATCTTTTTAGCTACATCTACCAGGAATTGAGTGCTTTTGTTATATAATCTGTTTTGTCACTAACAGTATCGCGTTTGGCATTGTTAGCATCGTTAAAGACAATTTTATAGTCAACAGACCGTGCTTTAAATTTTTCATTAAATTTCGATTTAATTTCTTTTATCTCAAATAAATTCTTTTCAGATGGCTCAGCTTCCTGTTCTTTACCAAATAATTTATTAGTAAATGGATAAATTTGATCTAGGCTTACTATTTTTTCCTCTCTTTGTGGATGAGGCTTTTCAATAATATCATCATCAAAACTGTAAAAGTAATTTATATTTGGTACACGTTTTGGTCTTAATGTAGTTTTTTGAAATTCATGTGGATGAAAATTAAACTCTTGTTTTACAGTGGTATTAATTAACTTTGATTTCTTTAATGTGTTGTATCCTTTAATACCAAGATCTTTAGCTTTATCTTTGAGTTCATTTACTTTCAAATTTTCTAGAGTTCTTGTAGCAACTTGTGAATTATTTGAAATAAATAAGTTGATAAGACCATCATTTCTAAATGCACTATATCCTTGTAAATTATTCCATTTGCAATAATCACTAAGTTGAGCAACTTTAACATCACTCAGAGAGACTTATTTTTCTATCTTATATTATAGAAAAATTTTCATTAGTTTTTGAGAAAGTGGTTGGTGGTGGTGGTAAATTATTCAAACAATTAAGTTGATAAGACCATCATCTCTAAGTGCACTATATCCTTGTAAATTATTCCTTCTGCAATAATCATGAAATTGAGTGACGGGAAACTTTCTGAGAAAGACTTCCATTTATTAAAGATAAATTTTTAAAAGATTTGAAGAAATTCAAGATCAACAGCAAAGATGGCTTCTAATTCATCTAAGATAATTTTTAGTAGACTTGCAAAATTGGAGAGCAGCAGCAAATATTTTTCTAATTTATTAAAGATAAATTTTTAATAGATTTGAAAAATTGCAGAGATTGTTCTAATTTATTTAAGATAAATTTTTAATACTCTAAGTATGTAGTTCATTTTTGATGTCTCTACTTGTTTGTAAATGTTTTTTGAGATCACTTTTAACTATTTCTTTTCCACACTCACACACTATTTTTATTTTTTGTGTATATTCTAGTTAGCAAGTCCTACATCTACTTGCGAGCTTGTCCTTAGATGTATGACTTTAGTAAAAACAGCAAAGATATTTAATTTCTTGACAACCAATACATTTCGAAAATGTTGTAACTTCTGTCGTTGTTGTTCACAAAAATGAAAAACATTTCTCATATCCTTAAACATTGCCAAAGAACTCTTTTAAATAGATATAAACTGTTCAAAACATTCTTTTTTGTTATTATATGTATTTTTTGTAATCGTTTTACGACATTCTTTACACATATATGAAAGCGTATCCTTTGAGTATTTGTGTTGATAAAAGTTATCAATTGATTTCTCTATTTCACGTTTTTTACATTTCTAGTTTGCTTCCATTTATTGAGATAAATTTTGATTAATAATTAAAATTTTTCTTTCATAAGTGAATCCTCTTTCATGTTGCTGCAGGACTGATAGCTGTATAGATAAAATATTAACACTCATAATTTTCCTTCTCTCACTAGTATTTCTACTGCTTGTATTTATTTTATTTATGAGTTTTTAGTACAATACACAATCATGAAAAGGAAATTGTTATCCTTAATGGCACATTCTTAAGGAAGTTGCAGATGCCCAAAAAATTTTAATTTACTACTGTATTTTTGTTCTGTATTAAATGGAAATGTCTAATGCTGAAATTTTAACCTGAATGAATCGTTCACCTTAAGAGGCAATGAAAAATTTTAATTTACTAATACATTTTCATTCTATATAAATGGCCATTGTCACTAGTTCAGAATTGAACATTTTCGAATTCATTCAAGAAAAGAATTATGAATTAAGTTTATTAAGTTGGTTCAATGACATTTGGATTCCTTTGTTCGAAGAGAAGGATGTGTTGATCATGTACAACATACTTGAGTTTTTGTATGGAAATACAGCGGTCAATAATTTGACCTCTGAAAACTTAAGACAAAACAAGAAACATTATGTTAAATTCTTCAAGGGCAATGGAATCCCATTCATCGAAATCAAACATGATGATCCTCTCACTTTAGAGTATGAATACATTCAAGAAGAGAAGAAACTCTTGAAACACAACAATCTCGTCCAGAAGAAATTGATTCTCTTGACTGCCGACAATTTTAAAGAATCTGTTACGTTTTTCAACACAAAATGGTACAAGCAAGTGAGAAAGTACTATCTAACCATTGAGAAAATCTTTTTTGATTATCTAAAATACACAACATCTGTCAAAAAAGAGAAATCTCAAAAATTATCGAACAACAAGCGATAGAGTTGGAAGAAAAAAAAACAATGTCTACAACTAAAATATGTAATATCTGATGTAGTGGAGAGGAAGAAAGAACAAATTATATACATTGCCACATCCAAGCAGTATGCCAAAAAAAATTATTTTAAAGTTGGTGGTGTATTATCTGAAAATCACCTTTCAAAAATATTATCAATCTATAATAGTGGAAGACCTAAAGATGATGAAATATTTTATATCAGAAAATATAAATGAAAATACAAATTAATAGAGCAAATGATTAATACTCATTTTTGTGTACACAGAGTAGATAAAAGAAAAGAAATATGCAATATACACTTCAACACTCTATCTTACTTTGTAGAGAAATTATGTGACCAATCCAATGATATTGTTGATGAAGTATATGAGGAAAGGAAAAATATTTATGATAAAATTTTAACTGTGCCAGCTGTAGAATTTTAATTTACTAATGTATTTTAGTTCTATATTAAATGGAGCCAATTGTAGACCTTATGAATAACGAGCTTACATACAACAATAAAGAAGTTTTTGTGATAATTGTTAAAGACAATAATCCATGTTTAAAGGTAAAGATGATGCTAAAATATTAGAGTATAAAGACACTGACTATGCGATTAGACATCATGATGATAAAGAAGACAAAATTGTATTTGAAAATTTAAACCCCAAAGCTTCTTCAGGGTTGAAATGTAATAAAAAATCATCAATATTTATCAACGAATCTGGCTTATATTCTTTAATTTTTAAATCACAAAAGGAAGGCGCAAAAGCATCTAGAAGATGGGTTACACAAGAAGTTTTAATTTCAATAAGAAAATATGGTGATTACAAACTACAAAATAAAATCAAAGATTTAGAAAATAAAGTTGCAAGTATGAAAAATAGTAATACAATTATGTTCAACGTTGCTAGAGATATAATTCAAGAGAAAGATGAAATGACTGAAGATCATGCAACTCTTCCAACCATTAATGAAGATAAACATAGTGAATTTATTTTAATTAAGAAAAATCATATGTGTGAGTATCCATATTATGTTATAAAAACTCAAAATTGTTCTATATATTCTAGACTGAATGAATTACATGGAGATTATTCATAAATGCAAATAATTTTGAGAATCAGGAATCCAAACTCAGAAAATCAATATAATTTAATGAAAGAACTATTACCAATAATTTCTCAAGGAAATTATTCTGAAACAAGTTTAAATGAAGATACTCTTATACAGGAGATAATTAATATTAAAATGACAAGTGTCAACTGAAGCAGACTTAGGCTGCGTTCACACTGCCGGCCGGGCCGGGCTGACACGAACTGGCTCGGCTCGTGCCTAGCCAGCTCAGGCCGACGAGTAGTGCATTCACATTGCGCGCCGCGCCGACCCGGGACGGCGAAATGGGGGAAAATCCACTTCTCCGATTGTCATGTTTTAAAAATTCTTAGCGGTATATAAGACTTCGCCACATCGTTTTATGAACTTATTTTCTCCTTAAAAGCGTTACTTACGTCGTGAAAAGAGGAAAAGTCTACTTTTCGTTTCGCGTGATTTCTTAGTTTCGTAACGCTTCCCAACCGATTTTGAAGGAAGTATGCGGCTAAAGAATCTGATTTTTGTACACGTGGTAGTGCAACATCTTAGCTTTGTATTGAATCATTTATCTTTCCATATTTCTTAACAGTCATTGTGAAATGATGCTATTTGTCAACGTTGTGCACTTGATTTACAAATCTTGTAGTGAAAAAGTTATGTACCGGGTAGCTTACTGTTACATCAGTTTTAGACCATACATTGTTGGGAATGAAATGTAGCTAAAGGTACCAAAAAATTTTTGAAATGATAATGATACTGATATCTGTCTCTGGTCTCAAGTAATGCGAGCTATTCAGTGGCGTCAGTGCCGCGTCCGCAAGCTACGGAGTTCGTGCGGTTACAGCTTGGTTTAGTGTAGTCATATAATGCAGGACAGAAAAAAACTAATTACTAGTGATCAGCGCAGACCTAGTGCCGGTCCCTCTTATTTTTTTAATGGTCTCATTCTCTAGATAAATCCAAATGTATAAAAATTTTTCCCTCGGCTATTGGACAATCATCTGCTATGCTTTTATAATTGGCCACACATTGCATCACAAAAGACAAACAATTATTTGTCATCAACATCCTGCAATTAGTATGATGTACATTTCGTATTTCGAACTAAAAGATAACTGAAGCGCAATTCTGTAGTCTCGTTGTCTACTTTGACAGAAAAAATAATGGAGAGTTAATGAAACTACTGTAGATCGGCACAGATGTGCATTTCATTGTTCTTCATTGTTTTTTTTTTCTTCCTTGGCGGGCTGCGCTGCACTGTCAAGGTAATCCCCACTCTTTGGCTAAATGGCTGGCGGGAGGCCAAATAAATAAATTTAAAAAGATTTCCATCCTTCGACAGCTGACAAGCAAGTCAGTAGAAAACGCAGCTGCAGTCAACTGTTGCTCGCCTTTAGCTCGTCTGTGCTGTCGTGTAGAACAATGTCTTCACTATTTTATTGGTATTGTTTTGACTCTGCAGTAACTCGTCGAGTTTTGAAGTACAGAAGAACCAGGAGGTTATGGATTCATCTCATGAATAGCGACAGACATTTAGGAGAGTTTTTTCTTTATATGAAGAACTTAAAAAATTTTATTCAAATTACAGAACGAATCATAATACATTTCAGTATGTGCTGCAGAACATTCAAGACAAAATTTCTAAACTGAACACAAATTTTCGCAGAAGTATAACAGCAGAAGAAAAATTGTGCATAACGATAAGGTAAGATTCGTTAGTACACACTTTTTGGCTTGCAGTAGAACTTTGTACAGCATTCACTACCTCCAGTTAATTGTAGTCATGCTTTTGTATCTTAAATTTCACAAACGCTTACCCTTACCTCTGAGAGGAAGAGAGTTTATGGGACTCCAGAGAATCATTAGGAAGTAATTAGCTTCGTCATTTTGGGTAATGTCTTGCTGTGCCTTCAACGAAGAATGGCAGAAATACTCCTTCAGAATTTTGTAACTTTTTTCTTCTTTTTTCTTCATGATGCAGCGCTTGGCAGTGGCGATGGTTCATCATGTGGAGCCACTGATGACCTCACAGAATTCTTTTCATTACCTTATAAGATAGACAGATTGATAGGCGAAGTGTTTTGAGATAGTGCCCTTTGACTCAGTGGTTCTATTTCCACTGATAAGGAACTGCCACAGCATGACTTTACAATGCATTATCATCTGGTAGGGACACATTTCCGTTCCTCAGTGACATTACCTTATAAGATAGACAGATTGATAGGCGAAGAGTTTTGAGATAGTGCCCTTTGACTCAGTGGTTCTATTTCCACTGATAAGGAACTGCCACAGCATGACTTTACAATGCATTATCATCTGGTAGGGACACATTTCCGTTCGTCAGTGACACTCATATCTGTCTCTGTTTACAAGTAAATGCGAACTATTCAGTGGCGGCAATGCCGCGATCGCTGGCAAGCTATTGTTGTAAATGCATGTAAATACGGTAGATTAAATAAATGAAATAAAAGTAATTACGCATGTATCATTATAATAAACGTAATTTTTCCTCACTGATTGTGAAATGTGAGGTAACATCTTAAAATAAAAGACGTGTGCAGTCACACTTGTGAAGAAAGCAGAAGGGAGACGTGTGATGCGTGTACTGCAGAAGCTGTAGTGCTGCGCCACAGGCTCGCGCCTGCGGTCGGCTCGCGCCGGCAATATTAAACACTCGGGATGTCGCCGGCTCGGCTCCGGGAGGCTCACGCCGTGTCGGCGCGGCCCGGCCGCCAGTGTGAACACCGCAATTCACAACCATGTGTTTGATATCGAAACGGGCGGCGGCCCGGCCAGGCTTGGCTCGGCCCGGCCGGCAGTGTGAACGCAGCCTTACACTTAATTTTTTCATGTTTATGAAAAGTCAGTGCTGTTTTTCAAAGTATTCATAAACAATACAAATTTCATCACCTTTAAAATTATATAAATAATTTACAGTCTCGTCAGTTAATTGATTTATGAAATTAGAGACTGTATCTTCATCAGGATAACACACATTTATGAAATATGAAATGGTTAATTTTCGCATTCATACCATATGATACATTTATATAAAAATAATTTTTATTCGATGTTTAACTTATAAAATTACTTTATCTTTATTTACCCAACTGTTGTGCAAAGTATCAAAACCTAACTATTTAACATAAACTTTATCTCCTTTCTTTCTCAAAACTTTTTCGTCTAAGTATGCATCCGCATATTTTGTATTCTGTAGCTCTTGTTCGTAAAAATTACCATCGATATCTTTCAGTTTATATGTGATCAGATTAGAATGAATAACATCTTCAGTTTCAAATATTTCTGTTGACCAATTAGCTGTATATCCTTTTTCAAAAAGACCATTCAGTTTACTAATTCTAACTTTATCACCTTTTTTAAATTTCACTTATTCGTTAGACGTTAACCTTTCCAAATTGGACAACTTCCAATTTTTTTCATTAACTTCTTTGGCTTCATTTTTTATAGTTTGATGAACTGTGTTATTGTATTCATCAACCAGTTACGAGACTATGTCAACCCGTTTGTAATTTCCTTGTAAAGCAAATTTCTTCCACATCTTTTCTTTAGGTGTTCTGTTCAATCATTCAACAACAGATGCTTGTAATTCTGAAAAAGTAGAATAACGATTAAAGTTATATTTCTTCATCAGTTCTTTAAATTCTTTGTTATAAAATTCTTTACCATTATCTGTCTGCAGATTTTTGGTCTCCTGGAGCTGAATATTTTTTCGAATGCATCAGCCACATTTTTACCAATTTTGTCTTTAAGTGGAACAGCCCACACAAAATTCGAAAATACATTGATAACAGTCAATAAATATTTATATCCTTTATTTATTTTTTTAAATTCCTTTCAACTTGCCCAAATCCATTTCTACTAAGTCGACTTACCATAAATCATCTATACTGAGAGAAATTACATTTCTTCATGTAAAATAATTTCTCATTGGTTTATGTAATTCACTAATAATTTTTTCACGAATATTATACAGACCTTTGCCTACAAATTTTTTTTGATGAATTTACTTTTCTTCTTTTTACAAACTGTGCTAAGACCTTCAATTCTTTGTCTTCAATTTTTTCTTGTTAATCTGTGTAGATTATGTGTATCACTAAATTTTTTACACTTCAAGCAATAAATGTGACAGTCATGCCAAGTGTGGTTGTTTATTAATATAGATAAAAAAATTATTAAATATTAAATTAATCTAATTTTTCCAATAGTTCTAGATCATTACCTACTTCTTTCCCCAAGCTTTTTTTAATTTCAGATTATAATGATTTAGCATAAATTTCTACTGAATTAATTTTATTTAAAGCATTAATAAGATTTCTTTTCAAATCGTTTATTTCTTTATTATTATGCGCTATAATACCATCTATAATACCATTTCTTTCCTTTAAGTCCAAAAGAAACTTGTATTTATTAAATTGTTTTAAAATGCTTGTATATTCTGGTTTTGTAACAAAATTTAATAGTTCTTTAACAAAATATTGTTTGTTAACTACATCTTTTGCATCAATTGGATCATTTACATTAGCAAGTCTTCTACCTTTAAAACCAATATAACCTTAAGTTACTTGAAAATTAGCATTAAATTCTTTTTGAAAATGTTTAATTGCATTAGTTATTTTTGGATCAAATTGTTTAATCATATTTTCAATTTTTCTGGGTCAAATGTAAATGTATTAACTATATGTTCACTTTGTTTAGATAAATGTATCTTATTTCTAAAAATGTCCATTTATTAAATCTAAAACATCATTAAAATTATAATTTTCACAAAGCAATTTTAAAACAAAAAGACACAAATGGCCAAATATTACTTCATCAAAATTTTGTATTCTTTCTGTATTGTAATATAATTCATATTTTCCTAAATAATTTACTAATTGTTTCGGTAAATTACCACCAAATGAATCAAAAACAAATTTTTCATCTTTATTTTTATAACAACAAATCTAATGTGTACCAGGCTTATGAGATGTATCTAAATTTACTGAACCACATTCAATTTTAAATGATTTATTTGGTAATTCATCAATTACTCCACGAAAGTGTTTAATTTTTAATTGTTTAGTAAGTTCTTCTATATCTTAATTACTTAATGCATTAGGATATTTTTAATTACTTTTTCGAATTTTTTTCCTTATTCCAGTTCCAGCTTTCTTTTCCACTTCTAATTTATGTCTTTTTGTTCTTCTAATTCTTCATCAGCTTTCTTCTTGTTTATAACTGCATTTGCAATTGTTGCAGATCCACCAGTTAAAGAATCAATTGTTGCTAAATATAGTAATGCTGCTAATAATAATGGTAAAAATCCGCTTTCATGTTGTGTTAATCCTTTACCATCTTTCTTTTTTGTTAGATATTCAATAATTTTTTTAACAACAGGAATACCTACTGTAATAAGTAAATTTTCACCAACTTCCTTTTCTATCTTTCATTTTTGAACATCTGCTAAGAATGGTTCAATTGCATTTAATTCTTCATTATTTATGTTTAATTTAACTGACTTTGGTTTTGTTTTGCCACTAGGTAGCAAAGTATAATCAATTGTAAAGTTATTCATTTATATAGTTAAAAAATTTAATAAATATTAAACTCCCCATCCATTGTCATCCAGCCTAAACCCATTCCTGATTTTCGTTTTCCATACATTGTTCCTATAACTGCTGTTTCTGCGACTTTTTCTCTTAAAGAAGCATCACTTGCAAACATTCTTTCTTTTGCATTTAACTGGAGTTGTTTATCTTCATTTTTTCTAGGTTGTACATCCTTATGATCTCTGTATGCGATATTATGCTGTTTACAAGCTTCATCTAATGGATTTATTCCTGGATCACCACATTATAATTTTTTTTTGAAGTTTAGTAAATGGTCCACAGTAATTATATCCTGGTAAATGCATATCAGGCATTGGAACATTATTTAAAGCCCAATTGACTAATCTTTTACCATTTTTTTCGCTCTTCCAAAATGTGTGAGGAAGATTATTCAAAATTTTAAAAGTATGGAATTCCTTGTGGATTGTTGACAACGAAATCACAAAATTTATTAGTCAGCATTTGAGTTATTCCAAATTTTTCCTTATGGTAATTCTTATTTCCAGCTAGTTCTTCACTGTGAATAACTGCAAATCTCTCAATTAATTGTGTAACACCATCCAGCCATATTCAATTGGTTTTACTGTATATTTTTTAACTAACCCTTCGCCAGTTTTTTCATCTGAATCTGATGATGCCTTTTTTTTTTTGGAAAAATAAAGCTCAACAATTTCTTGTATAAAATGTTTATATTTATTACCTTTAGTTAATTTTATTTTATTTGAATTATTATCAAAATATAATGCTCCTGATTCAGTCAGTATATCGGCATAATTTGACAGATCAGAACTTGTGAATAGTGTGTTCATATCATCCATAGTTATTTGTTTTTTAGTTAAAAGATTCATTAATCCATCAATACCTTCGTATGTTCTATTACCAATTGTTAATTTATCGCCTTCAAATTTTACAGGCAATCTACCAACAAATTTAAATGTACGAACAGGCTTCAATCCAGGAACTTTATCTTCACTATGATTAATGTATTCTAACATTCTTTCACTTATGTTTATTTTTTTGACATCTTTCTGTCTTCTTTCTTCATCATAATTATCTAACAACTTCGTTATTTCTGATTCGCTTAATGTATAATCTCTTTTATCACTTTCATAATGTTTAATTGTTGGAACACTGTTAAATTCATCAAAATAATAAGGAACCATTTGTTTTTCAACTTCTCTATTTTCTTCAATTGCTTTCAAAACATTGTCACCTAAGCCTTCAATTCCTTGTTTGACTTGTTCAATGGCATCAATAATTGGTTGATCTTCTTTTTTAAATTTTTCATATTCTGTTCTTGGTTGTTTTTCCATTATCTAAACTCCTCTTTTAATTGTTCTTTTACTCTCCTGTTCTTTCTGACTTTTTTAACGAATTCTGGATCATATTTTGCAAACATTTATTTAAGAATAAAAAACATTAATTAAAAAAGAAATGTTGTATTTTATTTCTAAATTTACCTTCATTTGATTTTCTAGTCATGTCTATTGTGAAAAATCCAAAGTGATCATTCCAACATTTACTACACATTTCTTCAAAATTATCAAACTTTAAATCTCCACCAAGAAACTCATGGTAAATATGATTTAAATTTGTATCATCCTGTCTAAATATATTTAAAAAGTTTACATCATCTCTAACTAACTGTTTTGGTATTTTTGAATAAGTTTGAGCTAAGTAAAAACAATCTATACCTTTTTGTCTTCCTCTAATGAAATATTCTCTAACATCATCCTATTCTCAAGAATAAAATCATCAAATACAACAACTGAATTGCCTAGGCATTGATCTAATGGGACAATTTCTTCATTATTTCCGATGAATGTAGCAATTTTTTTCAATATTTTCACATCCTTTCATAGATTGCAAGTATTTTGGTTGATCTAAGCTTTTTGAATGAACATATAAATGATTAATTTTATTCCAATTTAACCATCTGGGAGCTAAAATATAATAATCAATGATTAATGTAGTTTTTCCACAACCACTTGGTACAATTATCGCACATCTAACAGAATTTGGTAAAAGTTTACAATGTTTATTTTTCGACTTCTTTTCTGGAAGTCATATTTTTGGTTCCCAATCTGTTTTTCTCATTTATTAATAAAAAATTTAAATATTAAATGAGTCGCCTATTTCAATTACGTGGTAAGTCATCTGTTCTCAAAAAAATGTTAACTGTTCCAATAACGGACAGTTTTAGTAGTATTTCATTAGATGGTCTTTATTAAACTTTCCTAACTCCAATTATTACATCGAGAAATAATAAACTTTATTGTGATGGTGAAACGATAGAAATTCCTGTAGGTCAGTATAGTTTGAAATATTTGGAAAAATTTATTCATTTGAAGAAGCCAAATATCAACATTAAAGCAGATGAAATTTTAAACAGAACTGTTATTGAAAGTGATGTAAAATTATATATGGATATAAAAGATAGTAGTGGTAGTGTGCTTGGATTTAGTAATCAAGTTAATTAAGCTAAAAAAAAAGCTATTGGTAAAGAGGTTTCTATAAATATAAATTTCAATCTTGCTGATGGAATGTATGTAAAGCATACTGATAATTTTCACAGAGAAACTAATATTATTGCTTCATTCAAGCCTAATGGAGAATTTGGTGGACCAATAATTCATGAACCAAAGTATCCTGTAAATATTCCTATTTTTGATCCAATTCAGGACTTGAAAATTACTATAACTGATGAAAACGATAATTTAATTGACTTTCATGGTGCTTGTGTAACAGTTATATTAGAAATTTCTTAATATTTTTATTCTTAAATAAATCATGAACGAAGTCAAAAGTAATCAGTTTTATTCATTCCCTGTGATTGAAAAGTCAAAAAATAATTTGAATATTCCCAACAAGAAGACAGAGATTAATATAAATATTGTAGATGGATGGGTTCAACCAAATCATGCTCAATTTTACATGAATTTCAGTATTCATGGAACTGATGGTACAGATTTTCCAACTGATGATGGAAAATCCAATAAAAAATTAATTGATAATTATATAGCAAAACTGTCTGATGTTATCACCATAAAGAAAGGTAACAATATTTTGTCTAGAATGGAATATCCATTTATTTCTTCATCAGTTCTTATTTGAATGACTTCGATTATGGCCAATGAGTAAACCATGGAAGGCCATATTCTTAGTAATGGAAAAATGAAAAGTAAGAAAAATGAAGTACTTTATCCATTAGAATTATTTGGTGGATTTTTTTAAAGATTATAAAGAAACAATGTGGGAAGGAGATTTAACAGTTGTTTTTACATGGTCAACAAGTGCTATTCTTCGATGGTCTGATACAAATGATGCTGGTGTTGAAATAAAAGATACACTTCCAAAGGAATGTAAAATTCTTGTAGTATCAATGGAAATTCGTGTTCCTGTTCTTAAATTTGAACCAGAATATTCGTTTGAATTAGAACAAGATAGACTTAAAAACCCAAAAATTCCCATATCTATCTTTGAACCACAGACCATAGAGATTACTGGATTAAATGAAAAAGAAATTTTGAGTGAGATATTACAAATTTCTATAACTTTGCTGAATTTGATATGCCTCATTTCATATTCGTTGTTTTCCAGACAAAAAGGAAAAATAATCAGTTCATTGACTCTTCCTTATTCGATCATGTTAAATTACAGAATATATATATTAAAAATGGCAGAAACGAGATTTTTCCTCAAGACATGTGGAATCTAAATCCGCCAAATAATTATTTAAAAACTTATGATGATTTCTTAGATTTTAAGAGAACTACACAATTGAATGGTGATGTTAAAATGAGTCTATTCAGCTTTATTGAAAATTATCCGATCTATGTTACAAATATGTCTAGAAGAATGAATGCATTAGCTACACAGAAAACTACAATGAAGTTTTGTGCAAATTTTACTGATAAAATTCCGAAAGATACGCTTATGTATGTGGTAATGTGTGGTAAAAAGAATTTGACATATGATTCGCAGCATAGAATTTAAGTATGAAATTTTTTTGTTTTTGTTGTTGCATCCATGTACAAAAATTTTTAGTAGGTAATGTGAGCAGTCTCGCAGTTTATAAGACAATGAAGGACATGATTAAAAAATAACATGCAACTGCACCCAAGTGACCCACTTAATGCTCTATTAGACTCCCAGGAATGGTTCCAATCCCCGACCGTCTCAAGCGTAAATCATATGGCCAGAAGTCGGCATAGTGTGTTTTGTATTCAACTCTGATGCAATTTCTGTGTTTCATCGTCAATGTGAATGTCCAAGGATTACAGTAGACCTGCAGTGGTGCATCGGAATCTACACTCCCAGGAAAAGTACAAAGCACAATATGTTTGAAGCGCTATCACCCGTAGACAGAAGTCATCATTGTGTATTTTGTAGTCATTCCCGATGCAATTTCTGTGTTTCATCGTCAATGTAAAGGTCCAAGGTTTGCTGTAAACCTACCATGGTGCATTGGAATCCAATACTGGTCGCCCAGGACAGTATCCAACACAGACTGTTAGACGCGTTACTCCCGGTTTACATAAGACGTCATTGTGCCTATTGTATTCATTACCAATGCAATTTCCTTGTTTCATCTTAAATGTGAAAGTCCAAAAGTTATAGTAAACCTGTCGCGGTGCATCGCAATCCAATACTGGTCTCCCAGAATGTTTCCAGCAAAGACTGTTTAAGGCGTTACTCCCCCTTAACAGATATCGGCATTGTGAATTTCGTATTCAATCCCGTTGCAAATTCGGTGTTTCATCGTCAATGTGAAGATCCATGTGCTTCAGTAAACCTGCATTTGTGCATCTGAATTTACCACTGGACTCCCAAGAAAGGTTGAAAGCACAGACTGTTGGAGGCGTTATTCTAGTGGACAGAAGTCGGCAATGTGCCTTATGTACTCAATCCCGATGCAATTACTGTGTTTCATCGTCAATACGAAGGTCCAAGAATTACAGAAAACCTGCCATAGTGTTTAGAAATTACCACTGGAATCCCAGGAAACGTTAAAAGAACAGAGTGTTGGAGGCGTTATTCCCCTCATCAGATGTCGGCATTGTGCTTTTTGTATTAAATCCCGTTTCAAATTCTGTGTTTCATCGTCAATGGAAAGGTCCTAGGGCTACAGTAAACTCGCAGGGGTGCTTCGGAATCTACTAGTGAACTAACTTGGAAGCTTCCAACACAAATTGTGAGATGCGTACTCCCCCTTGACAGAAGTCGGCATTGTGCCTTTTGTATTCAATCCCGATACAATATCTGTGTTTCATCAACAATGTGAATGTCCAAGGATTACAGTAAACCTGCAGTGGTGCATCTGAAACTACTACTGGCCTCCCAGGAAAAGTTCAAAACACAGAATGTTTGAAGCGCTACTCCCCTGGACAGAAGTCGGCCTTGTGCCTTTTGTACTCATTCCTTGTGCAATTTCTTTGTTTCATCGTCAATGTGTTCGTCCAAGAGTTACAGTAAACATGCCGTGGTGCATCGGAATCCAATACTGGTCTCCCAGGAAAGTTTCCAACAAACACTGTTTGACGCGTTACTCCCTCTGGACAGAAATCATTGTGCCTTCTGTATTCAATCCCGATGCAATTTCTGTGTTTCATCGTCAATATGAAGGCCCAAGGGTTACAGGAAGCCTGCAGTTGTGCTCGGAATATAATATTGACGTCCCAGGGAAGGTTCCAACACAGAATGTTTGAGGCGTTACTCCCCTGGATCGAAGTCGTCTTATGCCTTTAATATTCAATCATAATGCAATTTCTCTGTTCCATCGTCAACGAACAGCTGCAAGGGTTACAGGAAACCTGCAGTGGTACGTCGGAGTCTACGACTGGTCTCCCAGAAAAGGTTCACAGCAAAGTCTGATTGAAGCGTTAATCCACCTAGACATAAGGCGGCGTTGTGACTTGTGCCTTCAATCCCGATGCAATTTCTGTGTTTCATCGTCAGTGTCAAGGTCCAAGGGTTACCGTAAAACTGCCGTAGTGCATGGAATGTAATACTGGCCTCCCAGAAGGTTCCCAACACAAACTGTTTAAAGCGTTAGTCCCCCTGGACAGAAATAGGTATTGTGCCTTTTGTATTCAACTCTGATTACAGTAGACCACTGGACTCCCAGGGAAAGTTCCAAGCACAGAATGTTTGAAGCGCTACTCCCCCTGGTCGGAAGTCAGCATTGTGCAACTCGTATTCAGTCCCGATGAAATGTCCGTGTATCATCGTCAATGTGAAGGTCCAAGGGTTACAGTTAACCTGTAGTGGTGCTTCGGAATCTACTACTGAACTAGTAGGAAAGTTTCCAACACAAATTAATTGATACGTTACACCCCCTGGAATGAGGTCAGCATTGTGCCTTTTGTATTCAATCCCGATGGAATTTCTGTGTTTCATCGTCAATGCGAAAGTCCAAGAGTTACAGTAAACCTGCCGTGGTGTATCGGAATCCAACACTGGTCTCCCATAAAAGTTTCCAAGACAGAGTGTCTGACGCGTTACTCCCACTGGACAGAAGTCCTCAAGGTGCCTATTATATTCATTCCCAACGCAATTTCCTTGTTTCATCGTCAATGTGATAGTCCAAGAGTAACAGTAAACCTGCTGTGGTGCATCGGAATCCAATTCTGGTCCTCCAGGAAAGTTTCCAATATAGACTGTTTGACGTGTTACTCCCCCTGGACAGAAATCGACATTGTGAATTTTGTATTCAATCACGATGCAATTTCTGTGTTTCATCGGCAATGTGAATATCCAAGGGTTACAGTAAACCTGCAACGGTGCATCGGAATTTACTACTGCACTCCCAGGAAAAGTTCAAAGCACGGTATGATTGAAGCGCTACTCCCCCTGAACAGAAGTCTTCATTGTCACTTTTGTATTCACTCCCGATGATATTTCTGTGTTTCATCATCAATGTGAAGGTCCGAGGGTTAGCCTAACTCTGCCATGGTGCATCGGAATCCAAAACCGGTGTCCCAGGAAAGTTTCCAACACAGACTGTTTGACGCGTTATCCCCCTGGACAGAAGAAGTCATTGTGCCTATTGTATTTAATCGCAATGCAATTTCTGTGTTTCAACGTCAATGTGAATGTCCAAGGTTTACAATAAACCTGCCGCGATGTATCGGAATCCAATACTGGTCTTCCAGGAAAGTTTCCCACACAGACTGTTTGAGGCGTTATTCCCCCTGGACAGAAGTCGTCATAGTGTCTACTGTATTCATTCCTAATGCAATTTCCTTGCTTCATCGTCAGTCTGAACGTCCATGAGTTACAGTGAACCTGCCGTGGTGCATCGGAATCCAATAGTGGTCTACCAGTAAAGATTCCCACACAGAGTGTTAGACTCATTACTTCTCCTGGACATAAGTCATCATTGTGCCTATTGTATTCATTCCCGACGCAATTTCCGTGTTTCACCGTCAATGTTAACGTCCAAGAGTTACAGCAATCCAGCCGTGTTGCAACGGAATCCAATACTTGTCGCCCAGGAAAGTTTCCAACACAGACTGTTTGACGCGTTACTCGCCCTCGACAGAAGACCTCGTTGTGCATATTGCATTCAATCACGATGCAATTACCGTGTTTCATCGTCAATGTGAATGTCCAACGGTTACAGTAAACCTGCAGTGGTGAATCGGAATCTACTACTGCATTCCCACGAAAACACCAAAACACACAATGTTAAATGCGCTACTACCCCTGGACAGAAGTCATCATTGTGAATATTGTATTCCTTCCCGATGCAGTTTCTGTGTTTCATTGTCAATGAGAAGGTCCTAGAGTTACAGTAAACTTGCCGCAGTGCATCGGAATCCAATATTGGTCTCCCAGTAAAGTTTCCAACGCAGACTGTTTGACGTGTTGAGAGGCACCCACATGCCTTGCTCATACTGTGGCATCAAGCAGTCAGGCCTGCAAGATGAGTGGTCGGCCAAGCGAGTGGATTCATTCTTATTTATCGAGTAACATGAACTCTAGTACTCACACTTAAGTTACAAGTTATCCTCCCATATGATTAATACGCAACGGAAACACGCATCTGACTATCAATATTTTACAGAGCTCTGACTGTACACTACGCACTGGCAATACCACATTTTCTTTTTGTCTTTTATTTAACGGCTTTTGTCACCACGTGGCCACCGCACTGAATATGAATGGCGCACACATTATAAATTCGGGACATTATGACATCATACAATCCGAAGGAAAAGTCCACCAATCTTTTTCTTTTCACTATCTTATTTATTCCGATAAATTCTCTAACCTAAACACACAAATTCTACAACCTACAACAATAACACATGAGAAATTCCGCCCAGTGGGCATGGCTTTACAATAGTGAATCTCTATATTATGGTCTCGTGATTATTTTTAACGCTACAGTGCACTTTCTGGATAGGATGGTGGATCTTTTATTATACCTCACACTTCGACTCTCACAATCATCATCACTAAACTTTCCTCCAGACCGAGCGGTACCGAAGGAACAAGCATAACCCACTAATCTTTTGAAACTACCTCGCTACTCTCCCATGCAAACCACACATACCCAAATTACAAGACATACACCACACTACAACATGAAATACTACACGGAGAATGGTCACAACATTACCACTTTCAGCTTTCCCACTTCAATTAATATTTATCCCAGTTTCACACGACACAGCCCCACTTCGTAATTCTACTTTCCTACTATGAACTCTGGAGATATTTCCACGTCTTCCTGTGCAATGTAAGCCAAGTGGCGTTGCTGGATAGACGGCCGACTCACCTTGATTCTCTCGTCACACGGAATCATATCACGCAAAGTAACATTAAGAACATATTCATCACACACGCGAGTCCTCAACTGATACCATGGACGAGTACTTCTCTTTATCCTGTGTCTCATACACAGATTGAGACTCACACAGTACTCACCACATGGAAGTACTCGTCTCTCATTTCAAGTCCTGCACACGCCATTTCTTAAATATTTCAACTTATGGTACACATGCTATTTCTTAAATATTTCAACTTATTGCACACACGCTAGTAATTCAGCTTAACTTAAGCACACGGAAGTATTTCAACTTATTGCTACACGTGGTTTCATTGTGACCGTTGGTCACTTCTGAAGATTACTACAATCCCATTAATATTACCTGCCTGACATTTAATTCTCCCCACAAAAGTTCCTGAAATAGAGAATTTATTATTTCAAACTACTCTTAAATATTCCACATGCATACCATGTCTCCACTCTCTTGTCTTTATGGAGCACAACTAAAACAGGTCTTAGCAGCACAAGATCCAGCGGCAGAGTGCTGAAACATGGCCGTTCTCTAGGTCATCTCCCATCCCTGTCGAGGTGGGGGAAGCACCTTGCTATCGTATTGGTCAGCCACATTTCAGGCGCTCAAAGCTCTGGTAAATTTCATCTCTTTGGTCCCACCAAAGGTTGCCAAAGGATCGACTCAAAGATGATCATATATTCACATTCACTATCTGCGGTTAGCAGACGACCATACATTCATTCATTTCACAGATCTCACCAAACTGGATGTAGGGATTTACTTTGTGGCAGTGCACATGTGATCAATTAAATAAATAAATTGTCGTTCTTTCCCACACTGGTATCCGGCTTCGCTGTATTAATTGAAATTGAGTTATTTTACAAAAAAAATGTGTTGTTCTGACAAAAATAATGAAGTAAGTTGTACCTATCTTCAAAGTCGGGTGGTACTGTACCCTTTCAGTGTTACTCCCCCTGGACACAAGTCTTCATGGTGCCTATTGTATTTCTTCCCTTGTCACATCGTCAATTTTAACGTCCAAGAGTTACAGTAAACCTGCTGTGGTGCATCGGAATCCAATACTGGTCTCCCAGGAAAGTTTCCAACACAGACAGTTTATGACGCGTTATCCCCCTGGACAGATGTCGCCATTCTGCGTATTATATTCAATCGCGATGCAATGTCTATGTTTCATCGTCAATCTGAATGTCCAAGGGTTGCAGTAAACTTGCAGTGGTGCATCGGAATCTACCATTGGACTCCCAAGAAAGTTTGAAAGCACAGACTGTTGGAGGCGTTATTCTAGTGGACAGAAGTCGGCAATGTGCCTTATGTATTCTATCCCGATGCAATTAGAGTGTTTCATGGTCAATGTGAAGCTCCAAGTGTTACGGTAAACCTGCGGTTGTGCATCGAAATCAAATACTGGTCTCCCAGATAAGTTTCCAACAGAGACTGTATGAAGCCTTACTCCCCTGGAAAGAAGTCGGCTTAGTGCATTTTGTTTTCAATCCCGATGCAATTTCCGTGTTTCATCGTCAATATGAAGGTCCAAGAATTACAGGAAAACTGCCGTAGTGTACCGGAAACTACCACTGGACTCCCACGAAACGTTAAAAGAACAGAGTGTTGGAGGCGTTATTCCCCTCATCAGATGTCGGCATTGTGCTTTTTGTATTAAATCCCGTTTCAAATTCCGTGTTTCATCGTCAATTGCAAGATCCAAGGGCTACAGTACACTTGCAGAGGTGCTTCGGAATCTACTAGTGAACTAGCTTGGAAGCTTCCAACACAAATTGTTAGATGCGTACTCCTCCTTGACGGAAGTCGGCATTGTGCCTTTTGTATTCAGTCCCGATACAATATCTGTGTTTCATCGTCAATGTGAATGTCCAATGGTTACAGTAAACCTTACTGTGGTGCATCGAAATCTACTACTGGCTTCTGAAGGAAAAGTTCAAAGCACAGAATGGTTGAAGCGCTACTCCCCTGGACAGAAGTCGGCCTTGTGCCTTTTGTACTCATTCCTTATGCAATTTCTTTGTTTCATCGTCAATGTGTACGTCCAAGAGTTACAGTAAACAAGCCGTGGTGCATCGGAATCTAGTACTGGTCTCCCAGGAAAGTTTCCAACAAACACTGTTTGACGCGTTACTCCCTCGGGTCAGAAATCATTGTGCCTTCTGTATTCAATCCCGATTCAATTTCTGTGTTTCGTCATCAACGTGAAGGCCCAAGGGTTACAGGAAGCCTGCAGTTGTGCTCGGAATATAATATTGACGTCCCAGGGAAGGTTTCAACATAGAATGTTTGAGGCGTTACTCCCCTGGATCGAAGTCGTCTTATTCCTTTAGTATTCAATCATAATGCAATTTCTCTGTTCCATCGTCAACGAGCAGGTGCAAGGGTTACAGGAAACCTGCAGTGGTACGTCGGAGTATACTACTGGTCTCCCAGGAAAGGTTCACAGCAAAGGCTGATTGAAGCGTTAATCCAAATAGACATAAGGCGGCACTGTGACTTGTGGCTTCAATCCCGATGCAATTTCTGTGTTTCATCGTCAGTGTCAAGGTTTAAGGGTTACCGTAAAACTGCCGTAGTGCATGGAATGTAATACTGGTCTCCCAGAAGGTTCCCAAAACAAACTGTTTAAAGCGTTAATCCCCCTGGACAGAAATAGGAATTATGCCTTTTATATTCAACTCCGATGCAATTTCTGTGTTTCATCCTCCTTGTGATTACAGCAGACCTGCAGTTGCGCGTCCGAATCTACCACTGGACTCCCAAGAAACGTTCTAAGCACAGAATGTTTGAAGCGCTACTCCCAATGGACAGAAGACTGCATGGTGCCTATTGTGTTCATTCCCAATGCAATTTCCTTGTTTCATCGACAATGTGAACCTCCAAGAGTTAAAGTAAACCTGCCGTGGTGCATCGCAATCCAGTACTGGTCTCTAAGGAAAGTTTCCAACACAGACTATTTGACGCGTTAGTCCTCCTGGACAGAGGTCGTCGTTGTGCGTATTGTTTTCATTCCCGGTTGCCATTTCCTTGTATCATCGTCAACGTGATAGTCCAAGAGTTACAGTAAACCTGCCGTGGTGCATCGGAATCCAATTCTGGTCTCCCAGGGAAGTATCCAATACAGACTGTTTGACGCGTTGCTCCCCCTGGACAGAAGTCGCGATTGTGAATTTTGTATTCAATCGCGATGCAATTTCTGTGTTTCATCGTCAATATGAATGTCCAAGGGCTACAGTAAACCTACAACGGTGCATCGGAATTTACTACTGCACTCCCAGGAAAAGTTCAAAGCACGGTATGGTTGAAGCGTTACTCCCCCTGAACAGAAGACTTCATTGTCTCTTTTGTATTTATTCCCGAAGCAATTTCTGTGTTTCATCATCAATGTGAAGGTCTGAGGGCTACACTAAACCTGCCATGGTGCATCCGAATCCAAAAACGGTCTCCCAGGAAAGTTTCCAACACAGTCTCTTAGACGCGTTACTCCCCCTGGACATAAGTCATCATTGTGCCTATTATTTTCATTTCAAATGCAATTTCCTTGTTTCATCGTCAATGTGAACGCCGAAGAGTTACAGTAAACCTGCCGTGTTGCATCGGAATCCAATACTGGTCTCCCAGGAAAGTTTCCAACACAGACTGTTTGAAGCGTTACTTCCCCTGGACACAAGTCGTCATTGTGCTTTTTGTATTCAATCGCGATGCAATTTCTATGTTTCATTGTCAATGTGAAGATCCAAGAGATACAGTAAATATGCCGCGGTGCATCGAAAACCAATACTGGTATCCCAGGAAAGTTTCCAACACAGACTGTTTGACGCGTTATCCCAGTGGACAGAAGTCGTCATTTTGCCTATTGTATTCATTACTGATGCAATTTCCTTGTTTCATCGTCAGTGTGAACGTCCCAGAATTACAGTAAACCCTCCGTGGTGCATCGGAATCCGATTCTGGTTCCCAGTAAAGTTTTAACACAGACTGTTTGACGCGTGGACAGAAGTCGTCATTTTGCCTATTGTATTCATTACTGATGCAATTTCCTTGTTTCATCGTCAGTGTGAACGTCCCAGAATTACAGTAAACCCTCCGTGGTGCATAGGAATCCGATTCTGGTTCCCAGTAAAGTTTTAACACAGATTGTTTGACGCGTTACTACCCCTGGACTGATGTCGATATTGTGCTTTTTGTATTCAATCGCGATGCAATTTCTGTGTTTCATCGTCAATGTAAATGTCCAAGGGTTATGTAAACCTGCAGCGGTGCATCGGAATCTACTACTGCACTCCCAGGAAAAGTTCAATACACAGAATGTTTTACGCGCTACTACGCCTGGACAGAAGTCATCATTGTGCCTTTTGTATATATTGCCGATGCAGTTTCTGGGTTTCATCGTCAATGTGAATGTCCAAAAGTTACTGTAAACTTGCCGTGGTCCATCAGAATCCAATTACTGGTCTCCCAGGAATGTTTCCAACACAGACTGTTTGACGCGTTAATCCCCCTGGACTGAAGTCGTCTTTGTGCTTTTTGTATTCAATCGCGATGCAATTTCTGTGTTTCATCGTCAATGTGAAGTCCAAGGGTTATAGTAAACCTGCAGTGAGTAGGGGGACAACCTATGTACCAGGACACGCTGCATTGTTTCCAAATCTTTTCAAGATGGTGTCGATGACGTCTTCCAAGATGGCGGCATGTAGACTTTGCAACATCGCATGACATCATCCAAGAAGGCGGATTTTGGCGGGAAAATAGGTCAATTGTGCTACGTCCACTAACCTAACCTCAAGAAAAAATGTCGGGAAGTTTGAATTTAGGCGGTAAAATGGTCCAATTGTGCTACCTCCACTATCCTAACCTTCAGAAAAAATGACTGGAAGTTTGAATTTTTGGCGGGAAAATAGTTCAATTGTGCTACGTCCACTAAGCTAAGTGTCCAATAGAAAAAATGGCTGGAAGTTTGAATTCTAACAGTTCTAACAGGATAATGCATGCAAAGACCATACTTGTGTTTTTATTATTATTTATATCATTCGTTAACATTCATTATCATTTAGTATTATTTATTATTATTTATATCATGCATGTGTGTGTGCAATCCAACTGTGTTATTTCATGCCCTTGTCGCCAGAGAACACCACCGTGACGTCATTAAAGATGGATGATTTTGGCGGGAAGAAAGCCAATTGTGCTACGTCCACTGAACTACTATTACCGTCCTCCTGCACATTCAGTCTTTGCTGAGCTGTCGTTGCCATGTGTTTGATCATAGAGATGGATGTGGGTGATAGAGCAGCATTAAATAACTGCTTTTCATGTAGACATTCGAGGGAGGACTGTAGCTACAGTTCACTGCGTGAGGGTGGAAGCATATGATAATGGAGGAGTGTCAGAGCAATAAGTACAAGAATTCTGTTCAGCAGATTTCGGTAATGCAGAGGGATGGAGCCAGGATGCATCCAGTAACCAGAATATGCTCATTTGCATGCGCAAACTGCAGGCTTATTTACCATCAAACATTCACGCTTCCAAAACGCAAGAGACGTTCAGTTGACGCCAATTCGCTTCCGTCTAAGCATATTCGTATACAACGTATATACCATTGAAGCCCATCCCGCAGAATGTGTTCAATCGATGAGTTATTGGTGTTCGACCACGATGAGTTTAACAGCAGTGTAGTTTGCAAGCATACAGCCGAGGACTGCCCCCATAACCTCCTACATCCTGAATGGAAACGTGCATTAATCCTGGAACACATGAACAAGAACACAGTCCTCCAAATAAATTCCCTCCAACGAAATGCTTTAAAAATGCATCACCCATCTCATGGAAACATCTGCTACTGTTTGAACAGTCTGCCATTTCTAAAGCCCACATATAAGCTGCCAGCCCACAAGAGACGACTGCATCCGATCCAGCAGAGTAACAAACTGATCTAGTTCACGAGTTCTCCGCTAGAGGGCACTTCGATAGCTCACGTGTTCACCTTATTCAACCAATAGCAGCACAGCATCATGATGACGTAGTTGGCTTCTATATAAGGAGGACTCAGCAGCTCCTCCATCTCTGTTCCTGTCGGTCAAGATGAAGCGTCAGTCACCACCACAGCAAATTATTATTATTATTATTATTATTATTAATATTGCTATTATTATTATTTCTCTCCCAACATCACATCATTTCTTATGGATATTCGTCTTGGTCCTCCAGCAGCTCCACCCGTGACGCCAGCATCAGCAGGTCCCAGCATCCTGTAGCTCAGCTTCCCAGCATGCTGGAGCAGGATAGCCAGGTGTTAATGTCGGTGCCAGAGGCTGTGCTTGACGAGGCTTCACAGTACTGGGCTCCTTCGTACGCGCCGTCCACTGATCATAATCTCACAAGGGACGTCCCACCATCATTGCAAGAACAGCAGGCTAACAGCGCTGGTGTGGATGTGATGGATGAGAAGATACCGACCGCCGCTTCACCTCATCCTTTACTATTCGCCTCAAGCTATGTTAACAGTTAGTGGTTCAAAACGTATCCATGTAGGACTTGAAGTTTCACAATACAGTAGCCTCTCAACTGTGTTAGTGCTGGAAAATGTGCTCAAAAACATTAAAGTGAAATTTTCTGACTACGAGTGGGATGAACTGTGTCGTTTAAAAACACAAATCAAGAATCATACGACTACCGAAAATTATCCATCCCACTCCTACCAGGACATGTACTGCGGCAGTCTAACTGTGAGTATTCTAGCAATGTATGATGATGCTACACTAAAAATCAAAAGTGCTGATGGTTATAGTATTTTCATGCATCACCCCACTGTTGATAACTTGTTCAATTTAGACACGGCTCTAACTAGTATGATAGAGAGAATTAACTGGCTTCACACATGTAGCATTCACATAGATGATATAGAACATTGTTTTAGTATTTGTATAACACCAGTGCCCAAGTCTTGTACTATTCCTCGAATAAGTGTTGAAAATGTCGAACTCAAATTTACTGACGGAATACCGGACTATTGTAATTCACCCATAACATTACGAGATATACGTGCTGAATTTCAAGCATACAAGAAGCAGCTATTTTCCAAATAATGTACTTCTGCTGCACCGCTTAAAAAAGAATGTACTGATTTTTTCTCATGCTGATCATATTTGTAAATATTTTAATAAATAAATATATTATTTTATAATATTAAATTTGTCATTGTATGTTTTTTATTTGTCAACACAAAATGTCACCTACGTTAATCTATATGAATGCCTTCCCTTTAAACAGACCACCTCGAGTTCATTCTATTGTGTAGCCGCTGTAGCTCAGTTGGTAAGGTGACTGCGCTATAGTGACTACACACAAACACATATTTTTAATCATATAAAAGCGTATTCCACACCTTGACCTACCGCAATAGGTATCATGGAGGGCTGGGTGAAACACCCTCGCCTCAAGGGGTTTGTTGTAGATGACTCGTCCTGTGATGTTGACCAAGACCAGAAGACCAACAAGAATGGACCACTCCTTCCCGACAGCATACGAGCTATAATTGTAGGTCCATCCAGCTGTGGTAAGATAAATGTCCTCATGGCTCTGTTAACACACATAGACGGAGTCGCTTCGAGCACCTTTTCGTCTTCTCCAAAACACTCTTTAAGCCCAAGTACGAGTTACTGAAGAAAATATTAGATGGAGTAGACGGTGTAACGTACAGAGCTTTCAGTGAAAGCGACGACGTCCCCCCACCTGAAGAGGTAAAGCCTAACACGGCTGTCATATCTGACGATGTCGCTGTTGAAAAGCAAGATCAAATCCGTAAATATTTCTGCTTTGGCCGTCATATGGGTGTTGATGTATTTTATCTGAGTCAAACCTATTCCAGGATCCCAAAACAGCTGGTGAGGGACAACGCAAATCTCATTATAGCATTCAAACAAGACAACCTCAATTTAAAGCACATTTAACATGCTCACGTGAGGGACCGATATGTCGTACAATGAATTTGTAAAGATATGTGCTGATTGCTGGAACCACGCACAACACGGCTTTCTCGTTATTGATAAAACACGTAAACTAAATGACGGTAGTTATAGCAGGAACTTCCAAGACTTTCTCCATATATAAACGTACGAAAATACCTTATCCCATCAGTTAACACTTCACCATGGACAAATTCGCACGCGTGGCGGACGCTCAGTCTGAGAGATAAGGTGTGCAAAGACAGAGTGCCTGAATGCACACCGATATCAAATTTAAAAATCTTGAGTCCAGATTAGTTAAAGTTGCAACGGGAATTAAAGGACACCCAGAAACTTCTTGCCATTAACCAAAACCGGATAGAGAACAGAATTACTGCAATTGAGGGTGTGATAGAAGCCGAGGCCGTTGTTATTGAAGAAGGTGGCGTAGGAAAAAAGGAGAAGAAGAAGTACAACAAAGCATATATAAAACCACGTGATATTCAGAGCTCTGATTAGTATCCTTCGAGATGCCGACAAAGCATGATGTCAATCAGGCGCGCAAAGCAATTCGACAGAAATTACGTTTGCTGAAGTTGGGGCATATAGATCGCGAGCAAACACTAAATGAAACTTTTAAACCTGTTACCGAATATATCACCAAGATAGCTTTGCATAATAATGACTCAATCGCAGAATTCACCAACCAGTATCCGACCGTTAAGATAGGTAGAACATTTGGTGTCAGCAGGGCGAGACCGTTCATGCTGGGCTCTCAAACTATAACTTTACCCGATAGCACAATACGCATCGGGGATACAGAGTTTAAAAGAACACCTGGCTTAATGAACCTAATCTTCCTAAGGCCATCAAAAAACTTAAAACACTCAACCGATGATCCCAAAGTCTATCGGGAAAAACTTGACTGATCTGTACAAAAATCCCGACGGAACACTGAAAAAGCCTGAAAACTCTAAATACACTACCATTATACAATCTTCACTCAATGAGCAAACTAAAAGTGTCGGTGAGGGTGTAGACTCTCAGCATAAAGGAGTGAGCAATCAAGTTCCACAGTATATATATTACGATGACCCAGATGAACTAATAGACAGACTTCGACTGTTGATGGCTTCGGCTGCTGCGGGCAACACAGCTCATTCGAATGAGGTTGTATCCATAATCTCATAGCTTCGAGAGAGAGGTATCATCGAATAAGTGTGGAAACCGTGGTTCGAGAACTGCACAAGCCAGCACGCAAAACATACCCTCGTAGACATATCATGATTAAAGGGATGGATGACCTCTGGCAAGCTGATCTTGTAGATATGAATCGATATTCACCTCATAATAATGGATTGAAACACATTTCAATGGTTATTTGTACATACTCTAAATTCGCATGGGCATTACCTGTGAAAACGAAAACCGGTAGAGATATTGCTGTGGTGTTTGAGTGTCTGCTGCAGACAGGAACGAATCGATCCCCGACCAATCTTCAAACCGATCACGGTGGGGTGTTGCAATGACCATTTCAAGACTGTGATGGCGCAGTATGGCATACACCACTACTCCACGTTTAACCACCTTATAGCTAGTGTAGTCGAGCGGTTGAACAGAAAAATCAAAGCTCAAATGTGGATGCAGTTTAATCTTCGCGGTTCGTACAAGTGGGTAGATATCCTCCCACAGATAATTGCAAAGTATAATCGAACAAAACATAGTACAATAAAAATGAGACCGATCGATGTACGCGATAATTCACTCATGGACACAGTATATTTAGGGATTAAAATGCTCGACCCTCGCAAACAGAGGTTCAATATAGGTGACTTAGTACGTATTTCAAAACACAAGACAGCGTTCGAGAAATCGTACTTACCAAATTGGTCGGCTGAGATATTCACAGTATCCAAATTGCAGCGAACCAACCCTACGACATATATCTTAAAGGACGGCAAGGGCGAAGAAACTGCAGGATGCTTTTACACGGAGGAATTGCAGAAGAGTTCTGAACCAGATGTATTTCTCATCTAGCGGGTGATAAGACGTCGTGGGAATAGAGCACTGGTTAAATGGGTAGGATTTGCATCATCAGAAAACAGTTGGATCGAAGCTGACATGTTAGTATATAACGGGGAGGGTAGACCTCTATCTCCTCAGTAGCGTACCATGCACGATAGGAGGCACGTCATAATAAGAGGTGGAGGTGGTGTTCTCAGCCAGTTGTCTGTTGAATTGCACATTCCCGGATATAACATCTGTGGGCCTGGAACAAAGCTTCAGAAGCGCCTGGCACGAGGCTTGCATACGCAGCAAATACGTATCTCCCAGCACGCCACGTCGCCGACCGGAAATTAGCAGATAAAGCCAAGCAAATAAGGCGAAGAGAAGATCTCTGAATAGGTCAACGCGTTGGTGCATTCGTGGTTGATAAAACCATGCGTGAAAAAGTTAAGTTGGGCTTGGGTGTGATGAATTTCAAACGAATTATGAAAGCAGCGCGAACAGCTTTGCGAGCGAAGAAGAACAGGAAGAAGAACAACAAACCCGGTTGTTTGAAAAACTGTATTCTCACATTGATGTCTGCAGGTAAACGTGTGTTCAATGGTGGGAACAAGAAGAAAAACACGACTTCAATTAAACCACCTAGGGTCCTACCGCTCCCAAAGACTTCGGGCGGAATTATCCCGTTCCTCGTTCCAGCCCTTGAAGCACTGTCCGCTGTAGGTTCACTCACAGGCGGTGCTGCAGCTGTAGCCAAAACGGTCAAAAACGCACAAAATGCACAAACCCAACTAGAGGAAGCCAGAAGACATAATCGCGCTATGGAGGCAGCAGCTATCGGAAAAGGTCTCTACTTGAAACCATACAGGAAAGGACTAGGTTGCTTCATAAATAAAAAAAAAAAAAAGTCCGTTAGTCATCCTACCCGACCGAGCGCTCACGAATAAAGATCTAGTTAAAATTATTAAACAAAAACTTCACATTCGTGGATTCTGCGGCGTCTTTATGCGGAATACATTGCCGAAGACCATGTGGCGGATTAATGAGTGCGGAATTGTAAATTTAGATGTTGCTGGGGGTCCAGGGACCCATTTGGTTGCGTATGTTAAGAAAAGTGCAAATAGAGTTCAGTAAATCGTTCAAATGGCTCTGAGCACTATGGGACTTAACATCTATGGTCATCAGTCCCCTTGAACTTAGAACTAGTTAAACCTAACTAACCTAAGGACAGCACACAACACCCAGCCATCACGAGGCAGAGAAAATCCCTAATCCCGCCGGGAATCGAACCCGGGCGTGGGAAGCGAGAACGCTACCGCACGACCACGAGATGCGGGCTAGAGTTCAGTATTTCGATTCATTCGGCGATTTACAGCCGCCTGAAGAATTACAACGCTACTTCACCAGCAAAAGACGCGTCTTCTACAATGTCCGGCGATATCAGGACTTTAACACATATCTCTGTGGTCATCTCTGCGCTATGTTCCTCATCACAGCGACGGCGAACCCCCTCTAGAATGCGTCATCGTCAGATCATGTGCGCGATATATGAAAGAGCGGTCATTGAACACATGACCGTCATTTGATGTTTAGATGCAATGTCGTACACTCTGACTTTAAAAGATCGACGATCAGTATTAAGCGCAGATTACTTTCCGCCGACTGATTTAAGTGCAGGGGACTGGAGTATTGCACTGATTGGTCTAGAAACGTATAACAGCATTGCAAATATTACACAGAGCAACAATAAACTACATCTTGAAATTGACGACCGGAAGGAGATTCTACAAAAACAACCTGGTGACTACGATATTGATGATTTAAACGAACTCTTACAACAGTCAGAAAAAGGTATTGAACTACGGGCAAACATGAATACCCTTAAATCTGAAATACGGACAGGGAGTGCTACGATCGACTCTACACAGAGACATTCAGTGGATCCACTGCTAGGTTTTGCGAAGGATCGTGTTTTGGTTAAGGACGGAAGTAAATTTTACCTATCAGACCATGCTGTAGATATACTCCCAATGAGTACAATCCACGTTGAGTGTAATATTGGTACAAACTCATACCTGAACGATAAATTGATACATTCAATTTACGGATTCTTTCCTACAGTCGGCACAGGGTATAAAATAGTTCAAGCCCCCACAAACGCTATATATCTCCCGATGACTGTTCAGACCATGGACTACCTTGAACTGTGTATTGTGGATCAGAATAATCAGCTTGTTAACTATAGAGGAGAAGAGATCATTGTACGCCTGCATATAAGGCGAGATGGGAATAAGGTATAAAGCTAGCACACCAGGCTCACAACCCGTTAGTGCAATGCGGAAGGGCAAGGTGAGAACACGCCTTAATTACGAATTCCTCATTTCAGCAGGCTTAAAGCCGCAGAATGACGTCACTCAACGTAACTCAGTCAGTAGAGTATGATGACCGAATTATTCGTCATGAATACCACTCACACAATCCCTACGCTTCAAGCACATTTAACAAAAATGATGAGATTAGGATTGTTATCCAGCATCAGGACGCGGTAACACTGCCTAGCAAGAGCTTCCTCTATCTGGACTACACATTTAAGAAAGCTGACGGGGCTGCCATAGCGCTCTCGAAGCTCATTCAAAATGCCGTAGCATTCCTGTTTCAAGAGATACTCTACGAACTCAAGGGAATTGAAATATACCGAACTAGAAATGTTGGCATTACATCAGCCCTTAAGACGTACGTTTCAGCCTCACCCTCTGATTCAAACAGTTTGGAAAATGCTGGGTGGTTCATACACTCCTGGAAATGGAAAAAAGAACACATTGACACCGGTGTGTCAGACCCACCATACTTGCTCCGGACACTGCGAGAGGGCTGTACAACCAATGATCACACGCACGGCACAGCGGACACACCAGGAACCGCGGTGTTGGCCGTCGAATGGCGCTAGCTGCGCAGCATTTGTGCACCGCCGCCGTCAGTGTCAGCCAGTTTGCCGTGGCATACGGAGCTCCATCGCAGTCTTTAACACTGGTAGCATGCCGCGACAGCGTGGACGTGAACCGTATGTGCAGTTGACGGACTTTGAGCGAGGGCGTATAGTGGGCATGCGGGAGGCCGGGTGGACGTACCGCCGAATTGCTCAACACGTGGGGCGTGAGGTCTCCACAGTACATCGATGTTGTCGCCAGTGGTCGGCGGAAGGTGCACGTGCCCGTCGACCTGGGACCGGACCGCAGCGACGCACGGATGCACGCCAAGACCGTAGGATCCTACGCAGTGCCGTAGGGGACCGCACCGCTACTTCCCAGCAAATTAGGGACACTGTTGCTCCTGGGGTATCGGCGAGGACCATTCGCAACCGTCTCCATGAAGCTGGGCTACGGTCCCGCACACCGTTAGGCCGTCTTCCGCTCACGCCCCAACATCGTGCAGTCCGCCTCCAGTGGTGTCGCGACAGGCGTGAATGGAGGGACGAATGGAGACGTGTCGTCTTCAGCGATGAGAGTCGCTTCTGCCTTGGTGCCAATGATGGTCGTATGCGTGTTTGGCGCCGTGCAGGTGAGCGCCACAATCAGGACTGCATACGACCGAGGCACACAGGGCCAACACCCGGCATCATGGTGTGGGGAGCGATCTCCTACACTGGCCGTACACCACTGGTGATCGTCGAGGGGACAGTGAATTGTTCACGGTACATCCAAACCGTCATCGAACCCATCGTTCTACCATTCCTAGACCGGCAAGGGAACTTGCTGTTCCAACAGGACAATGCACGTCCGCATGTATCCCGTGCCACCCAACGTGCTCTAGAAGGTGTAAGTCAACTACCCTGGCCAGCAAGATCTCCGGATCTGTCCCCCATTGAGCATGTTTGGGACTGGATGAAGCGTCGTCTCACGCGGTCTGCACGTCCAGCACGAACGCTGGTCCAACTGAGGCGCCAGGTGGAAATGGCATGGCAAGCCGTTCCACAGGACTACATCCAGCATCTCTACGATCGTCTCCATGGGAGAATAGCAGCCTGCATTGCTGCGAAAGGTGGATATACACTGTACTAGTGCCGACATTGTGCATGCTCTGTTGCCTGTGTCTATGTGCCTGTGGTTCTGTCAGTGTGATCATGTGATGTATCTGACCCCAGGAATGTGTCAATAAAGTTTCCCCTTCCTGGGACAATGAATTCACGGTGTTCTTATTTCAATTTCCAGGAGTGTAGATGCAGCGGATGGAGAGGGTAGACAAAGCCGATTTACCGCGTGCGTGCCACTAAAAATGCTTATGGGTTATTTTGAGGATATGCAGCGAATAATTATCAACGCTAAACAGGAACTTATTTTGGTGAGAAGTGCAAGTGACGCGAATTCATTCTCTCAAACAGCTGCAGAGAATGTTCAATTCAAGATTAATAGCATATCATGGAAGATGCCTCACATCACCGTTGCCGACGAGGAGAGCTTGAAGCTCTTTAAAGTTCTGAATGCTGGCACCTACCTACCACTAACTTTCCGATAATGGGAGCTTTTTGAATATCCAGTCCTACCTACAGCGTCCACACATACTTGGGCTATTAAAACATCAGTGCAGTTGGAAGCACCTCGATTCATCATACTAGCATTTCAAACTCAAAGGCGTGCTAACGTATCAAAGGACTCAACTGAATTTGACCACTGCAAGTTAACTAACGCCAGAGTCTACTTGAATTCAGAATACTACCCATATGAGAATCTACATCTACAGTTGGACAGCAATGTATACTGTCTGGCATTTGACATGTATGCGAGATTCCGAGCATCTTACTACGAAGGTGTTGAAAATGAAGGATTCCTACTCAGCCCACAGAGTTTCAAGAAGCTAGCGCCAATAATCGTGATTGACTGCTCAAAACAGAATGAGATAATTAAATCAGGACCTATAGATGTACGGATTGAATTTGAATCTTCAGCAAACTTCCCTGATCAGACTTCAGCATATGCTCTCGTTTTGCATGATCGTCTCGTTAACTATTGTCCGCTCACTAATGTAGTGCAATGAGTTGTATAAATTAATACGCACTCTGCTAGCTCTAGCGTAGATCACGAAGTTACCTGAAGGTGAGAGGATTGTAGCTGACGTTCAAGCATTTTACTATGATGAGTGCAAGTGTTTCATAATTAAAGACTGTGCGTTAATAGCATTCACGCAAAGTGATGGAGTAATAGGGACATTTGTATCAAGAGTTGAATCACCGAAACCATTTAAAGACGTCAAGTGCAATAAGACAGTCAGAAGCGCGATGTGGCTAACAAGATTCTATCATGGGATTAAGTGGGACGCCCCTGGCATCTCTTATAAACATTTGCTGCAATTGCTGAGAGTGTTTGATCACAAGGAGACAGTAATCTACGTTAAAGGCGATGAGAAGAGTAGCTGGCTACGTCGAATCTTCAAATATGTGGCTATCCAGAACCTGGAATACTATGATTGTCCACCTATCCATCAACTTAGACAGTGAACTTGTGAAGAAGAAAAAAATAGTTTTGTGTCAGCACCTGAAAATGTAAAATTACTTTTAAAATAGCTCACAAATAAATAAATAATTTTTTTCTCCATAAGAAATCTTGTTGTTTTCTTTCTGTGACACCTACTTCCATAGAAATAAGTTTATCGGTGATCCTGTTCGTGAAGCGAAGCGCATTCCACTGGAGCTGTCTGAGACAGTTCATCTGCTTCCACCTCGCCGGCGCGGCGATGAGTCAACCGTTGAAAGTGACGATTCAACCGTTGAAAGTGACAGGACCTGAAAGAGAGAGTGCTAGGGTCGGCTTCGCCAGATGCCCGCCGTTTAAAGTGACAGCACCACAAAGAGAGTGGCGGGGTCTGTTTGTGACCGGCGGACCAAGTCCAGCACGCCTCATTCAGATTTCATCTCTGTCTTTAAATCAGTAAAAATCTTATAGGTCTCTCTCTGTGCCAGTGCGACGTATATGGATCATGATTGAGGGTCAAATAATAACAAACTCGGGGCTTATTTTTTTACAATAAAATTATTGAATTTTTTATTCAATTCAGATTTTGTTTGCGACATATCAGTTTACAGGAAAATGATTCACTTTTTTTCACATTATATGAGTTTACAGATACATTATTTGTCTTCAAGTAAAAATATGAAAGTTCTGATCTTTGCAGATACGTGTTTTTACATTATTCATAAATACATAAGCACTTTACTATATATATATATATATATATATATATATATATATATATATATATATATATATATATATATATAAAACTAAATCAGAGATACTAGAACGTAATTATATTATCTTACAAGGTAAATAATATCTCTAGTGAAGTTCCACTGGAAGCACTTTTTTAACTGAAGGCAAATGTATTTTTAGTTCAAGATAGTGGCTCTAAAACATTTTCCACTAGCAATTTAAATTATATTTCATTGAAGTAAGTGGCTCTAGACATTTTCCACTACAACAAGCAGGTGAACACATGTTTCTCGGTATAAAGATTTTTTTTTGCACTGTCAAGTATATATAAAGAATTTAACTGGTGGAACTCACATTCTTAAAAAACTAATTCTAACTGGATGACTAGCGGCAGGTGAAACTTACAACTACTACTAAGATCAAAGCAGATACGAACTGCGAAAATTGTATTTTCGTAAAATGCACACTTAACACAGGCTCATACACATTCACACAAACTCAGACATACACGGAAGTACGCAAGCTGATACACACTACAAAACACTCTCACTCAATATTCACACTATGATAGAAAAGTCATACTACTACTCTGCAGACACCCTCGCCGTCTCTCTCTCTCTCTCTCTCTCTCTCTCTCTCTCTCTCTCTCTCAATCCGAGTCCCCCACCCCTTCTCTCGCTACAAGTGAGTAGTGTGAGTACGGGCGAGTTTCAATGACGTCATCACAGGTGACCCTTTTATCGTCATGATGCGACAGACCGATTTTAAACTGCAGCACAGTGTACACCTCGTGCGCTATCGATCAAATACTACTTTGCCGGACAATATGCGGCGGCTGCAGCTCATCACCGCGAACATCACCACGTAGGCACCGCAAATAGTCTTCGATAGACAGAGCTCGTGATGCCATCCGTCGTACCCCCTTAGCCCGTCTCTGAGTGGGACATTCCAATGTGCGATACGCATACATCTTGGACCGAAGACCTACAAACTACACAATCGGCAATCCATTCGTCTCGTCTTTCCTGAGACCGATAACCTTCTTGTTTTGCAGAACAATACCATAAGGATTATCGGCCGCATAAGAAGACGTGTCGAATTCATTGGCGTGGTACCTAATTACTTTATATGGATCGCAGTTCTTCACCCAATAGATGAAACTATCTGTATCCATACAAAGTAATTTAGGATCTGCGAAATGAGTTTTCGCAAACTCATAATGAAAGCGGTACATGTGGAGTTTGGATAGGTCTAGTATGCACATCCCCACATAGATAGGTTTAGTAAACTCTACTGCAGTTTTAGCCATCTCCACAGCAACAAAATTCTTATTGAAAATAGTGACGCATTTAAAATTTGGTCTGGCAATGCATTTTCGTATGCCATAACGCCCATCCCATTGCGTTATAATAAAAATTTCACGTCGTCCCCTCAAATTCTCCATAGTTTCTCTGAAAATTGAATTATTCATTAATTTATAAAAATCTTTCTCAAAGTCACACGACACGGAAGTTCTCTGTCTCGTATTCAGATCAACATACTCCTTCAACCAGCGGCACTGCTTGAAGGAGATGGCCCGGGTGATTTTAACCAGCTCCATTGCTGGAGGTTAAGATAGTGAATCATGTACCTCTGCTTGCCCCCCCCCCCCCCCCCCAGCGTTGTCATCAGTTTCGGTGTGGAACCTCCTCGCGGAACTAGTTGCTCTGGACACAGCGGCAAATCGGCATGCGCGTCATGCAAACTAATAGGATATGTGAGTTCTGCCTCCACATCATACTCTACATCAGAATCGGCGGCCATACCCCCCCCCCGGCCCCGATTTTTCCACCTAATCCCTTGCATTCATCTTCGGACAGCCAGCGAAACTCGCGAATAGGCAGACATTCCTTCATAGCATGTCCATATAAGTTATTCACATCTAGATACATTATATAACTTGAATCAAGGGATGCGTTAAACCAGTCACCCATCCGTGGGTTATTTTCTTTCGCGTGTCTATGAATACATTGGCAGAGCCCCCCCACAGATCCCTCGCTCAAAGAAAAGAAGCATGTCAGGATCGGTCAATAATTCGATACTGCACTTCGTTTTCTTGAGCATCGCTTCCCAAGACAACCCCCGTGCCGTGTAATATAAGGCAGGGTCCAGAGAATATGTGACCATACATAGACTCCGGAACTTCTCGGAAACGTCCGCAAGCAAGCGCACGTCTGTGTCTATGTAAAGACGTGCGTACTCTCCTAAATTAGAAATGTTGAATTCCCGCCAGACATTCACGGCATGCTCATACTCTGCATTCGTTATCGTGTCGCCTGTGAGGTTGCTGGAGAATGCAGTTATGTCGGGTAGCCTGGTTTCGTCGAGTTTGACCATACTATTCACATACTCATATGGAAAAATCCCTTTCCTAGTCACAAGTTGAAACTTTTCCTCGGCGGGAAATGCAGCTCGAGTGATATGCATATCCGCCGGAGATAGAGTTTCAACAAGTTTCTGTAGTGGTACCTACATAAAACGTAGTGTATCGAGGAAGCGCAGCGTAATTCTTGACGTCATTCGTTTGAAGAATGATATATACTTCTCGACGCTTTCAGGTAGGACACTCACCTGATCTTTCTCCAAACCGAAATCGGCTAAGTGCTCAACTAGAAAATGAGCATCATACCCACTTCAATTAAAGAAAACTGGTATGTGCCTAGGTAATTGGTACTTCAAATTGCACGCATTGTGAGCAGTGCCACGGAATTTCCCTGTAAGATGACAGTAGTCCCTACGAGGAGTTTCCGCTTTTCTGTCCAACGGCAGCCCACAAATATGACACTCGGTGGCTTTATTATACAAATCTCCATTCTCCTTCGATTTGGTCATTGGAACGTTGCCGCTGTACAGCTTATCAACTTCCAGTGAAAATTTTTCAAGCTCAGAGAGCAACCAAATCGATGGATTATCGCCGACGTAAGATTTGTATCGGTTAAGGTTGGTGTCATATGACGATACAATTTGGTACGCTGCCGCATAAGGTACGTGTTTTTCTGTAAAGGTGGTGTGTGAGGTCGTAGGATCGCCTTCACAGTGGGTCACAGGAGCGAGGAGGCACTCAAAGTCGGCGTACACAACAAACGGACACCGCTCCTGCTGGTGAGCATTACTAAACTTTATAAATTTGTTTTCCTCCGTGGGCATAATAACACGTACCGTGTCCTTGGAAGTACAGTCTACTAGATGCGTATCTAATAACTGTTCAGAGGAGAAATAATTGGGGCACCTTAAACAAATATGTTTTACACGACAATCAGTTGATAGTTGGGCGGAAAGGAGTCGGGACATGTCCTTGATCCAGACATAGTGATAACGTTCACCTTCAGAAAAGAGAAGCATATTTACATGCAGCTCACGCTCACCGGCAAATTTTGAGAAATGGAGGGGGCCGACTACGACATGCTTGTCTTGCTCGTCTGACTTGCTCTTCTTCTTCTCCAGGCCATAAACATGTGCCGATATTCCGGTATTTTGTGCCTCGAATTTAGGTATGTCCCGGATCTTGATGGGGAACTCAATACCATCAAAGTTATAATATGTGTTAATATCACTGACTTTGTATGTACCTGGAAGAGAAGGGCGATCTCTATAATTATACTTTCTTTCGCAAGCCAGGATTGACAATGCAAAACAAGCCTGATCTTTTGTATTTTGGACATTAATGCACGCTTGTTTATTAGCTATATCTTTAGGGAGCTTGATATAGCTAGACCCTACATTTAATGGATCGTGGACATATATATGGATGTACAGGTGTAGAATTCTGCTGAGTGCCTTAGCTGAGCCTTTGACTTCCATCTCGGAAAAGCGGCCCAATATGACACTCAAGGTGGATTTACGGAACCACTCGGCGTTATCACGCCATTATCCCCCCCAAAGATAAAAAATGCTGGTCTCTTCCTGACCAGACTGAACTTTGGGGGAGGGGGGGGGGGGTGCGATAACTCAATGCAGAGCACTGCACTGCACTTAACGGCGGGATAACGCGTATTATCGACTACCCTGAGGGGCTCGGTTTCCAGGACAGGGAGGCATGCGTTTAAAAATCCAACAGGATCGCGGTACCCTCCTGCCGGGTTTTCGATGCGAGTGACCGAGATTCGCTCCTCGAAGGCGTCGTCAATCGCCAAGTACTGCAACTGAGGTATGGTGTCACCGACCTGATCTACTTCACTAAAAGGGCGGGTTAGAGAACTGCCACTAGCCACAGGATGATCACTAATACTATTACTGCTAATGATACTGGGGGGGCCACCGGTGGATGACGCTGTTGGCGATGGTGCGTCATCATCATCATTTAATGGGAGGGAAATGCATCTCGGTACACGAACCTTGTGCTGGCGGTGTCGTGGGCAGTCAGCTTCGGGAGGTGGAGGATGCGGCGACGAGAGGTCAGTGGGGCAGCCAGGCTGCGTGACCTTGGTAGCGGCGGTGGCGACCGCCCCCCTTGCGGCGGCTGTAGGCGGCCAGTGCGAGCAGCCGGGCAGAGGTTCGGCGATCTTGCCAGCTGCAGCTTCGCCCACACGTGTTGGCCGCTGCGAGGGAACCCTGGCAGTGCTGCTACCCACTTGTTGGGATGCCCATGGACGCCAGATAGTTTGGGCCGCCGCCGCCGCCGCGGCCTGTCGAGCTGCGGTGATCGGTGCGATGCGAGGTGGGGCGTGTCCTCGCCCACCATCCAGCCCCGCGTCTGCAACCGCCGCTCGCGGAACACGGGCAACGCCGTGTGATATACCTGTAACATAAATGTAAGTTTAATGAACTGGATTTAAAAGAGGGATAAGTAATAGTAATTATTACAACTGTCAATAATGGTAATTATTTTGGACTAATGATGAAAACTATTCACCTTCTCCGATCTCATTCCACGGCTTCAGCAGTTCATTGCCGCATTCGACAAGCCCCTCAAGCCAGTCAGGCATGTCCAGTTCGTCCTCATGTAAAAAGTTATTACTGTGTTTGGCTCTCTCGCTCTGCGCGGAATTAGAATGATCTAGAAACAAAATATATGTTAAGCCTAGATCAATACACTAGGAAGAAGGGTATATATTAAAAGAACTAGAAGAAAAAATTATTTAATTTTTTTAGCGAGCATGATTTTTATTATTATTAGAGATGTACTTACATTCACGACGAGCTCTCTCTATTTCGAGTTGGCGATCAAGCTCTTCTAGCGCTGGGCCGATGTAATCTAGAAAGATGGAATGTAATGAGTATAATACACTCCTGGAAATTGAAATAAGAACACCGTGAATTCATTGTCCCAGGAAGGGAAAACTTTATTGACACATTCCTGGGGTCAGATACATCACATGATCACACTGACAGAACCACAGGCACATAGACACAGGCAACAGAGCATGCACAATGTCGGCACTAGTACAGTGTATATCCACCTTTCGCAGCAATGCAGGCTGCTATTCTCCCATGGAGACGATCGTAGAGATGCTGGATGTAGTCCTGTGGAACGGCTTGCCATGCCATTTCCACCTGGCGCCTCAGTTGGACCAGCGTTCGTGTTGGACGTGCAGACCGCGTGAGACGACGCTTCATCCAGTCCCAAACATGCTCAATGGGGGACAGATCCGGAGATCTTGCTGGCCAGGGTAGTTGACTTACACCTTCTAGAGCACGTTGGGTGGCACGGGATACATGCGGACGTGCACTGTCCTGTTGGAACAGCAAGTTCCCTTGCCGGTCTAGGAATGGTAGAACGATGGGTTCGATGACGGTTTGGATGTACCGTGCACTATTCAGTGTCCCCTCGACGATCACCAGTGGTGTACGGCCAGTGTAGGAGATCGCTCCCCACACCATGATGCCGGGTGTTGGCCCTGTGTGCCTCGGTCGTATGCAGTCCTGATTGTGGCGCTCACCTGCACGGCGCCAAACACGCATTCGACCATCAATGGCACCAAGGCAGAAGCGACTCTCATCGCTGAAGACGACACGTCTCCATTCGTCCCTCCATTCACGCCTGTCGCGACACCACTGGAGGCGGACTGCACGATGTTGGGGCGTGAGCGGAAGACGGCCTAACGGTGTGCGGGACCGTAGCCCAGCTTCATGGAGACGGTTGCGAATGGTCCTCGCCGATACCCCAGGAGCAACAGTGTCCCTAATTTGCTGGGAAGTGGCGGTGCGGTCCCCTACGGCACTGCGTAGGATCCTACGGTCTTGGTGTGCATCCGTGCGTCGCTGCGGTCCGGTCCCAGGTCGACGGGCACGTGCACCTTCCGCCGACCACTGGCGACAACATCGATGTACTGTGGAGACCTCACGCCCCACGTGTTGAGCAATTCGGCGGTACGTCCACCCGGCCTCCCGCATGCCCACTATACGCCCTCGCTCAAAGTCCGTCAACTGCACATACGGTTCACGTCCACGCTGTCGCGGAATGCTACCAGTGTTAAAGACTGCGATGGAGCTCCGTATGCCACGGCAAACTGGCTGACACTGACGGCGGCGGTGCACAAATGCTGCGCAGCTAGCGCCATTCGACGGCCAACACCGCGGTTCCTGGTGTGTCCGCTGTGCCGTGCGTGTGATCATTGCTTGTACAGCCCTCTCGCAGTGTCCGGAGCAAGTATGGTGGGTCTGACACACCGGTGTCAATGTGTTCTTTTTTCCATTTCCAGGAGTGTATAAAGTAAAAAATTTTTGTAGAAGAAGTTAGGTGATATAGAAATGAGAGGACGAAGGCAGATATATACACTCCTGGAAATGGAAAAAAGAACACATTGACACCGGTGTGTCAGACCCACCATACTTGCTCCGGACACTGCGAGAGGGCTGTACAAGCAATGATCACACGCACGGCACAGCGGACACACCAGGAACCGCGGTGTTGGCCGTCGAATGGCGCTAGCTGCGCAGCATTTGTGCACCGCCGCCGTCAGTGTCAGCCAGTTTGCCGTGGCATACGGAGCTCCATCGCAGTCTTTAACACTGGTAGCATGCCGCGACAGCGTGGCCGTGAACCGTATGTGCAGTTGACGGACTTTGAGCGAGGGCGTATAGTGGGCATGCGGGAGGCCGGGTGGACGTACCGCCGAATTGCTCAACACGTGGGGCGTGAGGTCTCCACAGTACATCGATGTTGTCGCCAGTGGTCGGCGGAAGGTGCACGTGCCCGTCGACCTGGGACCTGACCGCAGCGACGCACGGATGCACGCCAAGACCGTAGGATCCTACGCAGTGCCGTAGGGGACCGCACCGCCACTTCCCAGCAAATTAGGGACACTGTTGCTCCTGGGGTATCGGCGAGGACCATTCGCAACCGTCTCCATGAAGCTGGGCTACGGTCCCGCACACCGTTAGGCCGTCTTTCGCTCACGCCCCAACATCGTGCAGCCCGCCTCCAGTGCTGTCGCGACAGGCGTGAATGGAGGGACGAATGGAGACGTGTCGTCTTCAGCGATGAGAGTCGCTTCTGCCTTGGTGCCAATGATGGTCGTATGCGTGTTTGGCGCCGTGCAGGTGAGCGCCACAATCAGGACTGCATACGACCGAGGCACACAGGGCCAACACCCGGCATCATGGTGTGGGGAGCGATCTCCTACACTGGCCGTACACCACTGGTGATCGTCGAGGGGACACTGAATAGTGCACGGTACATCCAAACCGTCATCGAACCCATCGTTCTACCATTCCTAGACCGGCAAGGGAACTTGCTGTTCCAACAGGACAATGCACGTCCGCATGTATCCCGTGCCACCCAACGTGCTCTAGAAGGTGTAAGTCAACTACCCTGGCCAGCAAGATCTCCGGATCTGTCCCCCATTGAGCATGTTTGGGACTGGATGAAGCGTCGTCTCACGCGGTCTGCACGTCCAGCATGAACGCTGGTCCAACTGAGGCGCCAGGTGGAAATGGCATGGCAAGCCGTTCCACAGGACTACATCCAGCATCTCTACGATCGTCTCCATGGGAGAATAGCAGCCTGCATTGCTGCGAAAGGTGGATATACACTGTACTAGTGCCGACATTGTGCATGCTCTGTTGCCTGTGTCTATGTGCCTGTGGTTCTGTCAGTGTGACCATGTGATGTATCTGACCCCAGGAATGTGTCAGTAAAGTTTCCCCTTCCTGGGACAATGAATTCACGGTGTTCTTATTTCAATTTCCAGGAGTGTATATATAAATGAAATCTTTATAGAGAGCGAGTATAACAGACACGCACACACACACACACACACACACACACACACACACCAAGTGAAAAGCGGATCTTTATATAGAGTTATCCAAAACCGATGTAGCGCTCGTGCACGGAGTTAAAGGGTAGAGATATCAAAACATTGAAAAAATAAGTAATGGAACTTGTTCAGGACAAGGCTGATTGACGCCACCTGCTCGCTCCTCAGATTCAATGATAAAGTCCGCGAGTTCACCTATAACAATGAGATATATAACTAATAAGGAGAATAAGATATAAAGGAAAAATGATAATTAAAATAAAAATTATTTACTTACTCGGTAATGGCGAATCGTGGAGTCTAAGTCTCTTCGCATCAGACTCCTGGGTGTTGTTAATTCGCTTCATCTTAATAAAACAGATACAGCACACACACACACACACACACACATGAGAACAAACGCACGATGCGGTGGACAACTAAAGAGTGAGAAAGAAGACCAGGGGGTGGCTCCTTATGTAAGTGTGATGACGTAGTATTACATGATCTTAGGATGGACGAATGGCTGTTGAGAATTCTGTGGGGATGGTGAATGAGTTCACTAGCGCCCCTAGTAGCTGAAAGCTGAACTAGTCAGATGGTTCCTGGACATGGTGGAGGGCTGAGCATTTCATAATTTATAAAACTATACACAAATAATTCATAGTATCAGTGAAGATCTTATTTAGATTAGAGATAGGATGATAGTGAGATCATTATGTGTGTGTGTTAGGATGAATGAATATTATTATTATTATTATTATTATTATTTAAAGGTATGTTATATAGGCGTAATTCGAAGTTGATGGTATTAAGAATGGCGTTGAAGGTAATGTTTTTGGAGATGAATATTGTTAGATATTTTTTTATTGGCCAGTTTATGTTAGGGAGCGAACATATTTTGAATGAATAAAGGGGAGGTTAAGTATTTTGGGACCATATAGAATTTGAGTGAGTTGATAGGTATGTGAGTTGAGAAGTTTGCTAGGAGTGTGCGATGGCTCCCGCATGTGTGCGTGATATTGACTTGTTGAATTTTTTTATTTGTGTTCAGAGCTTCGTGTTAAATTGACTTGCGGAGGTACGTATCTTTACGGGAGCGACGGTTCACGCGTATGTGTAATCCTGGATTAGGTAATCGGTGTATGTCGGGTGAATAATGAGAATTGGGTGATCAGTTAACTTAGTGGGAGCGTTCTTTGTCCCACAGAGCCACGTGGTCGATCGCCCGTTGTCACGTCAAGGAACTTTCCAAGTCGGTAGCAAACGTTCCAGTTCGAGCGTGTCGGTTCCTGTCTATCGGTGAGAGAATTGCAGAGTTTATGGGGCGAGAGCGTAGTTTCTGCTCCATCATCACACGTGCTGGTGGCGCCGTGGAGTCATGGGCATGTGGCGTGAGGGTGGTTTGGACAAAGGAAGCGTGTCTGTTCCCGTCCGTCGGTGCTGGGAATTTGCGAACTTTAGAACCAATATAGCTTGTCGTGTGTCATGTGATGCAACTTTCCAAACATCTCGGGCGGTTGTGTGAGGTAGGTATCGGCAGGTTGGAACCTGTTCAGAAAAAAAAAAGAAATTGGGGTGGAACGTGTCCTTTGTACGGCACGCGGCCGACAGGAAACGTCGTATCCGGTGTTAAGTGCTGGCGGGCGGGACCCTCAGGCGCCGCTCGGAGTCTACCTGGCGCGCTGGCCGCCTCACGTGACAGGCGTAGGCAGTGGTGGTGGTGGTGGTGGTGGTTAGTGTTTAACGTCCCGTCGACAACGAGGTCATTAGAGACGGAGCGCAAGCTCGGGTTCAGGAAGGATTGGGAAGGAAATCGGCCGTGCCCTTTCAAAGGAACCATCCCGGCATTTGCCTGAAACCATTTTGGGAAATCACGGAAAACCTAAATCAGGATGGCCGGAGACGGGATTGAACCGTCGTCCTCCCTAATGCGAGTCCAGTGTGCTAACAACTGCGCCACCTCGCTCGGTGCGTAGGCGGTGGCTCCACGCGCAGGTCAGGGGGTGGCGAGGATTTGAACTAATTCAGTTGGAGCGCGGACGTCATGGTGACTGCATTGTGATATCAAAGATGTGTGTGCTGACTGTGATGGAGAACAAGTGATGACCATACTGCTTGAAATAAAGTATTCAGTCCCTTCCACCCTGCAAAATCAAAGGTCGTGAATTACGTTACTATAAGTGCAGTTTATAATTTGATGTGATTATGATAGGCTACCAGTGAAAAAAAAGATAACTGACGGAGAAAGCTCATACATGTGATCAATTATGGCGTTGAGGATTTGAACTTGTGATAGATTTTTGTTACGGAGAAAATCGGACATCTTGAATTAATAATAAATGATAGTAATACATAGAAGTAGAGTTTTCGACAGAATATCTTGTTGGAATTTGAATTTGGCGATGTTTTCTAGTGGAGATAGGACTATAATAATAAATGATAATGAATGATAATAAATGATAATGAATGATAATGAAAGATAGTGAATCCCAATGAAAGATAATGAAGTTAATAAAGGATAATGAATGATAATGAATGTTAATGCATGATAGTCAATAATAATAATAAAGACAAGTACAGTCTTTGCATGCATTATCCTGTTGGAATTAAAACTTCCCGCCATTTTGTCTTCTGGACGCTTAGGTTAGTGGACGTGGCACAATTGGACTATTTTCCCGCGCAAAATTCAAACTTCCCGCCACTTTTTCTGAAGGTTAGGTTAGTGGACATAGCACAATTGGACTATTTTCCCGCCAAAATTCCCCATCTTGGATGACGTCATGCGATGTTGCCAAGTCAACATGCCGCCTTCTTGGTTGACGTCATCGCCACCATCTTGAAAAAATTTGGCAACGATGCAGCGTGTCCTGGTACATAGGTTGTCCCCCCACACCAGTGCTGCATCGGAATCTACTACTGCACTCCCAGGAACAGTTCAAAGCGCAGAATGATTTACGCGCTACTACCCATGGACAGAACTCATCATTGCGCCTATTGTACTCATTCCCGATGGAATTTCTGTATTTTATCGCCAATGTGAAGGCCCAAGAGTTACAGTAAACCTGCCGTGGTGCATAACCATTCAATACTGGTCTCCAGACTGTTTAACGCGTTACTCCCCCTGGACAGATATCGTGATTGTGCCTATTGTATTCAATCGCGATGCAATTTCTGTTGTTCATGGTCAATGTGAAGGTCCAAGGGTTATAGCAAACTTGCAGTAGTGCATCGGAATCCAATACTGGTCTCCCAGGAATGTTTCCAACACAGACTGTATGACGCCTTACATTGACGATGAATCACAGAAACTGCATCGGGAATGAATACAATATGCACATTGACGACTTGTGTTCAGGGGGAGTAACGCGTCTGACAGTCTGTGTTTGAAACTTTCCTGGGAGACCAATAGTAGATTCCGATGCACCACTGCAGGTTCACTGTAACTCATGGACGTTTACACCGACGATAAACACAGAAATTGCATCAGGTATGAATACAAAATGAACAATGACGTCTTACGTACAAGGGGAGTAACGCGAGAAACATACCGTGTTAGAAACTTTCCTGGGAGACCAGTATTGGTTTCCGATGCACCACGGCAGGTTTACTGTAAGACTTGGACCTTCACAGACGATGAAACTCAGAAATTGCATCGGGAATCAATACAATAGGCACAATTATGACTTCTGTCCAGGGGGAGTAACGCGTCTAACAGTCTGTGTACGAATCTTTGCTGGGAGACCAGTATTGGACTCCAATACTTGTCTCTTAGGAAAGTTTCAACACAGAATGTTTGACGCGTTACTCCCCCTGGGCGGATGTCGACATTGTGTCTTTTGTATTCAATCGCGATACAATTTCTGTGTTTCATCGTCAATGTGAATGTCTAAGGGTTACAGTAAACCTGCAGTGGTGCATCAGAATCTACTACTCCAAACCAGGGAAAAGTTCAAAGCACAGTAAGTTTGGAGCGATACTCCCCCTTGATAGAAGTCATCATTGTGGATTTTGTATTTCTTTCCGATGCAACTTCTGTGTTTCATCGTCAATGTGAAGGTCCGAGAGTTATAGTAAACCTGCCGCGGTGCACCGGAGTCCATTACTGGTCTCCCAGCAAAGTTTCCAACACAGACTGTTAGACGCGGTACTCCCCCTAGACAGATGTCTTCATTGTGCCTATTCTATTCAATAGCGATGCAATTTCTGTGTTTCATAGTCAATGAGAAGGTACAAGGGGTTACAGTAAACCTGCAGTGGTGCATCGGAATCCAATACTGGTCTCCCAGGAAAGTTTCCAAACAGACTGTTTGATGCGTTACTCCCCCTGGACAGAAGTCGTCATTGTGCCTATCGTATTCATTCCCGACGCAATTTGCTTGATTCATCGTCAATGTGAACGTCCAAGAGTTATAGTACACCTGCCGTGGTGCATCGGAATCCACTACTGGTCTCCCAGGAAAGTTTCCAAAACAGACTGCTTTTCTCTGCTCGTGATGACTGGGTGTTGTGTGATGTCCTTAGGTTAGTTAGGTTTATGCGGTTATAATTCTAGGGGACTGATGATTATAGATGTCAAGTCCCATAGCGCTCAGAGCCATTTAAACCATTTGAACAGACTATTGACGCGCTACTCCCCTTGGACATAAGTCAACTTGTGCTTTTTGTATTCAATTGCGATGCCATTTATGTGCTTCATAGTCAATGTGTATGTCCAAGGGTTACAGTAAACCTCCAGTGGTGCATCGGAAACTGCTACTGCACTCCTAGGAAAAGTTCTAAACACAGAATGTTTTACGCCCTACTTCCGCTGGACAGAAGTCATCATTGTACCTATTGTATTCATACCCGATGCTATTTATATGTTTCATCGTCAATGTGAGATCCAAGAGTTACATTAAACCTGCCGTGGTGAATCGGAATGCAATACTGGTCTCCCAGGAAAGTTCCCAACACAGACTGTTTGAAGCGCTACTCCACCTAGACAGAAGAGGTCATTGTGCCATTTCTATTTGTTCCCGATGAAATATCTGTGCTTCACACTCAATGTGAAGGTCCAAGAGTTACAGTAAAACTGCCGCGGTGCGTCGGACTCCAATACTGGTCTCATAGGACATTTTCCAACACAGACAATTAGACGCGTTACTCCCCCTGGACAGAAGTCGTCATTGTGCCTAGTGTATTCATTCCCGATGCAATTTCTGTGTTTCATCATCAATGTGATGGTGCAAGAGTTACAGTAAAATTACCGTGGTTCATCGGAATCCAATACTGGACCCCAGGAAAGATTCCAACACAGGATGTTTGACGCGTTACTCCTAATGGACAGATATCCTCATTGTGATTTTTATATTCAATTGCGATGCAATTTCTGTGTTTAATCGTGAATGTGATTGACCAAGGGTTACAGTAAACCTTCAGTGGTGCATCGGAATCTACTACTGCACTCCCAGTGAAACTTCTAAACACAGAATGTGTTTCGCGCGACTAGCCCATGACAGAAGAAATCATTGCGCCTATTGTATTCATTCCCGATGCAATTTGCTGTTTCATCGTCAATTTAAGTGCTACAGAAAACCTGCCGTGGTGCATCGGAATCCAATATTAGTCGCCCGGGAAAGTTTCCAACACAGACTCTTTGACGCGTCAATCCCCCTGGACACAAGTCGTCATTCTGCCTATTATATTAATTCCCGATGCAATTTCCTTGTTTCATCGTCAATGTGAATGTCCTAGGGTTACAGTAAACCTGCAGTGGTGCGTTCGAGTGTACTATGTGGACCCCCAGGAAAAGTTCAAAGCACAGTATTTATGGAACGCTACTCCCTATGAACAGAAGTCATCATTGCGCCTTTTGTATTTATTCCCGATGCAATTTCTGTGTTAAATCGTCAATGTGAATGTCCAAGGGTCGCAGTAAACCAGCATTGCTGCATCGGAATCCAACACTGGTCTGCCAGGAAAGTTTCATCACAGACTGTTTGACGCGTTACTCCCCCTGGACAGATGTTGTCATTGTGCCTATTGTATTCATCCCCGATGCAATTTCTTTGTTTCATTGTCAATGTGAACGTCCAAGAGATACTGTCAACCTGCCGTGGATTATCGATCCAATGCAGGTCTCCCAGGAACGTTTCCAATACAGACTGTTTGACGCGTTACTACCACTGGACAGAAATCGTCTTTGTTCCTTTTTTATTCAATCGCGATGCGATTTGTGTGTATCATCGTTAATTTAAATGTACAAGGGTTACAGTAAACCTATAGTGGTGCATAGGAATCTACTACTGGACTCCCAGGAAAGTTTCCAACAAAGACTGTTTGAAGCGTTACTCCCCCAGGACAGAAGTCGTCCTTGTGCCTATTGTATTCATTCCCGATGCAATTTACTTCTTTCATCGTCAATGTGATTGTCCAAGAGTCACAGTAAACCCGCCGTGGTGCATCGGAATTCAATACTGACCTCCGAGGAAAGTTTCCAACACAGGTTGATTGACGCGTTACTCCCCCTGGACAGATGCCATCATTGTGCCCATTGTATTCATTCCCGATGCAATTTCTGTGCTTCATCGTCAATGTGAACGTTCAAGGATTACAGTAAACCTGCCGTGGTGCATCGGAATCCAATATAGTCTCCCATGAAAGTTTCCAATACAGACTTATTGACGCGTTACGCCCCCCGGAATGAAGTCGTCTTTGTGCCTTATATATTCAATGGCGATGCAAATTATGTGTTTCATCGTCAATGTGAACGTCCAAGAGTCACACTACACCTGCCGTGGTGCATCAGAATCCAATACTGGTCGACCAGGAGAGTTTCCAAAACTGACCGACGCATTGGCCAACCTAGATAGAAGTCGTCTTTGTACCTATTGTATTCATTCCCAATGCAATTTCCTTGCTTCATCGTCAATGTGAAAGTCCAAAAGTTACAGTAAACCTGCCGTGATGCCTCATAATCCAATACTGGTCTACCATGAAAGTTTCCAAAACTAACTGACGGGTTACTCCACCTGGACACAAGTCGTCATTGTGCCCATTGTATTCAATCGCGATGCAATTTCTGTGATTATCGACATTGTGAAAGTCGTAGCGTTACACTAAACCTGCATTGGTGCTTTGGAATCCAATACTGGTCGCCCAGGATAGTATCCAACACAGACTGTTTGACGCGTCATTGCCCCTGGACAGAAGTCGTCATTGTGCCTATTGTATTCATCCCCGATGCAATTACCTTGTTTCATCGTCAATGTGAACGTCCAAGAGTTACAGTAAACACGCCGTGGTGCATCGGAATCATATACTGGTCACCCATGAAAGTTTCCAACTAAGACTAATTGAGGCGTTACGCCCCGCAGAATGAAATCGTCATTGTGCCTTTTATATTCAATCGCGATGCAATTTCAGTTTTTCATCGTCAATGTCAATGTCCAAGGTTTACAGTATAACTTCAGTGGTGCATTGGAGTGTACTACTGGACTCCCAGGAAAAGTTCAAATCACAGAATCGTTGAACCGCTACTCCCACTGAACAGATGTCATGATTGTGCATTTTGTATTTATTCCTGATGCAATTTCTGTGTTTCATCGCCAACGTGAAGGTCCAAGGGTTACAGTACACCTGCATTGGTGCATCGGAATCCAATACTGGTCTTCCAGGAAAGTTTCATACACCGACAGTTTGAAGCGTTACTCCTCCTGGACCAAAGTCTTCATTGCGCCTGTTGTATTCAATCGCGATGCAATTTCTGTGTTTCATCGTCAATGTGATCGTCCAAGAGTTACAGTACACCTGCCGTGGTGCATCGGAATCCAATACTGGTCACGCTGTATAGTTACCAACTCAGACTGTTTGACGCGTCATTCCCCCTGGACGTAAGTCGTCTTTGTACTTATTGTATTCATTCCCGATGCAATACCCTTGTTTCATCGTCAATGTGAACGTCCAAGAGTTACAGAAAACCTGCCGTGGCGGATTGGAATACAATACTGATCGCCCAGGATAGTCTCCAACACAGATTGTTTGACGCGTCATTTACTCTGGAAAGTAGTCGTGTTTGTGCCTATTGTATTCATTCCCGATGCAACTTCCTTCTCTTATCGTCAATGTGATCGTCCACGAGTTACAGTAAACCATCCGTGGTGCATCAATATCCAATACTGGTCTTCCAGGTAAGTATCCAACACAGACTGTTTGACGCGCCATTCCCCCTGGACAGAAGTCGCCTTTGTGCCTATTATATTCATTCCCGATGGAAATTCGTTGTTTCATCGTCAATCTGAACGTCCAAGGATTACAGCAAACCTGCAGTGGTGCCTCAGAATCCAACACTGGTCTACCAGGAAAGTTTCCAAAACTGACTGACGCCTTTCACCACCTGGACACAAGTCGTCATTGTACCTATTGTATTCAATCACGATGCAATTTCCTTGTTTCTTCGTCAATGTGGTTTACCAAGGGTTACGGTAAACCCACCGTGGTGAATCAGAATCCAATACTGGTCTACCAAGAAAGATTCCAAAACTGACCGACGCATTATTCCACCTGGATACAAGTCGTATTCAATCACGATGCAACTTCTGTGTTTCACCGTCAATTTGAATGTCCAAGAGTTACAGTAAACCTGCCGTGGTGCATCAGAATCCAATACTGGACTACCAAGAAAGTTTCCAAAACCTGACTGACGCGTTACTGCAGCTGGACAGAAGTCGTCATTGTGCCTATTGTATTCAATCGCGATGCTATTTCTGTGTTTCATCGTCAATGTGAACGTCCAAAAGTTACAGTAAACCTGCCGTGGTGCATCAGAATACAATACTGGTCGCCCAAGATCGTTTCCAACACAGAATGTTTCACGCGGCATTCCCCCTGGACAGAAGTCGTCTTTGTGCCTATTCTGTTCATTCCCGATACAATTTCCTTGTTATATTGTCAATGTGATCGTCCGAGAGTTACAGCAAGTCTGCCGTGGTGCATCAGAATCCAATACTTGTCTGCCAGGAATGTTTCCAAAAGTCACTGACGCGTTACTCCACCCGGACACAAGACGTCTTTGTGCCTATTGTTTTAAATCACGATGCAATTTCTATGTTTCAACGTCAATTTGCACGTCCAAGAGTTACAGAAAACCTGCCGTGGTGGATCGGAATCCAATACTGGTCGCCCAACACAGTTTCCAACACAGATTGTTTGACGCGTCATTCCCCTGGACAGAAGGCGTCGTTGTCCCTATTGTATTCATTCCTGATGCAATTCCCTTGTTTCATCGTCAATGTGAACGTCCAAGAGTTACAGTAAACCGGCCGTGGTGCATCGGAATCCAATACTGGTCTACCGGAATGTTTCAAAAACTGACTGACGCGTTACTCCACCTGGACACAATTCATCATTGTGCCTATTGTATTCAATCAAGTTGTAATTTCTTTGTTTCATCGTCAATGTGAACGTCCAAGAGTCACAGAAAACCTGTCGTGATGCATCGGAATCCAGTACTGGTCGCCCAGGACAGTTTCCAACACACACTGTTTGACGCGTCATTCTTTCTGGACAGAAGTCGTCTTTGTGCGTATTGTATTCATTCCCGATGCAATTTCCTTGTTACGTCGTCAATGTGAACGTCCAAGGGTTACAATGAACCTGCTATGGTGCATCAGAATCCAATACTGGACTACCAGAAAAGTTTCAAAAACTGACTGACGCGTTACTCCAGCTGGACACAAGTCGTCTTTGTGCCTATTGTATTCAATCGCGATGCAATTTCTTTGTTTCATCGTCAATGTTAATGTCCAAGAGTTAAACTGTACCTGCTGTGGTGCGTCGCAATCCAATACTAGTCTCCCACTGGAAGGAAGTCGTCTTTTTTCCTATTGTATTCCATCACGATGCATTTTTGTGTTTCATCGTCTATGTGAATGACCAAGAGTTGCAGTACAGCTGCCGTGGTGCATCAGAGTCCAATACTGCTCTACCAGGGAAGTTTCCAAAACTGACCGACGCATTATTCCACCTGGATAGACGTCGTCATTGTGGCAATTGTATTCAATCACTATGCAATTTCTGTGATTCATAATCAATGTGAACGTCCAACAGTTACAGTCAAGCTGCCGTTGTGCATGGGAATTAAATACTGGTCGCCCCGGACAGTTTCCAACATAGAGCGTTAGACGCGTCATTCGCCTTGGACAGAAGTCGTCCTTGTGCCTATTGTATTCATTCCCGATGCAATTTCCTTGTTTCATCGTCAATGGGAACGTCCAAGGATTACTGTAAACCTGTTACGGGGCATCGGAATCCAATACTGGTCGCCCAGAATAGTTTCCGACACAGACTGTTTGACGCGTCATTCCCCCTGGACAGAAGTCAGCTTTCTGCCTATTGTATTCATTCCCGGTGCAATTTCTTTGCTTCATCGTCAATGTGAACGTCCAAGAGTTACAGTAAACCTGGAGTAATGCATCAGAATCCAATACTGGACTACCAGGAAAGATTCCAAAACTTACTTACGCATTACTCCACCTGGACACAAGTCGACATTGTGCCTATTGTATTCAATCGTGATGCAATTTCTGTGTTTCTTCGTCAATGTGAATGTCCAAGAGTTACAGTAAACCTGCCGTGGTGCATCGGAATCCAATACAGGTCTACCAGGAAAGTTTCCAAAACTGACTGACGCGTTACTCCACATGGACACAAGTCATCATTGTGCCTATTGTATTCAATTTCGCAATGCAATTTCTGTGTTTCATCGTCAATGTGAACGACTAAGAGTTACAATAAACCTGCCGTCGTGCATCGGAATCCAATACTGGTCTCCCAGGAAAGTTTCCAAACACAGACTGTTTGACGCGTCACTGCCGCTGGACAGAAGTCGTCCATGTGGCCATTGTATTCATTCCCGATGCAATTTCGTTGTTTCATCGTCAATGTTAATATCCAAGGGTTACAGCAAACCTACCGTGGTGCATCAAAATCCAATACCGGTCGACCAAGAAAGTTTCCAAAACTGACTGGTGCGTTACTATTCCTGGACAGAAGTCGTCTTTGTGCCTATTGTATTCAATCCCGATGCAATTTCCTTGTTTCATCGTCAATGTGAACGTCAAAGGGTACAGTAAACCTGCCGTAGTGCATCGGAATCCAATACTAGTCGCCCAAATAGTTACCAACTCAGATTGTTTGACGCGTCATTCCCCCTGGACAGAAGTCGTCTTTGTGCCTATTGTATTCATTCCCGATGCAACATCCTTGTGTCATCGTCAATGTGAACGTCCAAGAGTTACAGTAAATCTGCCATGGTGTATCAGAATCCTGTACTGGTCTCCCAGGAAAGTTTCCAACACAGACTGTTCGACGCTTTACTCCCCCTCTACTGAAGTCGTCTTTGTGCATAGTGTATTCATTTCCGATGCAATATCCTAATTTTATCGTCAATATGAACGTCCAAGTGTTACAGTAAACCTACCGTGGTGCATCAGAATCCAATACTGGTGTACCAGGAAAGTCTCCAAAACTGACTGGCGCGTTACTCTACCTGGACACAAGCCGTCATTGAGCCTATTGTAACCAATCGCGATGCAATTTCAGTGTTTTATCGTCAATGTGAACGTCCAAAAGTTACAGTAAACTTGGCGTGGTGCATCGGAATCCAATACTGGTCCCCCATGAAAGTTTCGAACAGAGACTCTTTGATGCGTTACTCCCCCTGGACAGAAGTCTTATTTGTGCCTATTGTACTCATTCCCAAAGCAATTTCCTTGTTTCATCATCAATGTGAATGTCCAAGGGTTACAGTAAACCTGACGTGGTGCATCGGAATCCAGTACTGGTCTCCCAGGAAAGTTTCCAACTTAGACTGTTTGATGGGTTACTCCACCTGGACTGAAGTAGTCTTTGTGCCAATTGTATTCATTCCCGATCCAATTTCCTTGTTTCATGGTCAATGTGAATGTTCGAGGGTTACTGTAAACTTGCCGTGGTGCATCAGAATCCAATACTGGTCTACCAAGAAAGTTTCCAAAACTGACTGACGCGTTACTGCACCAGGGCACACGTTGTCATTGTGCCTATTGTAATCAATCGCGATGCAATTTCTGTGTTTCATCGTCAATGTGAACGTCCAAGAGTTACACTAAACCTGCCGTGGTGCATCGAAATCAAATACTGGTCCCCTATGAAAGTTTACAACACAGACTCTTGGACGCGTCATTCCCCCTGGACAGAAGTCGTCTTTGTGCCTATTGTATACATTCACGATGCAATTTCCATGTTTCATCGTCAATGTGAACGTCCAACAGTTACAGTAAACTTGCCGTGGTGCATCAGAATCTAATACTGGTATACCAGGAAAGTTTCCAAATCTGACTGACGCGTTACTCCACCTGAACTCAAGTCGTCATTGTGCCTATTGTATTCAATCGCAGTGCAGTTTCTGTGTTTCACTTTCACTGTGAACGTCCAAGAGTTACAGTAAACCTCCCATGTTGCTTCGGAATCCAAATCTGGTCGCCCAGATATTTCCCAACACAGAATGTTTCGCGCCTAACTCCCCCTGGAGAGAAGTCGTTTTTGTGCCTATTGTATTCATTCCCGATGAAATTTACTTATTTCATCGTCAATGTAAACGTCCAAGAGTTAGAGTACACCTGCCGTGTTGCATCAGAAGCCTTTACTGGTCTACCAGGAAAGATTCCAAAACTTACCGACGCGTTATTCCACCTGGACACAAGTCGCCATTGTGTCAATTCTATTCAATCACTAGGCAATTTCTGTGTTTCCTCGTCAATGTGAAAGTCCAAGAGTTACAGTACACCTGCCGTGGTGCATCAGAATACCATCATGGTCTACCAGGACAGTTTCCAAAACTGACTGACGCGCTACTCCATCTGGAAACAAGTCCTCATTGAGCCTATTGTATTCAATAACGATTCAATTTCTGTGTTTCATCGTCAATGTGAACATCCAAGAGTTACAGTAAAACAGCCGTGGTGCATCGGAATCCAATACAGGTCGCACAGATAGTTTCCAACACAGACTGTATGACGTGTCGTTCCCCCTGGACAGAAGTCGTCATTGTGCCTATTGTATTCAATCACGATGCAATTTCTGGATTTCTTCGTCAATGTGAACGACCAAGAGTTACAGTAAACCTGCCGTGGTGCATCGGAATCGAATACTGGTCGCCCAGGATAGTCTCCAACACAGACTGTTTGACGCGTCATTCCCCCTGGACAGAAGTAGTCTTTGTGCCTATTGTATTCCTCCCCGATGAACTTTCCTAGTGTAATCGTCAATGTGAACGTTCAAGAGTTGCAGTAAACCTGCCGTTGTGCATCAGAAACTAATACTGGTCTACCAGGAAAATTGCCAAACCCGAGTGACACGTTTCTCCCCCTGGACAAAAGACGACATTGTGCATATCGTATTCAATCACGATGCAATTTCTGTGGTTCATCGTCAGTGTGAACGACCAAGAGTTACAGTAAACCTGCCGCGGTGCATCGGAATCCAACACTTGTCGCCCAGGATTGTCTCCAACCCAGACTGTTTGACGCGTCATCCCCTGGACAGAAGTTGTCTTTCTGCCTATTGTATTCATTCCCGACGCAATTTCCTAGTTTCATTGTCAGTGTGAATGTCCAACGGTTGCGGTATACTTGCCGTCGCGCATCAGAGTCCAATACTGGTCTAACAAAAAAGTTTCCACAACTGACTGACGCGTTACTCCACCTGGACACAAGTCGTCATTGTGCCTATTGAATTCAATCGCTTGCAATTTCTGTGTTTTATCGTAAATTAGAACGTCCAAGAATTACACTAAACCTGCCGTGTTCCATTGGAATCCAATACTGGTCGCCCAGATAGCTACCAACACAGACTGTTTGACGCGTTGCTAACCCTGGACAGAAGTCGTCTTGTGCCTGTTGTATTCATTCCCAAACCATTTTCCTTGTTTCATCATCAATTTGAATGTCCAAGTGTTACAGAAACCTACCGTGGTGCTTCGGAATCCAATACTGGTCTCCCAGGAAGGTTTCCAACACAGACTGTTTGATGGGTTACTCCCCCCCGGACTGAAGTCGTCTTTGTGCCAATTGTATTCATTCCCGATGCAATTTCCTTGTTTCATCGTCAATGTGAATGTCCAAGGGTTACAGTAAACTTGTGGTGATGCATCAGATTCCAATACTGGTCTACCAAGAAAGTTTCCAAAACTGACTGACGCGTTATTGCACCTGAGCACATGTCGTCATTGTGCCTATTGTATTCAATCGCGATGCTATTTCTGTGTTTCATCGTCAATGTGAACCTCCTACAGTTGCACTAAACCTCCCTTGGTGCATCGGAATCCAATACTAGTCTCCCAGGAAAGTTTCCAACATAGACTGTTTGACGCGTCATTCCCCCTGGACAGAAGTCGTCTTTGTGCCTTTTGTATTCATCCCCGATGCATTTTCCTCCTTCAACGTCAATGTCACTGTCCAAGGGTTACAGTAAACCTGCCGTGGTGAATCGCAATCTAATACTGGACTATCAGGATAGTTTGCAACACAGACTGTTTGATGCGGTACTAATCCTGGACAGAAGTTTTCATTCTGCCTATTGTATTCATTCACAATGCAATATCCTTGTTCAGCGGCATCGTGAACATCGAAGAATTATAGTAAACATGCCGTGGTGCATCGGAACCCAATACTAGACTCCCAGGAATGTTCCAACACAGACTGACGCGCTAATCCTCCTGGACGAAAGTCGTCCATGTGCCTATTGTATTCAGTCACGATTAAATTTCTGTGCTTCATCGTCAATGTGTCGGTCCAAGTGTTGCAGTAAACCTGCATTGGTGCATCGGAATCCAACCCTGGTCTCCCATGAAAGTTTCCAAAACCGACTATTTCACGCGTCATTCCCCCTGGACAGAATTTGTCCTTGTGCCTATCGTATTAAATCACGATGCAATTAACTTGTTTCAGCGTCAATGTGAAAATCCAAGAGTTACAGTAAACCTGCCGTGGTGCAGCAGAATCCAATACTGCTCTCCCAGGAATGTTTCTAACACAGACTGACGCTATACTCCTCCTGGACACAAGTCGTCATTTTGAATATTGTATTCAATTGCGATGCAATTTCCATGTTTCATCGTCAATGTAAACTGCCAAGGGTTACAGTAAACCTGCCGTGGTGCATCAGAATCCAATACTGGTCTCCCACGAAAGTTTCCAAAACAGAGTCTTCGATGCGTTGCTCCCCCTGGACAGAAGTCGTTATTATGCCTATTGTATTCATCCCCGATACAATTTCTAAGTTTCTTCACCAATCTGAACGTTCAAGAGTTACAGTAAACCTGCCGTGGTGCATCGGAATCCAAAGCAGGTCAAGCAGGAGAGTTTTCAAAACTGACTGACGCGTTACTCCACCTGGACACAAGTCGTCACTGTGCCCATTGTAATCCATCACAATGCTATATCTGTGTTTCATCGTCAATGTGAACGTCCAAGAATTATAGTAAACCTACCGTGGTGCATCAGAATCCAATACTGGTGTACCAGGAAAGTCTCCAAAACTGAATTGCGCTCTACTCCACCTCGACACAAGCCGTCATTGTGTCTATTGTAACCAATCGCGATGCAATTCCAGTGTTTTATCGTCAATGTGAACGTCCAAAAGTTACAGTAAACTTGGCGAGGTGCATCGGAATCTAATACTGGTCCCCCATGAAAGGTTCCAACAGAGACTCTATGATGCATTACTCCCCCTGGACAGAAGTTTTCTTCGTGCCTATTGTATTCATTCCCAAAGCAATTTCCTTGTTTCATCATCAATGTGAATGTTCAAGGGTTACAGTAAACCTGCCGTGGTGCATCGGAATCAAATACTGGTCCCCCATGAAAGTTTACAACACAGTTCTTTGACGCGTCATTCCCCCTGGACAGAAGTTGTCTTTGTGCCTATTGTATCCATTCACGATGCAATTTCCATGTTTCATCGTCAATGTGAACGTCCAACAGTAACAGTAAACCTGCCGTGGTGCATCCGAATCCAATACTTGTCGCCCAGGATTGTCTCCAACCGAGACTGTTTGACACGTCATCCCCCTGGACAAAAGTCGTCTTTCTGCCTATTGTATTCATCCCCGACGCAATTTCCTAGTTTCATCGTCAGTGTGAATGTCCAACTGTTGCGGTATACTTGCCGTCGTGCATCAGAGTCCAATACTGGTCTACCAAAAAAGTTTCCACAACTGACTGACGCGTTACTCCACCTGGACACAAGTCGTCATTGTACCTATTGAATTCATTCGCGATGCAATTTCTGTGTTTTATCGTCAAAGAGAACGTCCAAGAATTACACTAAACCTGCCGTGTTCCATCGGAATCCATTACTGGTCGCCCAGACAGCTACCAACACAGACTGTTTGACGCGTTACTCCCCCCGGACTGAAGTCGTCTTTGTGCCAAATGTATTCATTCCCGATGCAATTTCCTTATTTCATCGTCAATGTGAATGTCCAAGGGTTACAGTAAACTTGCCGTGGTGCATCAGAATCCAATACTGGTCTACCAAGAAAGTTTCCAAAACTGACTGACGCGATATAGCACCTGGACACAAGTCGTCATTGTGCCTATTGTATTCATCCCCGATGCATTTTCCTTCTTTCAACGTCAATGTCACCGTCCAAGGGTTATAGTAAACCTTCCGTGGTGCATCATAATCCAATACTGGTCTCCCAGGATTGTTTCTAACACAGACTGAAGCGTTACTCCTCCTGGACACAAGTCACCATTGTGATTATTGTATTCTATCGCGATACAATTTCCATGTTTCATCGTCAAAGTGAACGGCCAAGAGATACATTAAATTTACAGTAGTGCATCGGAACCAAATATTGGTCTCCCATGTAAGTTTCCATCACAAACAGACGCGTTAGTCCTCCTGGACAGAAATCGTCATTGTGCCTATTGTATTCAATCTCGATTCAAAATCTGTGTTTAATCGTCAATGTGAAGGTCCAAGAGTTACAGTAAACCTACCATCGTGCATTGAAATACAATACTGGACTCCCAGGAGAGTTTCCAGCACAGACTGTTTGACGCGTTAGTACACCTGGAAGGAATTGTGGCTTTTGTACTGAATCGCGATGCAATTTCTGTATTTCATGGTCAAGGTAAATGTATGAGGATTACAGTAAACCTGCAGCGGTGCATCGGAATCTACTACTGCAGTCCCAGGAAAAGTTCAAAATACAGAAATTTTTACGCGCTAATACCTCTGGACAGATGTGATCATTGTGCCTTTTGTATTTATTCCCAATGCAATTTCTGGGTTTCATCGTCAATGTGAAGGCCCAATAGTTACAGTAAAACTGCAGTGGTGCATCAGAATCCAATACTGATCCCCCAGGAAAGTTTCCAACACAGAATGTTTGACGCGTTACTTCCACTGGACATTAGTCATCATTGTGCCTTTTGTATTTATTCCCGATGCAATTTCTGTATTTCATCGTCAATGTGAATGTCCAAGGTTTACAGTATAACTGCAGTGGTGCGTTGGAGTGTACTACTGGACTCCCAGGAAAAATTCAAATCACAGAATCGTTGAAGCGCTACTACCAGTGGACAGATGTCATCATTGAGCTTTTTGTATTTATTCCCGATGTAATTTCTGTGTTTCATCGTCAGTGTGAATGTCCAAGTGTTACAGTAAACATGCAATGGTGTATCGGAATTTACTACTGCACTTCCACGAAAAGTTCAAAGTACAGAATGCTTGAATCGCTACTGCCACTGGACAGAAGTAGGCATTGTGCCCTTTGTATTCAATCGCGAAGCAATTTCTGTGTTTCTTCGTCAATGTGAGGGTTCAAGTGTTACAATAAACCAGCAGTGCTGGTTCGGAATCTACTACTGAACTAATAGGAAATTTTCCAACTCAGTTTATGTGATCTACATCTACATGTACATTTATACTCCGCAAGCCACCCAACGGTGTGTGGCGGAGGGCACTTTACGTGCCACTGTCATTACCTCCATTTTCTGTTCCAGTCGCTTACGTCTCGCGGGAAGATCGACTGTCTGAAACCCTCCGTGCGCGCTCGAATCTCTCTAATTTTACATTCGTGATCTCCTCGGGAGGTATAAGTAGGGGGAAGCAATATATTCGATACCTCATCCAGAAACGCACCCTCTCGAAACCTGGCGAGCAAGCTACACCGCGAGGCAGAGCGCCTCTCTTGCAGAGTCTGCCACTTCAGTTTGCTAAACATCTCCGTAACGCTATCACGGTTACCAAATAACCCTGTGACAAAACGCGCCGCTCTTGGATCTTCTCTATCTCCTCCGTCAACCCGATCTGGTACGGATCCCACACTGATGAGCAATACTCAAGTATAGGTCGAACGAGTGTTTTGTATGCCACCTACTTTGTTGATGGACTACATTTCCTAAGGACTCTCCCAATGAATCTCAACCTTGTACCCGCCTTACCAACAATTAATTTTATACGATCATTCCACTTCAAATCGTTCCGTACGGATACTCCCAGATATTTTACAGAAGTAACTGCTACCAATGTTTGTTCCGCTATCATATAATCATACAATAAAGGATCCTTCTTTCTATGTATTCGCAATACATTACATTTGCCTATGTTAAGGGTCAGTTGCCACTCCCTGCACCAAGTGCCTATCCGCTGTAGATGTTCCTGTATTTCGCTACAATTTTCTAATGCTGCAACTTCTCTGTATACTACAGCATCATCCGCGAAAAGCCGCATGGAACTTCCGACACTATCTACTACGTCATTTATATATATTGTGAAGAGCAATGGTTCCATAACACTCCCCTGTGGCACGCCAGAAGTTACTTTAACGTCTTGCTGTGTTCTGTTTGCTAAAAACCCTTCAGCCACACAGCTGGTCTGATATTCTGTAGGCTCTTACTTTGTTTATCAGGCGACAGTGCTTAACTGTATCGATCGCCTTCCGGAAGTCAAGGAAAATAGCATCTACCTGGGAGCCTGTATCTAATATTTTCTGGGTCTCATGAACAAATAAAGCGAGACGGGTCTCACGCGATCGCTGTTTCCGGAATTCATGTTGATTCCTACAGAGTAGATTCTGGGTTTCCAATAACGACATGATACCCGAGCAAAAAACATGTTCTAAAATTCTACAACAGATCGACTTCAGAGATATAGGTCTATAGTTTTGCGCATCTGCTCGACGAACCTTCTTGAAGACTGGGACTACCTGTACTCTTTTCCAATCATTTGGAACCTTCCGTTCCTCTAGAGACTTGCGGTACACGGCTGTTAAAAGGGGGGCAAGTTCTTTCGCGTACTCTGTGTAGAATCGAATTGGTATCCCGTCAGGTCCAGTGGACTTTCCTCTGTTGTGTCAGTTGCTTTTCTATTCCTTGGACACTTATTTCGATGTCAGCCATTTTTTCGTTTGTGCGAGGATTTAGAGAAGGAACTGCAGTGTGGTCTTCCTCTGTGAAACAGCTTTGGAAAAAGGTGTTCAGTATTTCAGCTTTACGCGTGTCATCCTCTGTTTCAATGCCATCATCATCCCGGAGTGTCTGGATATGCTGTTTCGAGCCACTTACTGATTTAACGTAAGACCAAAACGTCCTAGGATTTTCTGTCAAGTCGGAACATAGAATTTTACTTCCGAATTCACTGAACGCTTCACGCATAGCCCTCCTTACGCAAACTTTGACATCGTTTAGCTTCTGTTTAGCTGAGAGGTTTTGGCTGCGTTTAAACTTGGAGTGAAGCTCTCTTTGGTTTCGCAGTAGTTTCCTAACTTTGTTGCTGAACCACGGTGGGTCTTTCCCGTCCCTCACAGTTTTACTCGGCACGTACCTGTCTAAAACGCATTTTACGATTGCCTTGAACTTTTTCCATAAACACTCAACATTATCAGTGTCGGAACAGAAATTTTCGTTTTGATCTGTTAGGTAGTCTGAAATCTGCCTTCTATTACTCTTGCTAAACAGATAAACCTTCCTCCCTTCTTTTATATTCCTATTAACTTCCATATTCAGGAATGCTGCAACGGCCTTATGATCACTGATTCCCTGTTCTGCACTTAGAGAGTCGAAAAGTTCGGGTCTGTTATCAGTAGGTCCAAGATGTTATCTCCACGCGTCGGTTCTCTGTTTAATTGCTCGAGGTAATTTTCGGATAGTCCACTCAGTATAATGTCACTCGATGCTCTGTCCCTACCACCTGTCCGAAACATCTGAGTGTCCCAGTCTATATCTGGTAAATTGAAATCTCCACCTAAGACTATAACATGCTGAGAAAATTTATGTGAAATGTATTCCAAATTTTCTCTCAGTTGTTCTGCCACTAATGCTGCTGAGTCGCGTGGTCGGTAAAACGAGCCAATTATTAACCTAGCTCGGTTGTTGAGTGTAACCTCCACCCATAATAATTCACAGGAGGCCATCTAACCTAAAAAACCGCCCAGTCCACACCACACAACCCCTGCTACCCGCGTAGCCGCTTGCTGCGTGTAGTGGACTCCTGACCTATCCAGCGGAACCCGAAACCCCACCACCACCCCATGGCGCAAGTCGAGGAATCTGCAGCCCACACGGTCGCAGAACTGTCTCAGCCTCTGATTCAGACCCTCCAGTCGGGAGATGCGTGGGACGAGCTGGCCGTCCCCGACAAACCCCATCTGGACCCCCACAGTGATGTCAATTGGCAACAGCCTCAAGCCGTGTGACCGAAGCCATCACTGCCTGAAGCTGGGAGTGAAGGGATGCCACCTCAGCCTGCATCCGAACACAGCAGTGTTTAACCGCGATGCAATTTCTGTGTTTCACCAACAATGAGAAGGTCCTAGACTTACAGTAAACCTGCAGTGGTGCATCCGAATCACCTACTGGGCTCCCAGGAAAGTTTCAAACACAGACTCTTTGAAGCGATATGCCCCTGGTCATAAGTCGGAATTATGCATTTTGTATTCAATCCTGATGCAATCTCTGTCTTTCATCGTAAATTTGAAGGCCCAAGAGTTACAGTAAACCGACAGCGGTGCATCGAAATCTACTACTGGACTCCCAGGAAAAGTTAAAAACTCAGAATGTATGAAGCGCTACTCCCCCTGGAAATATGTCGTCATTGTGCCTTTTGTATTCAATCCCAATGCAATTTCTGTGTGTCATCGTCAATGTGAAACCCTAAGGGTTACATCGGAATCTACAACTGGACTCCCAGGAAAAGTTCAAGACATAGAATGTTTGAAGCGCTACTCCCCCGGGAGATATGTTGGCATTGTGCCCTTTGTATTCAATTGCGATGCAATTTCTGTGTTTCATCAACAATGAGAAGGTCCTAGACTTGCATTGAACCTGCAGTGGTGCATCTTACTACTGGACTCCTAGAAAAGGTTGAAATCAAAGACTGTTTGATGCGTTACTACCCTAGACGGAAGTCGGCATTCTCTCTTTCTTATTCAATTCTGATGCAATTTCTGTGTTTCATCGTCAGTGTGAAGGTCCAACGGTTACAGTAAACCTTCAGTGGTGAATCGGAATCTACTACTGGTGTCCGAGGAAAATTTCAAAGCACAGAATGTTTGAAGCGCTACTCACCCTGGATGGAAGTCAGCATTGTGCCTTTTGTATTCAATCTCAATGCAATTTCTGTGTTTCATCGTCAAATAGCAGGTCCATGGGTTACTTATACCTGCAGTGGTGCTTCGTAATCTACTACTGAACTAATAGGAAAGTTTCCAACACAGATTGTTTGAAGCGTTACACGCCCTGGACAGAAGTCGCATTGTGCCATTAGTGTTCAATCCCAATGGAATTTCTGTGTTTTATCGTCAATGAGAAGGGTAAGGCTTACAGTAAACTTGCAGTGGTGCATCGGAGTCCACTACTTTACTCCCAGGAAAGGTTCATAGCACAGGCTGTTTGCAGCGTTACTCCCCCTAGACAGAAGTCGCCATTGTGCCTTTGAATTCAATCCCGATGTAATTTTGTCTTTCATCGTCAATGTGAAGGTCCAAGAGTTACAGTAAACCTGCAGTGCAGCTTCGGAATATAATACTGGTCTCCCAGGAAAGTTTGGAACAGTGACTGTATGAACGTTACTGCCCCTCGACAGAAGTCGGCATTGTGCTTTTTGTATTCAGACCCGTTGCAATTTCATTAATTCATCCTCAATGTGAAGCTCCAATGGTACAGTACACCTGTCGTGGTGCATCGGAATCTAACATAGGTCTCCCAGGAATGGTTCAAATCACAGACTGTTTTAGGCGTTACTGTCCCTGGACTGAAGTTGGCATTGTGCCTATTGTATTCAATCCTGAAGCAATTTCTGTGTTTCATCAACAATGTGAAGGTCCAAGGGTTACAGTAAACATGCACTGGTGCATCGGAATCTATTTCTGGACTCCCAGGAATGGTTCGTAGCACAGTCTGTTTGAGGCGTTACTCCCCCTAGACAAAAGTCGGCATTGTGCCTTTTCTATTCAATCCCGATGCTATTTCGGATTTTCATCGTCAATGTGAATGTCCAAGGGTTTCTCTAAACCTTCAGTTGTGAATCGGAATCTACCACTGGACTCCCAGCAAAGGATCAAAGCACAGAGTGTTTGAAGCCTTACTGCCCCTGGACAGAAGATGACATTGTGCCTTTTGAATTCAATCCGGATGGAATTTCAGTGTTTCATCGTCAATGTGAAAGTCCAAGGCTTACAGTTACCCTGTAGTGGTGCATCGCAATCTATCACTGGTCTCCCAGGAAAGTTTGTAACACAGAATGTTTGAAGCGTTACCCCCCCTGGACTGAATTCGGCGTTGTGCCTTTTGTATTCAATCCCGTTGCAAATTCTGTGTTTTATCGTCAATGTGAACTTCCAAGGGCTACAGTAAACTTGCAGTGGTGCATTGGAGTCCATTACTGGACTCTCACGAAAGTTTCAAATCACAGACTATTTGAAGCGTTACTCCCCTGGACAGAAGAAAACATTGTGTCTTTTGTATTCAATCCTGATGCATTTTCTGTGTTCATCGTGAATGTGAAGGTCCAGGGGTTACAGTGAATCTGCAGTGGTGCATTGGAATCTACTTCTGGACTCCCAGGAAAGGTTCAAAGCACAATCTCTGTGAGACGTTACTCCCCCTGTACAAATTTCATCATTGTAAATTTTGTATTCAATTCCAATGCAATTTCTGTGCTTCATCGTCAGTGTGAAGGTCCAAGGATTACAGTAAACCTGCAGTGGTGCTTCGGAATCCTACTACTGAACTAATAGGATAGTTTCCAACACAGATTGTTTGAAGCGTTACTCCCCCTGGACAGAAGTCGGCATTGTGCCTTTTGTGTTCAATCCCGATGCAATTTCTGTGTTTCATCGTCAATGTGAAGGTCCAAGAGTTACAGTAAACCTGCAGTGAAGCTTCGGAATCTAATTCTGGTCTCCCAGGAAAGTTTGGAACATTGACTGTATGATGCATTACTCCCCCTGCGCCGAAGTCGGAATTGTGCCTTTTGTATTCAATCTCGATGCAATTTCTGTGTTTCATCGTTAATGTGAAAGTCCAATGAGTCTTTCTCCCAATAGACAGTCTCTAGACAGGATCGATGTAAGGCGCCAGACCTCAACATGAAGACTCAAAAGTCTTAGTTAGTGTACAACAAAATAAGACACACATCACAGGCGTATGTCCTGATTACTGATATATTTTATGGCTCTCTATGTTGCATTCAGGGCATCATGAGTATGGGTGTGGCACTATCTAATAGGGCATTGTTCGTCGATGTGGCGAATCTTTTGACTTTCATCACGGCAGTCGCATGCAGAAGTAACGACGTGCCATTTCTACATTAAGGTGATATTACAGTGTAGTTCTTTGTTAAGTACTACACTGTACCGGTTTGTCGAGACGCTGGACTTGCCACCAAGGTACAGTACCCACAGGACTCTGGAGCCGGCAAACACCTGTGCAGTTTCTTGCGATTGCAAGAGGCCTGTGTCACACATCTGAACAGGTTTCGGAACGGTCTCAGATGGCGTTGTCAGGCTATACGTGTGTGTGGCCTTTCTACCGCTGGATCTGACGGCCGTGTGAAATAGCTATGAAAGTTTGAAAGGTAACTGATTTTGAGGGAACGCCATTCATACAACGTATTGGCGCACGATACGACAGTCACAGTTTAGGCTCAAAGATCTGCGGTCACTGTATACCTCTGCTAGTGTGCTGCATCTATGGGAATAAACTGCATGATGTGTCTTAATAGGCTCTGACCCATCAGAAAGCTGGGTGACCTACTTATGTTTGGATAGCCATGTGACCACAGCGCAGGGAGCTCTCCTTACGATCCTGGCACCGTGGCAGCTGCCCGTATTCTTCGTAGTACATGGTTTTTTTGTGATCTGAAGAAGGCCACATTGTGGTGATACTACTGCTTGCTTCAGACATTCGTGCTACATTTAGGTGATTGTATATTACGTGATTTTCGAGATCATGGGGGACTGGGTTTCTGTTTGCTGCACACATTTTGCAGTAGTATTTGGCGTGAGAAAATTTGGGCTTCGATCAAGTTATCAGCATTTTGGAGCACGTTGGGATCAGTATCAGCTTCTAATTTAACCATTCGAAATTTCAAGTGGCTTATCTCAATACTCTTCCATTCATAATACAATATTTCAGATTTCAATAGTAGTATATCGTAATTTTCCTTTATATATCACACCCAGCGTGCTGTAAAGCGTATGGTCAGTTAAATTAAGAGGGTGACTCAAATGAAAATCTTAAATATTTTTTTAAATATTATTTATTGTGCAGAAGTGGTACAAAGCTGTATTACTTGTCAACATAATCTCCCCCACGCTCAACGCAAGTCCTCCAGCGCTAACAAAGTGCTTAAATTCCTTTAGAAAAAATTCTTTTGGTAGTCTGCGCAACCACTCATACATCGCGTGGCGTACCTCTTCATCACAGCGGAACTTCTTTCCTCCCATTGTGTCTTTGAGTGGTCCAAACATATGGAAATCACTTGGGGCAAGGTCTGATGAGTATGGTGGGTGAGAAGACACTCAAAATGAAGGTCTGTGATTGTTGTAACTGTTGTACGGGCAGTGTGGGGCCTTTCATTGTCATGTTGCAAAAGGACACCTGCTGACAGGAATCCACGTCGCCTTGATTTGATTGCAAGCCGCAGATGATTTTTTAGGAGATCTGTGCATGATTCACTGGTGACAGTGGTCCCTCTAGGCATGTAATGCTCAAAAATGACCTTTTTCGTCCCAAAAGAGAGTCAGCATAGCCTTCCCAGCTGATGGTTCTGTTCGAAACTTCTTTGGTTTTGGTGATGAGGAATTGCGCCATTCCTTTGCTCGCTCTCTTCGTTTTCTGTTGATGGAAATAAACCCAGGTTTCGTCCCCAAAACAATTCTTGCAAGGAACCCATCACCTTCTCGTTCAAAGCGCCGAACAAGTTCTTCACAAGCATCAACACGTAGTCAGGAGTCAGCTGCCGTGGCACCCATCTTGCAGACACTTTGTGAAACTGGAGCACATCATACACAATGTGGTGTGCTGACCCATGACTAATCTGTAAACATGCTGCAATGTCGTTCAGTGTCACTCGGCGGTTTTCCTTCACTATGGATTCAACTGCTGCAATGTTCTGTTGTGTCACAACTCGTTGTGCCTGACCTGGACGAGGAGCATCTTACACTGACGTCACACCATTTTCGAACATCGTACTCCATTCGTAGACTTGCTGCTGTGACAAGCATGCATCACCGTACTGAACCTTCATTCATCGATGAATTTCAATAGGTTTCACACCTTCACTAAGCAAAAACCGAATAACAGACCGCAGTTTTTCCCTGGTGCAAGTCGCCTATGGGGCGGCCATCTTTATACTGATACTGTCGTGGTATGTGTGCATCTGCACTATGCTGCCACCTACAGGCCATTCTGTATGCTGTTTGTAGCACGCATACCAACTTACAGGATAACGGCGTGAAATTTAGATTTGTTATTACAAAGTTAAGGTTTTCATTTGACTCAGCCTCGTATGTTTATTCACGATGTAAGTTATTCTATCAATCAGACCAAACTAAACTCTGGCTGAATAGGCCCAACTTTGCCGACCGACCGTCGTGTCCTCTTCAGTCGAAGGCGCCACTGTATGAGGATAGAGAGCGGCGTGTGGTCAGCACACCGCTCTCCCAGTAGTTGTCAGCTTTCGTGGCCGGAGCTCAGTCAAGTAGCTCACCAATCGGTTTCACAACGGTTGAGTGCACCCCGCTTGGCAAAAGCGCTCGGCAGACCTGAATGGTCACCCACCCAGTTGTTAGCCAAGCCAGACAGCGCTTAACATCTGTGAAATAAGGGGAACTGGTGTTACAACTGCGTCAAGGCCGTTTTTACTGTCAATGAACTTTGATTATTGTATTGCATTTGAGTACAGTTGGAATTTTAGGAATTTATTAAGCTCCTCCCTGGTCTTTGTTCAACGAACGTTTCTACGTGCTCCATACCTGCGCATGTGTTCATTCAGGAATTACGAGGGGCATTCAATAAGTAATTAATGTAACCAATTTGTCTCCTTGGCCAGTTTCGGTTGAAGAAATGAGGAATTTGTTTTGGGACATCATGATGTATTTGCGCTTCAGCCCCTATAGTTTCATGAAGTGTCGATAGGTGGCGGTGCTATACGAAGCCTTCAAAGTGGCGTCTGTTAGAAAGGTGTCTTCCAAGTAGAGAGATGTCATTGAGTTTCTTTTGGCGAAGAACGAGAACATGGCAGATATTCATAGTCGCTTGCAGAATGTCTACGGAGACCTGACAGTGAACAAAAGCACGGTGAGTCGTTGGGCGAGCTGCCTGTCATCATCGCAACAACGTCGCACAAACATGTCCGATCTCCCACCTGCCGGCCGGCCGCACACAGCTGTGACTCTTGGAACGCTGGAACTTGTGGACACTTTCATTCGCGGTCACACTCAAATACCTCGCTGCTCAACTGGTCGTCTCTGTTGGTAGTGCTGATGATGACTCTCGATCTTCCACCATAATCATCAACATGAGGTGGCAAATACGAGGTAGCCTAGGAGGTGGAAACTTTGTTTCTACGATGCCAAGACCGCTTGGTAGCTACAACAGGAATACACAATTAATTAGCAGTAATACAAAATAATAAAGTATTTATTACTTAACTTTGCTGTAGTCCATGATCTGTTGGCTGCAGTGACGAATTAATCTCTCGTAATCTTGAATGTCGAATCCTGTGAATACGAAGACTAACTTGGAACGTAGCTACAAAGACTTGATGGCAGCAATGACTGAGCTGCAGGCGATGACTGACTAACATCGGCGCTGGCTGACCACTGAGCGCGGCTACGAACTGTAGACTGGCAAAACCGCACTACTCTCCTGCTGAACGCGAAGTGGTCTAGCGGCGCCTCGCGGCGAGCATAAGTACTGTGACTGGCGGTGCACTCTTTGGCTAACACATCCGTTCTTCTGTTCCCTTTATCGAGAGAATCGCATCCGGTGGATCGATCTCTCAGGCGGCGGTGTGGTCGTATGACTGACGACATCACAGCTGACACACTCGTCACCCTTTGGGGTACTCAAAGGTGAGAACCCGCTGGGTTACCCGCCGCCTAAGACGATAAAAACGAAGGACCATCTGTGGGATACTGCTAATGAAGGATGCCCAACAAAATTGTGAAAAAAAATCCATTGTGTAATTTTTTCTAGGTTAGTCTTGCTTTCGCTCCCTTCAAACATTTGACGAACCAAATTTTAAAACGCTAACTAACGAAAGAATACCGGTTAAACATCTCTCGTCACAGAAAATACGCTTAGAGGCTACGACTGCAATACGAGGGGAGGCTTGTGAAGCTGCAAATCTTGCCGGCCCCACCACGTGTAGAGACGTGTCCAATAAATGGGGCGAGTTAATAAAGACAGATAGACCTTTTAATTAAAGCCATAATTATTTTACAGTGGGATATGGACCCCTACTTTGCAATTAACACGTCGGTGTTTTATAAATTTAGTATTAATTTCATTTCTATATCTTCATAATCTTCCCCCCGTGAACCATGGACGTTGCCGTTGGTGGGGAGGCTTGAGTGCCTCAGCGATACAGATAGCCGTACCGTAGGTGCAACCACAACGGAGGGGTATCTGTTGAGAGGCCAGACAAACGTGTGGTTCCTGAAGAGGGGCAGCAGCCTTTTCAGTAGTTGCAGGGGCAACAGTCTGGATGATTGACTGATCTGGCCTTGTAACAATAACCAAAACGGCCTTGCTGTGGTGCTACTGCGAACGGCAGAAAGCAAGGGGAAATTACAGCCGTAATTTTTCCCGAGGGCATGCAGCATTACTGTGAGGTTAAATGATGATGGCGTCCTCTTGGGTAAAATATGCCGGAGGTAAAATGGTCCCCCATTCGGATCTCCGGGCGGGGACTACTCAAGAGGACTTCGTTATCAGGAGAAAGAAAAATGGCGTTCTACGGATCGGAGCGTGGAATGTCAGATCCCTTAATCGGGCAGGTAGCTTAGAAAATTTAAAAAGGGAAATAGATAGGTTAAAATTAGATATAGTGGGAATTAGTGAAGTTCGGTGGCAGGAGGAACAAGACTTTTGGTCAGGCGAATAAAGGATCGTAAATACAAAATCAAATAGGGGAAATGCAGGTGTAGCTTTAATAATGAGTAGGAAAATAGGAGTGCGGGTAAGCTACTACAAACAGCATAGTGAACGCATTATTGTCGCCGAGATACACAGGAAGCCCACGCCTCCTACAGTAGTACAAGTTTATATGCCAACTAGCTCTGCAGATGACGAAGAAGTTGAAGAAATGTATGATAAAATCAAAGAAATTATTCAGATAGTGAAGGGAGACGAAAATTTAATAGTGATGGGTGACTGGAATTCCGTAGTAGGAAAAGGGAGAGAAGGAAACGTAGTAGGTGAACATGGATTGGGGCTAATAAATGAAAGAGGAAGCCGCTTGGTAGAATTTTGCACAGAGCACAACTTAATCATAGCTAACACTTGGTTCAAGAATCATGAAAGAAGATTGTATACATGGAAGAACCCTGGAGATACTGACAGGTTTCAGATACATTATATAATGGTAAGACAGAGATTTAGGAACCAGGTTTTAAATTGTAAGACATTTCCAGGGGCAGATGTGGACTCTGACCACAATCTATTGGTTATGAACTGTGAATTAAAACTGAAGAAACTGTAAAAAGGTGGGAATTTAAGGAGATTGGACCTGGATAAACTGAAAGAACCAGAGGTTGTACAGAGTTTCAGGGAGAGCATAACGGAACAATTGACAGGAATGGGGGAAAGAAATACAGTAGAAGACGAATGGGTAGCTTTGAGGGATGAAGCAGTGAAGGCAGCAGAGGATCAAGAAGGTAAAAAGACAAGGGCTAGTAGAAATCCTTGGGTAACAGAAGAAATATTGAATTTAATTGATGAAAGGAGAAAATATAAAAATGCAGTAAATGAAGCAGGCAAAAAGGAATACAAACGTCTCAAAAATGAGATCGACAGGAAGTGTAAATTGGCTAAGCAGCGACGGCTAGAGGACAAATGTAACGATGTAGAGGTTTATCTCATGACGGGTAAGATAGATACTGCCTACAGTAAAACTAAAGAGACCTTTGGAGAAAAGAGACCCACTTGCATGAATATCAAGAACTCAGATGGAAACCCAGTTCTAAGCAAAGAAGGGAAAGCAGAAAGGTGGAAGGAATATATAGAGTATATAGAGGGTCTATACAGGGGCGATGTTCTTGAGGACAATATTATGGAAATGAAAGAGGAGGTAGATGAAGATGAAATGGGAGATATGATACTACGTGAAGGGTTTGACAGAGCACTGAAAGACCTAAGTCGAAACAAGGCCCCGGGAGTAGACAACATTCCATTAGAACTACTGACAACCTTGTGAGAGCCAGTCCTGACAAAACTCTACCATCTGGTGAGCAAGATGCATGAGACAGGCGAAATTCCCTCAGACTTCAAGAAATAATAATTCCAATCCCAAAGAAAGCAGGTGTTGACAGATGCGAAAATTACCGAACTATCAGTTTAATAAGTCACAGCTGCAAAATACTAACGCGAATTCTTTACAGACGAATGGAAAAACTGGTAGAAGCCGACCTCGGGGAAGATCAGTTTGGATTCCGTAGAAATGTTGGAACACGTGAGGCAATACTGACCTTACGACTTATCTTAGAAGCTAGATTAAGGAAAGGCAAACCTACGTTTCTAGCGTTTGTAGACTTAGAGAAAGCGTCTGACAATGTTGAGTGGAATACTCTCTTTCAAATTCTGAAGGTGTCAGGGGTAAAATACAGGAAGCGAAAGGCTATTTACAATTTCTACAGAAACCAGATGGCAGTTATAAGAGTTGAGGGACATGAAAGGGAAGCAATGGTTGGGAACGGAGTGAGACAGGGTTGTAGCCTATTCCCGATGTTATTCAATCTTTATATTGAGCAAGCAGTAAATGAAACAAAAGAAAAATTCGGTGTAGGTATTAAAATCCATGGAGAAGTAATAAAAACTTTGAGGTTTGCCGATGACATTGTAATTCTGTCAGAGACAGCAAAGGGCTTGGAAAAGCAGTTGAACGGAATGGATAGTGTCTTGAAAGAGGGATATAAGATGAACATCAACAGAAACAAAACGAGGATAATGGAATGTAGTCCAATTAAGTCGGGTGATGCTGAGGGAATTAGATTGGGAAATGAGACACTTAAAGTAGTAAAGGAGTTTTGCTATTTGGGGAGCAAAATAACTGATGATGGTCGAAGTAGAGAGGATATAAAATGTAGACTGGCAATGGCAAGGAAAGCGTTTTTGTAGAAGAGAAATTTGTTAACATCAAATATAGATTTAAGAGTCAGGAAGTAGTTTCTAGAAGTATTTGTATGGAGTGTGGCCATGTATGGAAGTGAAACATGGAAGATAACTAGTTTGGACAAGAAGAGAATAGAAGCTTTCGAAATGTGGCGCTACAGAAGAATGCTGAAGATTAGATGGGTAGATCACATAACTAATGAGGAGGTATTGAATAGAATTGGGGAGAAGAGGCGTTTGTGGCACAACTTGACAAGAAAAAGGGATCGGTTGGTAGGACATGTTCTGAGGCATCAAGGGATCACCAAATTAGTATTGGAGGGCAGCGTGGAGGGCAAAAATCGTAGAGGGAGACCAAGAGATCAGTACACTAAGCAGATTCAAAAGGATGTAAGTTGCAGTAGCTACTGGGAGATGAAGAAGCCTGCACAGGATAGAGTAGCATGGAGAGCTGCATCAAACCAGTCTCAGGACTGAAGACCACAACAACAACAATCTTCATAATGATACAGCCGGGTTAACCTCACAAAGGAAACCCAGAAAAGGGATCCCCTTACTTACCGCAGAGTAGTATCCCAGGATCTGATGTAATGATACAATCACTGCGAGAGAAGTTACTATTTTCATAAAAATAGTCACTATTGTTACATCAGCAGATAATTTGCTCGTTCTTCATAGAATCGCCTTGATACGATAGACGCCCACCCTGGTGCTGTCTAGCGTAATGGCCGGGAGGGAAACCCCTGAGGCACGATGACTGACACGCCCTGCTAAACCGGATGACAGGACAGATAGAATAAATTGTGGAAAGGGTCCAAAATAAGGGGCTGTCAGTTACACTCGAACATGCCACTTTATTACTTGAACAAACATTACAAGAGCCCAAAACAATTTTTAAAATCACAGCTTTAATCTTTTGCACTTAATGACCGTCTGAAAACCACTTTAATGTAAAAACGGCTGAAGACCAATAACTTAAAACGCAAGCATAATCAGAAATTTAAAAGGGAAGCCTTATCTTAAAACAGTTCTTTAGTTAGGCTGAAGTAATAAGTTAAATTCAACTCCCAAACATTAATTTTTTTTTAAACATCTAAGTCCTTACGTGAAACAGTTCTTTAATTTAGGGTGAAGGCCTTAAGAACAAACAAATGAAAGCCAAATCGGCTGAAGGCCGAAAACCTAAAAATTCAACAGGTTGAAGTGAACAAGTCAAAGGGCTTACGTGAAACAGTACTTTAACTACGATGAAGGCCTTAAGAGTAAAACAACTCTAATTTAAAACACAAAACCGGCTAGAAGCCATACAAGTACCAACAACAAGAAGAAATTTAAAAAATAAGGCAGTCCACATAAGTGCGCCCAGATGTTCGAGGGTCGGTCTGTAATTCAAACACGCTCGCTTAGGTGAGACAGGCAGTCGGACCAACCATTCACGAACCGACGACAACCCAACCGACCGAAAATCAGCGGGCCCACCTACAAGATAACTTACATTTCACCCGAACAGGCCACAAGAGGGAGTTCAACGGAACAACGTAGAAGATATTGGCGCCCACAACCAATCGTACATGCAGCTGTCAAACTACACACTGTGCTGGACAGTAACAACATGATGAGGAAACTACACTGCCTGAAATTTACGTTAACGCCCACGGCAGGTAACCGGAACGTTAACGGCCACAAGGCATAAGATTCCGCTGGTGCACTTCAATTCAAATAACCAAATACAGTGAAACTCCACCGGAGGGTGGCTAGAGTTTTCCAACTTGAAAACCACGTTGTTGCTCGCGGGAATATCCCAACAGCCGACAACGAAGTCCAAATGACACAATATGAACAGTCTTGACTTGCTGGTAGGTTAAATCAAAACTCAACTTTCGTGTCCAGGATCGGTGAGCCACGGATCTCGTAGCAATGGGAACAGCGCCACACTCTCCAACACCGCGTAGAGACCGCCAGCGGGGCCCCGGCCAAACCACGCCCCGCCGAGAAATCCTCACTGCTCCACGCCAACCGACCGACTTCTCAGAGCCAGTAAGCCGACAACATTTAAAATAACTTGTCAGTCAAAATCACACCAACTACACACAGCTTCACAAACACTTGCACGAAGAACTCGACAATGCTAGCGGCAGTGACTGTACAGTAACAGGACGAATGACGAGTCGGCACACACAGCCAACCCATAAGCGATCGCCGGCCAAATACACGTCGTCCGGCAAGACGACCAACCGGCGACCAACCAAAGTCGTCGCCACTCCAATCATGTGTGTCGGCAACCGTCGGGCGAGTCATGGCGGTCCGGACCTCACTGCTGCCGCGCCGCGACTCAACTTGGGCCGCGTGCCAACTCAACCACTGCCAGGTCCGAACTAACTGCTGGCGCGTTCCAACTGCCTTCATTGCCTTATCCGAACTGCATTGCTGGCAAATTCCAACTCACTGGTCGACACACAACGACTGGGAAGTAATAGCAGTCCAGCAAAGATAATACGGCGATGAGCGCTGCTGCTGCCACTCACGGGTAGGCAAAGCAGCTACTTAGTGAGACAAGTAATTGAAACTAACATGACGAGGTGGCAGTACGGCAAAAACAGGATGTTATATAAGAGATGGCACGAACACGAGCCACGCACGGCTCAAAGACATTATTTAATTTCTGTATACCTCCGGCTAGAACTTGGCCACTGCCCACCAAAGCTGTTGGCGGGAGACCTATTTTCTGAGGTCATAAAAAGTCGATATTATTACAGAAAATATTAGAGATCGCGTTTAGAATGACGCACTCGAAAACGAATATAGCTTTCCGTTCTTAGCATTTGCGCCGAGGAGGTGGGGCAATTGTCAGCTCATTTGGAGCCGCATTGGGGAGGACGACAGTTGAAATCCGCATTCGGCCATCCTGATTTAGGTGTTTCGTTATTTCCCTAAATCGCTTCACGTAAATTCCTAGCTGGCTCCTTTGGAATGAGCGAGGCCTGTTTCTTTCCCTATACCCTCGTAATCCGCGCTTGTGCTCCGCGTATAACGACCTCGCCGTCGACGGGAGATAACTTCCTTCCTTCCTGCGCTCTCCTGTGCATTAGCCGTCTAGACTCTCGTTACTGTTTTGCTCTTTAGTACCTTGGAGACAGGCACGGAGTGAAGCCCGCGATAAAGCGCCTCCGGTTTAATGCGGCGAGAGCACCTGCTTTGCACCGGAGCGTCGTTACAGCCTGCTGTGTGCTGCCAACTGCCATCGGCACCGCTGTGCGGTAAGCAGACATCGACACCACTGCGCTTCGTCGCCTCCACTGCATCTGCAAGTGTTCCTTTTTCTGTTTGAGCACTGTGGTTTATCCCGAGACCATTCTCCCGCAATATCATCAGCGCAGCGGTAGAATTTAGCTCTAAACTGCACCTTGTCCACCCTCTTGTTGCTACCACAATTTCATTAGCTTATCGTCAATGCCTATTTACAGTAAAGGGTTTGTCAATTTCTTGCACGTCATTGTCTGCAGTTGTATCAGTATGTTGCCTAGTATCAGTATGTTGTATAGTTCCTGACATTGTGTAAGATTTTCACTTTCAATACGTGATCATTTAAGTGGCACTCTTTGTGTGTTGTAATATCTACCCACCCCCTCAGTCTCTTAATCAGCTCGGCATCAACTCAAGCGGGGACGAATTCAACAGCCTTACACGGTCCAGACTGAGGTCAAAATTGTCAGTTTCCTCAGGTCACGGCGCACGGTGGAGCTTCTCCCTCCTTACCCCCCGCTCCCTTACCTAAACGGGAACACTCCCGCTCCAGTAAAACTACTGCCTGGTTTTATCGTTACAGGGAATTCATGATTACCCCACCCTCGTCAGAGCTGTATACCACACTGATTTCCCTAATCCAGTGATGATGTACAGTTTCATCCTGGCCAATCAAGTTCGTCATCTACTAAATAAAGTTTACTTTAGCTACGTGTTCTTCATACTGTGGCGATTCCCACAAATTTTTCTGTATATAGTCCAATATATGTGTGACGCAGTGCCTCGCCTATCAACCTCTGGTAAGCCTTGGGTTCTGGTAGCACTGTTCCTGCCTCAGTCAGTTACTGGCAGAAATGCGCTACTTACTGTACTGCATATTGACGCTTCTCTCAGTCCGTCCCAGTTAGCTGATTGGTCAGCGCTGTGGAATGCTACGCCAAAGGGCCCGGGTTCGATTCCCGGCTGGGGTGGTAGATTTCCTCCGCTCAGGGAATGTGTGTTGTGTTGTCCTTATCATCATTTCATCCCCATCTCCGACGCGCTAGTCGCCCAATGTGGCGTCGAATGCAATAAGTACTTGCCCTCGGCGGCCGAACTTCCCTGGATGAGGGACTCCCGGCCCACAATGCCGTAAGCTCATTTCCATTCCCTTCTCTCAGCTAACTCCTTTGGACTTACCACGCGTCTCCAGAGCGTCTTAGCAGTCTTATCACCTCCAAATAATGGAAACTTGACAAAGAAGAGCAAAGAGAACAGAAATTTTCTAGCTGTCTTATGACTATGTAAAAACTCGTTCATTTGGTGTCTCCAGACATATATTCCCCTCCCCATAGACTACCAAGTTAACGTGACGTAGACTCTTCACTGTTTCAATGATCCACTGAGCTTCGATAGCGGGATATATGCTTCTGGTAGCGTCACCCATCCCTTGTTGATCAGCTGGTGAGATCCCAGCCGCTCACGCCGTGAGAGCATGTGGCTGGCAACCACATGGGCGCTTAAATAAGTCCTAAATTACTTCCATTTACTTCTGCCAGGCCTGTCGTGTATGCCTCCGTATCAGCTTCCCTTGACTGACGCTCGGTTTTTCGAGCCCATCCGTTTTAGATTTCGAGGCCCGAGGGCGTCTTTCATTTCCATTTTCTATGCTTATTAGGTTGGGTAAAGGGCAGCCTCAATAATCGCTGAGGATTTTAATGCAAGGGTAGGAAATATGCCTTCATAATGGAGGATAATAAATGAGTTATATCGACATAAAAAATCTGTAAATTACCCGGTGTGTAAGAGGGAGCAGGTCAGTCAATGCTTATATCCTCACAGATGACCAAATCACACGCTTAGTGCAAGATGCTAGAGTACAAAGTTGGTACGTTACACATTCGGACCACTTTCTGGTGGTATCTGAAATAGAAATTCCAGAGTATAGTGCTGACTTTAATTTATATACCGATAGAGAAAGCCTTCAACTACGTCTTCTACAAGATTCCAACACAAAATATTTGTATCAATAAAAGATTCAAAAGTAAATCGAAACTTACACGAAGAATGAAGAATATTTAGAGATATAATAATAAAATCACCTGAATAGGCTGTAGGAAAGATGGAGAAATATATTAACAATAGGAGGCCCCTGAGAATGAAGGCCTAGCAAAAATGATTAGGAGATAGAAAGATGCTCATTTAAAATGTCTCAATAAAAGAAGGGTACTAGATCTAATTGAATGTAAAAGACAATCGGGAGACATTCCTTGTAAATTTAGGATACGATATCCACTGAAAACAAATAGGAACTTATAGAGTAATAAAAGCTCTGAGTGAAGTGCAGAAAGATACGCTACAGTTGAATAATACATCCAATGAGGCATGGCTACACTACTTCCAAAAGCTATGGAGAGGATAGGGAGAAAATGTAGTTAAAGCAGACTCAGATGTGAACGTGGATCCAGTCACATTAGAAGAGCTGAAGGATGCAGTAGCGTCCATGAGAAATAGAAAGTATGTAGGAGGAGACAAAAGAAATTCCTATAGAAGTATAAGCCCACTGAATTTTGTGTATAAGGCATATGCCAGTATACTTTCCAAAAGTGTGAATGCTTTAACAGAGTTTTTCCTTGCAGAAGAAGTAAATGGTTTTAGACAGCGAAGATCACGTATTGATTGTGTTTTCTCCATAAATTATGTAACACGAAAGGGTAGAGAATTTAATCTCCCAACACATGCAGCTGTTGTGGATTATGGAAAGGTCTTTGAGCAGATGGTGAGGTGTAAGATACGGGAAATTTTAGAAGAGCGTGGCTTTCCTCAGCATATCGATTCAAGGTTGCAAGGTATGCTAGTAACACCAAGAAGCGCATTGAATCAACCCTTACTGCAGGAATGAGAAGAATTATATAAGAAATCAGACAATGGTGTACTTTATTGCCCACACTATTTAACATACATAAAATGACGTTATCATTAAATTGGTTTGCTACGTACTAAGATGTACAGTATGTGACCACTCCCCTTCGCAGATGATCATATTATACTGATGTACATGAGAGACAACAAGGTTTGTGGTACTACCATATTATTGCAAAACAATATAATGTGACCATATCTGCAAAGAAATCTAAAGTTACGGTATTTGCGGAAAAGAACATGTTATTGGTAAAATTCTAATCAGGAACATCATATTAAAACATGTGCATGTATTGAGTTACCCGAGCTGTGATATCTCTTATGCTCATGATGATCATAAAAAGAAACTGCAACGGTCCTTATACATTTTGGATAGATTACGAGAACGTTCCTGACCACAGCAGGCAAGAGACAGTACATAAATTCTATAATCTTTACTATTCTATGTATCCGAAGTAGCGTCTTTAACTGCCAAACAATTACTGGCTGTTGCACTGGCGGAAATGACCTTTAAAACGGTACAAACTATAAGATAATAAGAGGAACGTGAGATAAGGAAGGAGCTCCAAGGGCCGGCCGAAGTGGCCGAGCGGTTCTAGGCGCTACAGTCTGAAACCGCGCGACCGCTGCAGTCGCAGTTTCGAATCCTGCCTCGGGCATGGATATGCGTCATGCCCTTAGGTTAGTTAGGTTTAAGTAGTTCTAAGTTCTAAGGGACTGATGACCCCAGCAGTTAAGTCCCATAGTGCTCAGAGCCATTTGAACGATTTGAAGGAGCTCCAAGTTCTAGGAGTAGTAGAAAAGGTCCAAGGGTATAGACAGAAATAGCAAGACCATCTACCTGTTTTGGAACAAAGCTGGATACCAAGGAAAACTTGTGATTAAAAAAATAGGACGATAACAACAATGAAGCTTTAAATTTCTTGGTTTCGAAAAATCAGAGATGTCTAGTCTGAAAATGTACATCATGAAGATGAAATGCAACTTCAAAAATAGTACGTTATTACAGAAATCATTGCTAACGTCCGCTAGCGTAGGCCACTACGGTGAGTTGCCGGTTGTCAGATTCCAGTACCTAGGTTACCGGAAGGACTGAACGATCCCGAATTTCCACGTAAGTAAGCAACAACTAAAACAGATTTGTTTACATTTTTCTCATTCGTCATTAGGCATTGTTACGGTTGAGCAGACCATTTCTCACGTAGTTTTTTCCTGTGGGACACAACCACCCCAACTAACTTTCGCCACAAGCGGGATAACTAATGTACTAATGTAAACTACAACAAAAGTAATTTAAACGTGGACAGCTGTCTGAAGGTGAACCTCTCGGTTCGAAATCGGTAACGGCACTATTTGCGTAAATATATAGTAGAACTGACCACGGTTGCTTATTGTTTTCTTCTTTGTAAGGATAAAGGTACAAGTCATCTAGTTGTACCGGTTATAGATCACCTTGTAGAATACGTAAACACCTGTTGGAGGAGCGCAATGTTTACTCGTTCGTATGGATAGCAATAAATACATACACAGCAACTCCTTGCATCCGTCGTGTGAGAACACAGTTGTCGTCTTAATGGTCGCATTTGAATGTTATCCTACACAATCCTCAGTACGTGGTGTATCCTGTACGTGATTCGCCGTAATGCTGAGTTATAGCCATTTGCAGCTAAATCCTTTTCCGCCCGTACGACGAATAAAACATATTTACCAGCCGTTAATTGTACTCGGGGACATGGGGGCATATGGAGGGGGAGGAAGGGGGGGGGGGGTTGGCTCCCGCTTTAGTTATCGACGTGGTTTCTCAGCACTGGGCCTAGGCTGGGCGGGAGGGGATTGGTGAGATGCTTTTTAGTGTCTTTTCCACAGTCCCCTCCACCTACTCCCCCACTCCGCTGAACCCCACCGTCCCACTCTGCACGGTGGCCACACCACAAAATACACTGCGGTCGGCGTAGCGGCCACAGTCAGTGCGTCAGAGTTACAGAAGCACCACCGGCAGACACATGGCGCAGAGTTACCTGTTCGTGGAAGGCACAGCTGTGGTCTCAGCTTCCGATTGGTTGGGTCAGATGTCTAGCATGATCACAGATTTTAGGACTTGCAATTGGCATTACATACAATTAGCGTTAAGAACGGGTAATTTCATAAATACTTAAGCTTGCAGTTAAACGGTACGTATTATTGCAGCTGAATATTTGTACGGGTGTCTCTATGTAGTCGTATAAATCAGAAAATATACACTTACTATTTTGCCGGAAGAGAAAGAGTCTCACGCGATATTAACACATATGTTTTGCTTATGCGCACTGAGGTGACAAAAGTCATAGGATATCGATATTCACATATAGAGACTGCGGCAGTGTCGCGTACAGAAGATATAAAAGGGCGGTGCATTGACATAGCTGCCGTTTGTACTCAGGTGATTCATGTGAAAAGGTGTCCGACGTGATTATGACTGCTCGACGGAAATTAACAGACTTCCAACTCAGAATAGTAGTTGGGGCTAGACGCACAGTGTAGTCCACCTCGGGAATGGTTAGGAAATTCAATATTCCGACATCCACAGAGTCAGTACGAAATTTCAAGCATTACCTATTATCACAGCCTTCACTTAACGATAGAGTGCAATGGTGTTTGCGTAGGGTTGTCACTGCTAAGAGACAAGCAAAACCGTGTGAAATAACGGCAAAAATCAATGTGGGACGTACGCTTAAAGTATGCTTTCTACAGCTACATGGTTACTCTGCAATTCACAATTAAGTGCCTGGCAGAGGGTTCATCGAACCATTTTCATAATACTTCTCTACCATTCCACTCTCGAATGGCTCGTGGGAAAAAGGACCACCTAAATCTTTAAGTTCGAGCTCTGAGTTCTCTTATTTTATTATGATGATCATTTCACCTTACGTAGGTGGGTGTCAACAAAATATTTTCGCATTCGGAAGAGAAAGTTGGTGATTGGAATTTCGTAATAGATGTTGCCGCAAAAAAAACCGCCTTTGTTTCAGTGACTGACACCCCAACTCACTATCATGTCAGTGACACTCTCACCCCTATTGTGCGATAACACGAAACGAGCTGCCCTTCTTTGCACTTTTTCGATGTCCTCTGTCAATCCCACCTAGTAAGGATCCCACACCGCGCAGCAATAGTCCAGCAGATGACGGACAAGTGTAATGTAGGCTGTCTCTTTAGTGGGTTTGTCGCATCTTCTAAGTGTTCTGCCAACAAAGCACAGTCTTTGCTTTTCGCCTTACCCACCATATTATGTATGTGGACTTTCCATTTTAAGTGCGGCGAAATTTGGTTTTAACGGAGAATGCTAACAGACGAGCGAGGTCGTAACTATATCAGCTGGACGACGGGAAAATAGTGGTCTGGTCAGATGAGTCTCGATTTCAGTTGCTAAGAGCTGATGGCAGGATTCGAGTGTGGTGCAGATCTCAGGAAGCAATAGTTCCAAGTTGTCAACAAGGCACTGTGCAAGCTGCTGGTGGCTCCATAACGGTGTGGGCTGTGTTTACATAGAGTGAACTAAAAATGGTTCAAATGGCTCTGTGCACTATGGGACTTAACATCTGAGGTCATCAGTCCCCTGGAACGTAGAACTACTTAAACCTAACTATCCTAAGGGCATCACACACATCCATGCCCGAGGCAGGATTCGAACCTGCGACCGTAGCGGTCACGCGGTTCCAGACTGAAGCGCCTAGAACCGCTCGGCCTAGAGTGGACTGATCCCACTGAACCAGTCACTGGAAATTGTTATATTCGCCTACTTGGAGATCATATTCAGCCACTCATGGACATTATGTTCCCAAACAACGATGGAATTTTCATGGATGACAATGCGCCTTGTAACCAGAACACATCTGTTCACGTCTGGTTTGAAGAATACTTCATCCGCATCATTAAGCTACACAGATAGCCGGACATGAATCCCATCAGACATTTATGGGATGTAATCGAGACGTCGCTTCGTTCACAAAATTCAAAGCCGGCAACACTTTTGCAGTTATGGGTGCAGCAGGTTTACAACGACTTGTTCAGTCCATCCAAGTAGAATTGCTGCACTACGACTGGATAAAGGAGGGCTGACTTTTGCTACGTGACGGTGTAGCACAAAAAAGTGAAACATAATCCTGCAACAACACACGTGAGAGTCTCCATTACTTCAGTCACCCTCTTGAAGGATGCTGCGGATTCAGAAAAACTCTTGATAGTCAAGAGCGCAAATCTAATTTCATTTGATAACTTGTTTATGTTCATACACGTTCCATTTACGTTAATGTGAACACCGTTCGAATTCAACGTTCACTAACCGCTCACAGACTGCAAGTGGCAACACCAGCAGTGGAGGGTATACACTGAAGCGCCCAGGAAGCTGGTATAGGCATGAGTATTCAAATACAGAGACGTGTAAACAGGCATTATACGTCGCTGCGGACGGCAACGCCCAATACGACAAGTGTCTAGTGCAGTTGTTAGATCGGTTACTGCTGCTACAATGGTAGTTATCAAGATTTGAGTTTAAACGTAGTGTTATAGTCGGGGCATGAGCGATGGAACACAGCACCTCCGAGGTAGCGATGAAGTGGGGATTTTCCCATACGATCATTTCACGACTGTACCGTGAACATCAATATATTCCCAAAATTAGAGAAGAACTAAAGATGGATGGGAAAAGACCTAGAGGGCGCCAAAGAACACGGTGGAAAATGGGAGTGAGAATATCTGTAGAAAGGAGAGGTGTGACCTGACAGCAAGTGGAGGAAGAAAAGTGGTGGGAGGGCCTAGCCGAGAGGACTCGTCAGCACCCAGACCCGGCAGTAGCTGGAGCGGGATTCGGATATACACTCGTGGAAATGGAAAAAAGAACACATTGACACCGGTGTGTCAGACTCACCATACTTGCTCCGGACACTGCGAGAGGGCTGTACAAGCAATGATCACACGCACGGCACAGCGGACAAACCAGGAACCGCGGTGTTGGCCGTCGAATGGCGCTAGCTGCGCAGCATTTGTGCACCGCCGCCGTCAGTGTCAGCCAGTTTGCCGTGGCATACGGAGCTCCATCGCAGTCTTTAACACTGGTAGCATGCCGCGACAGCGTGGACGTGAACCGTATGTGCAGTTGACGGACTTTGAGCGAGGGCGTATAGTGGGCATGCGGGAGGCCGGGTGGACGTACCGCCGAATTGCTCAACACGTGGGGCGTGTGGTCTCCACAGTACATCGATGTTGTCGCCAGTGGTCGGCGGAAGGTGCACGTGCCCGTCGACCTGGGACCGGACCGCAGCGACGCACGGATGCACGCCAAGACCGTAGGATCCTACGCAGTGCCGTAGGGGACCGCACCGCCACTTCCCAGCAAATTAGGGACGCTGTTGCTCCTGGGGTATCGGCGAGGACCATTCGCAACCGTCTCCATGAAGCTGGGCTACGGTCCCGCACACCGTTAGGCCGTCTTCCGCTCACGCCCCAACATCATGCAGCCCGCCTCCAGTGGTGTCGCGGCAGGCGTGAATGGAGGGACGAATGGAGACGTGTCGTCTTCAGCGATGAGAGTCGCTTCTGCCTTGGTGCCATTGATGGTCGTATGCGTGTTTGGCGCCGTGCAGGTGAGCGCCACAATCAGGACTGCATACGACCGAGGCACACAGGGCCAACACCCGGCATCATGGTGTGGGGAGCGATCTCCTACACTGGCCGTACACCACTGGTGATCGTCGAGGGGACACTGAATAGTGCACGGTACATCCAAACCGTCATCGAACCCATCGTTCTACCATTCCTAGACCGGCAAGGGAACTTCCTGTTCCAACAGGACAATGCACGTCCGCATGTATCCCGTGCCACCCAACGTGCTCTAGAAGGTGTAAGTCAACTACCCTGGCCAGCAAGATCTCCGGATCTGTCCCCCATTGAGCATCTTTGGGACTGGATGAAGCGTCGTCTCACGCGGTCTGCACGTCCAGCACGAACGCTGGTCCAACTGAGGCGCCAGGTGGAAATGGCATGGCAAGCCGTTCCACAGGACTACATCCAGCATCTCTACGATCGTCTCCATGGGAGAAAGCAGCCTGCATTGCTGCGAAAGGTGGATATACACTGTACTAGTGCCGACATTGTGCATGCTCTGTTGCCTGTGTCTATGTGCCTGTGGTTCTGTCAGTGTGATCATGTGATGTATCTGACCCCAGGAATGTGTCAATAAAGTTTCCCCTTCCTGGGACAATGAATTCACGGTGTTCTTATTTCAATTTCCAGGAGTGTAGATAGACCGTGAATATCAGAAATCCGGTAAAACATCAAATGTTCGACATCGCTACGGCAGAAAAAAGATCCTGCATGAACGGGATCGATGACGAATGAAGAGAATCGTTCAACGTGACAAAAGTGCAACCCTTTCGTAAACTGCTGCAGATTTCAATGCTGGACCAACAACAAAGCGTGCGAATCACTAGACGAAACATCACTGATATGGGCTTTCGGAGCCTAAGGCCCACTCGTGTACCCTTGTTTGGTCAACACAAAGGTTTACGTCTGGGCTGGGCCCGTCAACACCGACATTGGACTGCTGATGACTGGAAACATGCTCCCTGGTCGGACGAGTCTCGTTCCAAATTGTATCGAGCGGATGGACGTTACCTATATGGAGACAACCTCATGAATCCATAGACACTGCATGTCAACAGGTGACTGTTCAAGCTGATGGAGGCTCTGTAATGGTGTGGGGCGCTAGCAGTTGGAGTGATATGGGACTCCTGATACGTCTGGTTACGACTGTGGCAAAGGCGTACGTAAGCATCCTGTCTGATCAGCTGCATCCATTCACATCCATTGTGCATTCAGACGGACTTACGCAATTCCAGCAGGACAAAGCGACATGTCACATGTCCAGAATTGCTGCAGAGTGGCTCCAGGAACACTCTTCTGAGTTGAAACACTTCCACTGGCCATCAAAACTCCAGACATGAATATTATTGAGCATATCTAGGATGCCTTACAACGTGCTGTTCAGAAGAGAATTCTGCCCCCTCGTACTCGTACGGATTTATCGACAACCGTGCAGGATTCATGGTGTCAGTTCCCTCCAGCACGACTTCAGTCATTAGTGGAGTCCATGCCACGTCGTGTTGCGGCACTTCTGCATGCGCGCGGGAGTCTTACACGATATTTGGCAGGTGTACCAGTTGCTTTGGCTCTTCAGAGTATAAACAGTGTCGGAGGGACGCGGACAATAGTGCAGCCGTTTCTCTATTGCGGAAACTGAGCTATTAATTTGACATCCAAAATGGCATGATCATTATCTTTCTGGCCAGGATGGAAGCATTTCCGAAACAGCTAATTATGTAAACCGTTCACTTGCTGCTGTGGTTAGTGTATAACATGCATGGCAAAATGGCGCTATCCGAAACCGGCGCCGAGGCAACTACGGTGGATCGCGGGCCGTAGGTGACAGGGTTGAACGACTTCTGCTGAAACGCGCACAGGCGAGTAGACGTGCAATTGCTGAGCAGCTCTACATCTACATCCGCATCTACATCTGACTGACGCCCAGACGAACCAAGGGGCTACTAATACTGTCCCCTCAACCACCGTTCAGCTCACATTGTTGCGTATTGGCCTCCACAGCAGGCGCCCAGTTTATGCATCAACGTTGACTGCTGTTTGTCACCGACGAAGGCTGGAATATGCACGCAAATATCGCAACAGGACATCCGCTACGTGGCGACAGAGGAAACACGGTTTATGCTTCATAGGACTGAAAACAAATCCCCTACAACAATCGTCATAAGATCTTCGTTGTTCCATTATGGACCGTGGGACAACGGCTGGCATGTATTTCTTGTTGCAATAATTTAACAACAGCCGTATGTATTGTAGAATTTATTTTATGAACTTCTCATGTGATACCAGTTTCGGCATTACATTGATGCCATCTTCAGGGTCCACACGTCATAGTCGTAAAATCGCGGTACATGGAAGGAGCCATAAGACTGGATCCGTGAATCAAATCGTTTTGCAACAGCTCTTGGCGGCCAGGCGACACAGTCTGTGTAGTGTACATAGCGGGACTTGCACTTTACCTGCAGTGAGGCTAATGTGGACTATTACAGAAGAGTTTGTAGCACAAACCATGGACTAGCTTGAAGGTAAGTAGTTTTCTGTTCTGGTTAATAAAGAACGCTGTTAATACATGTGTGCAGTTTGTGTTGTAGAAAGAGAATACCCCTTGCTTCTCCTGGTACAAGACTAGACAGCGGCAACGAGACGACACAAAAGTGGCGGCGAGGATACTTCAGTGTAGAAGATTTTGTTTGTTTCTCTTGTGTTTTAGCTTGCAGGGTGATCATTTTACTAATTTATTGTTGTGTTCTTGCATGTATTCCAGGAGGGGGCCACAGAAATAATCATTTTTCTCTTTTCACAGGCTTTGCTTGCTTTTTTGATGTATTTGTGCAAACCACGGCCACCCCACCCTCTCGAGCCCCTGCCCACGTGCCTCAGCCTCAGACGGCCAATGTGATGGATCTAACACAAGCTTTGCAGTTTCAGAACTAACAAATTGCTGTCTTGCTGACGACGAGACAACAACTACTGGCTGCACGAGCAGCGTCGGCCGCGGCGCAAACCAGACGAACAAATCAGCTCAACAAGTACCGCCGACCAGCATACCATCGTTCCGGCGACTTAACGACACAGAAGAGAAATGGCTCGAATATCTGACACAGTTCCAAACACATTGTCAAGTTCATCGTGTAGAAGGTACTGCAAAACTACAATACTTTCTTTCCATTGCTGGGCTCCAGTGTTCAGGTTAATACAAAAACTATTCCTAACCGCGTCTCCCGAAGAACTCAGCTATGACCAATTAATCGTTGCTTTAAACAAGTATTACGACCAGCAAGTCCAAGCAGCTGCAGCCAGATATCAGCTTCTTCGCTTACAAAAGTCGGAGCGTACGTACCGTCAGTGGTACACAGAATTAATGCAGGAAATGCAAATTAAAGTATAGACGTGGCAGCTTTTACAGTAATTTAATTGTTAGAGATGCTACAAAATTCAGTGCCCCAGATGGTAGAATACGGGAACACCTAAAATACTCTAATCTATCACTTCCCCAAGTATCGCAAATCTTGTAGCAATATGATACGGATGCCATAATGGCGGATAAGTTTGATCAGGCTCCGATTTGTCTACTCGAGTCGCCCCTTGCTCGCGACCACCCCAAGCAGCCACAACGAGCGAATGCACAGCTGACAGCAAAAGTGACATTTTGTTCAAACTATCTTGACGATGTTTTCGTCTCAGGTCGTACACCAGAGGAAAACATTGCCATATGCGTACTCTTTTTCGAGTGTTCTCAGAAGCAGGACTCAAGTGTCGTCTCGAAAAGTGTGACTCTTTTCAAACTGAACCACAGTATTTAGGTCATGTGATAAGCAGTCAGGGTGAGCATCCCCTCCAGTCTCATTTGCTTGAAATCCGTGACCTGACTGTTCCTCGCACTGTGTCTGAACTTCAGTCAGTACTGGGCAAGATGACATACTACTTTCAGTTCATACCGATTCCCACTGAGATCGCGGCTCCATCGAATCACTTGCGTCGCAAAAATGTACTTTTTGTGTGGACTAAACATTGTCAAAACGCATTTCAACTACTCAAAGATGCTTTGCTCAGTGACAGATGCTTAGTGAATTTTGACCTTACCAGGCCCGGTAATTTTGCAAGTCGACACTTCCTGCTACTGAATGGGAGCTGTGCTTACGCACAGAATTGGTGCACAAGATAGACCTATTGTGTTTGCCTCAAAGTTGTTAACTCAAAGGCAGTGCAGTTATTTTCAAATAGAAAAAGAGGCTTCGCTGTTGGGTATGGTGTGACCAAATTCTATCACTATTGTTTAGTCCCAAGTTCTATTCAGTGAAGGTTCACAAGCCTTTGCAGTCAGTGTTTCATCTGTCAAAGACCGTTCCTACAAGCACTGCTCAAAAATTGAGACGTTGGGTTTTCTGCTATCGCAGTACCGTTGTGAAACTGTCTTCTGACCTACGCTAAAGAATGGCAATGCAGACGCCCAGAGTCTGATTCTGAAGCATCTGCCGCATCTTGTTGCCAAATTGAAACTGATACACATGACACTGTATTGCTGGAATCTTTTCCCTTGCACTACAGAAAAATTTCACAGGCCACGGAAGCAGGCCCAGATCTCAAGATTTTGTTGCATTACATCTGCACATCTTGGACTCGTTCACTGAACAGTATCCGGAACTCAGTTGTGTGCCGATACTTTGCTTGTCGACATAACCCTACAATTCAACAGAGTGAGATTGTAGTTCAAAATGACAGTGGACAATCACCTGTACTTATTCCCAAAGTGTTGCAAAAGGATGTGTTGCGATTGCTCAACCAAGGACATTGGAGAATTGTTCCCACTAGACAGTTAGTGTGCAGGCACTGTACTTGGCAGGGAATGGACACCCACATTAGACAGATGACATCAAAGTGTCGCGCATGCCAGGAAAACCAATCCGTTCCTCCACAGACATTCTCAGCTTGACCTAAAATTCAATCACTATGGCAACGAGTACACACTTACATAGCAGGACTATTTTTGAACACTCGTTGGCTCATAGCGGGACACTTTTTTAGCAAGCTCCCACTTGTGGTGCCCATGAACTCTACCACATCACGTAGCATCATTCAAGCGTTGTCCTCCACATTTTACATAGAATGTTTGCCAGAAGTACTTGTGTCAGACAATGGACCACAGTTTACTTTACATGACTGTGAACAATTTTGTGAACGAAATGGCATTCATATGAAGACAGTAACTGTTCTCGAAAGAACAGAATACTGTTGATGACCGTGCAGCTTTTGCCTGGAATAAATAATGACTAACTGAAACCCTCAGCTGCCGACACATTTTCAGCTGTCCACATCGAGGTATATCAACAACACCTGTCGGCAGCTGAGGGTTTCAGTTCGTCATCATTGAAATTGCATTCGTCATCTAAGTGCTCCGTTTCACCCAAAGTCCAATGCAGAAGCAGAACACTTTGTATGCACTTTCAAGTAACAGATGGCCAAGCTTCGCACCACCCACGCAGCAAGAGGCGCTGCAGCTCTTTCTCGCCCCCTATCGCTCCCACTCACGAGACGGACGATCACCGGCGGAACTTCTGCATGGCCGCCGTCATCCGACGCTGCTACACTTGCTGCACCCACCGCAGCATCCGGCGCCGCCAATGGTCCGCTAATATCGCTTTGCGCCATGCGATCTTGTTCTTTTCAGGGTTTATGGCAACCGTGAGCACTGGGAAAGAGGCGTGATCCAAGAACGCACTGGTTCTTCTATGTATTCGATTGCAGGTCCCGATGGTTTACAGCTCCGCTACCAGAATCAGGATCGCGAATGTCATTTGCCCCATGACTCTGCTGTTTTTCTTCCGGTACATTCACGGCCTCACGGGACCGCGCGGCATTCACAGATACCCACTGGTGCCGCCAGGGCACCCCAGGAGGAGCGGACGGACGATGCGCTCTCGCCCCACCGTAAGCGCTCGCCGACCCGATGGACGTGGACCCGCCGTCACCGTCACCGTCATAAACATCGCCCCATGACACGCCCTCAGGCATGGAAAAGTGCCCTGGCAGCAGTTTTCCAGAGAATGTTCCTGTTGCTTTGCAAGCCAAATGGGAGGTATGGTCGGGAGCACACTGTCCTCCACTGCTATGGCTCCCAGCTCATCTCTGTCTCCAGTGTCCTGCCTCTCTCCCCATTGTCGTTCGCAACCTTACTATACGACAATGGTGCGGTATGTCGGGAGGGAGGAATGTGCTGGTGTAAGCTGTCGTCAACACACCAGTGGGCAAAGAGGTTGTGAGAAGATCGATGCACCTCTCATTTTCATGGCCTTGCATCACCAACTGCAATTCTACTATGTGGGCGAGAACACCTTCTGGGGTAATCATCTTTTTCCGTTGTCTACTCTCCTCTTTCTCCCATGACACACTTGGATTTCTCTGCACCCAATATCCAGCACGGTAGCCAGGCCATTGTGGTGGCGCCGTCATCCACTCATTTGGTGGTAGCCACTTGGCAACACAGGGATCACACCGCTAATGCCTGACCTGCAAACTCCTCAAGTATGTCCAGGAGTAGATGCTTGTCTTCTTGGGGCATCAGGACTCCCAGCAATGGCCATCATGCCGGGTAGGCATTGCTGTGGCTGGATGGCGCCCATGGGGAGAGCGCCTGATTGGAGTGGGTGGCATCAGGACAGATGACCCGCAATGAAGTGGATCAAGTCATCTTTTGCTGGGGACCGAATGGCCCCAGCAGTCTCTAAGAGAGAGAAGGTTGGTTACAGTGCTGACAAATATGACCCTAAATCGTTCCACTCCCTAGCAACACCATGGGAGGAACATAAGGCTACAGAACGAACACAATTATATTCACCTTGTTATTTAGTGTGCAGCAGAACAAATGGAAACTCCTTTCTGGATACGAAGCCTCTGTTTTTTTTCTTTTTTTTCTTTTGAGCACGTGGAAGTCAGGGAAGTAACAGCGCTGTCCAAAATGCGCAATGGGTCAGTTTTAATTCAGACAGCACACCCAAACAAGTCCTGGGCGTTACTCGCCTGAGACAATCTGGGTGATACTTCTGTTTTGGTTACCCCCCACACAAGCCTCAACATGGTCCGTTGAATTATTTTTCATCGTGACCTCATGTTGCAGTCTGACGATGCTCCAATTCGGAGCGATGGGGCGTTCACTTCGTCTGGTGCGTCTATGGGGCCCTAAGGACGATAGGGTTGCCACCGGTGCCTTCATCTTGGCCTTTGAGGGTGATTCGTTACCTGAAAAGGTGAAGTTGATGGTATACCGCTGTAACGTCAAGCCTTACATGCCTCCCCCTATGCGGTGCTTTAAATGCTGGAAATTTGGGCACATCTCCTCCTGGTGCAATTCCAGCGCCACATGTAGAGACTGTGTACATTCACAGTATCCGAATACTCCACATGCAACTCCTCCCCCCCCCCCCCCACCTGCTGTGTCAACTGTGGGGAGCATCACTCCCCCTCTTCGCTGGACTGCATAGTACTCCACAAGAAGCGTAAAATTATGAAGACCGTGGACAGACTGTCTTACTGCGAGGCTAAACTAAAATACGAAAGGTTGAATCCTGTTTGAATGCTCTTGTCTTATGCTCCCACTATGACGACGTTTCCCGTAAAGATGCCAATATGCTCCTCATCTAAGCTTACTCCACTTACCTCCATCCCCCCTCCTGCTGGTTGGGGGTGCGTCTTCTTCTGTTGCTCTCAATGCTTCTACTTCAGGAACATCGCCACCCCCCCCCCCCCCCAAACACTGCGGACATCGGTCCCCTCACGCCGTCCAGAGAAGCAAAGGCCCCCTGTTGTGTACATAGTTCCGCGTAGTCAGCGCGTACGCAACTTTCCCACTAGAGCGCGCCCCGCTAAGCACAACAGCGCAGGCGCAGCGCTCGTCCGTCTCCGCACTACGAGATGGCGCTGCCATAGAGACGAAGCAAATTCTGCTTCCGCCGATCCGCTTATTATTATGTAACGCAGCCAATCACATTGCTGCTAACGTAGAACCTTTTCTCCTTGCGGATCACACTCGCGCAGTGACACATGAACGCATGAGGTCTTATAACAAGTGTACAGACCTCCGATTAGTCAGTCTGCATTTGTCTGCAACAGTCTGTACCAGTCTATAGTCAAGTTTCAGTCCGCGCCTAATAAGATTACCATATTCCTGTACATAGCCATGAAGATAAATGTATAGACACTTTTGCCAAGTATCAGAGATATATGTGAGAATAAGATTAACATACCAATACCAAAGGAACTTCAGATTGTCAATTGAAAATAGCATCCAGAACCAAGTTAAGTAATTTTTATGCTTGTTATTATTTTAATAAATGTGTGTGAAAATTAATGAAGTTCTGTTTAAAGTTGGTCACCATCAATCTGCTACTCTAAGCGTGCAAGTGGCATTTCTGTCGTCTGACCTAATGGCAGAAGATAAACACGCCACAATAAGGCCACGAGACATATTGCTGACACTCGCCTACTTCGTTAGAGCGACAAGACAAATAAACTGATGGTGTGTGTACTGAAGCTCTTACAGTACGCACACCACATCCCCTCTAGCACCTCTCACGAAGAAAGGGTCCTTTGGAGCTCTACCTTCCATGGTGTCCCTCTGTGGTCAAGTGGACACCAGTCAGTGGCTGAAAGAGCCTAGGTCCTGATCGAAGGGCTTCATGGTCTTCCTCTGTCCCTGAAGCTACTTCTGAGAAACCCTCACAGAAAGCCCCTAAGGAGTGACGAGAGGGCAAACAATCCGAGAAGAAGTCTACTAGGAAATGTGAGCCTCTGGTAGCCCCGAAACCACCACTCCCCCACAGTTCTGCGTTCCAGAAAGAAGTGGAGATTCTGGTGTCCCCTGAGAACCTCGATCTCGTCGACACCTTGGATGCAATGGAACTGGATGTGAACACTCAGGCCGCAGTGGTCAAGTGGTTCTAGGCACTTCAGTCCGGAACCGTGAGACTGCGACGGTCGCAGGTTCGGATCCTACCTCGGGCATGGATGTGTGTGATGTCCTTAGGTTAGTTAGGTTTAAGTAGTTCTAAGTTCTAGGGGACTTATGACCGCAGATGTTGAGTCCCATAGTGCTCAGAGCCATTTGAACCATTTAAAAACATGCCCTCTTCATTGCAGCAAGCGTTTACAGGTATGGTTTCACCCTTTTCACAGGATGTTATCACTGGAATGCTATTAGACCCCTTTGCTGCCAACATGTAACCTGGTCTATTATTTAGCTGAAGTCCGGACTCATCTACGTTGAATGAATTTCCCGGCTTATCAATGAAGCTATGCTCTACCAAGATGTTCTGCAGCAATGAAAAATAGTTTGAAACGTTTTTAGTACTCAAATCCCTTGACCGTGCTTGTGAAACTTCTTCCGATTTGCGGATTGAGAGTTCCGGATTTCTTTTTAAGAATAAATGTAGCCAGTCCATTCCAGCAATTTCCTTTTCTCGGTTAAATTTGTGATGTTGGTTATATTTCTCAGCTAGTTTATATGCCCTGGTACGTACTTCTGTCCTTGTTGGTGCAGATTAGAAGTTTTGTAATTTTATTATCTGTTTTACCTACTTTTTCCCACATTCTTGTGTTAGTACAGGCAGCCCACCCAAATGTTTTCTCGTGAAGCACCCGTTTGCTAATCGTCTCTTCAGCGTTGGCCATGGAACGTGAAACTCCTTTGAGGCTTTATTCAGGCTCATTCCATTTTGCACCGCTGGAACCTGCTGCCACTGGTTGAGTGGCGGTAGTCAGAACATTTTCTTTTTTAGTCACTGACAAACCAAACTGTACCAGAATCAGGATCGCGAATGTCATTTGCCCCATGACTCTGCTGCTTTTCTTCCCGTACATTCACGGCCTCACGGGACCGCGCGGCTTTCACAGATGTCCAGTAACTTGCGGCATCGTTAAGTTGCTCCTCTGTCCAATCAGCACGGCTGGATCCTTTTTGTCTTTTGCAAAATGTAGGCATCTTTGCCTGGAACAGTGGCGGTAGTCAGCTGTTCAGGTGTTAAGTCCCATAGTGCTCAGAGCCATTTGAACCATTTGTAAAGGTGTCGAGGAGATAATAAATCAACTCGACCTTTGCCTCCTCAGTTCAGGTACACGGCACATGGCACATACTCGGCCATTGATCTCTCGGTTTGCACCCCTGGCCTTTTCCCATCTATCCGCTGGAGAGCTCATTACGACTTGAGTGGTAGTAACCCCTTCCACTCTTCCTGTCCCTACCCCAGCATAGCAGGAGGATCTGCAACGAATTGAAGCATGGTTCTGGGAATGGCAATTGAATCTCAATGTAGACAAGTGTAACGTGCTGCGAATACATACAAAGAAAGAGCCTTTATCATTTAGCTACAATATAGCAGGTCAGCAACTGGAAGCAGTTAATTCCATAAATTATCTGGGAGTAGGCATTAGGAGTGATTTAAAATGGAATGATCATATAAAGTTGATCGTCGGTAAAGCAGATGCCAGACTGAGATTCATTGGAAGAATCCTAAGGAAATGCAATCCGAAAACAAAGGAAGTAGGTTACAGTACATTTGTTCTCCCATTGCTTGAATATTGCTCACCAGTGTGGGATCCGTACCATATAGGGTTGATAGAAGAGATAGAGAAGATCCAACGGAGAGCAGCGCGCTTCGTTACAGGTTCATTTAGTAATCGCAAAAACGTTACGGATAAACTCCAGTGGAAGACTCTGCAGGAGAGACGCTCAGTAGCTCGGTACAGGCTTTTGTTGAAGTTTCGAGGAGTCAAGCAGTATATTGCTCCCTCCTACGTATATCGCGCGAAGAGACCATGAGGATTGTTGTTGTTGTGGTCTTCAGTCCTGAGACTGGTTTGATGCAGCTCTCCATGCTACTCTATGCTGTGCAAGCTTTTTCATCTCCCAGTACCTACTGCAGCCTAGATCCTTCTGAATTCATCTGTTGGTCTCCCTCTATGATTTTTACCTTCCACGCTGCCCTCCAATACTAAATTGGTGATCCCTTGATGTCTCAGAATACGTCCTACCAAGCGATCCCATCTTCTACTCAAGTTGAGCCACAAATTTCTCTTCTCCCCAATTCTGTTCAATACCTCCTCATTAGTTATGTGATCTACCCATCTAATCTTCAGCATTCTTCTGTAGCACCACATTTCGAAAGCTTCTATTCTCTTCTTGTCCAAACTATTTATCATCCATGTTTCACTTCCATACATGGCCACACTCCATACAAATACTTTCAGAAACGACTTCCTGACACTTAAATCTATACTCGATGATAACAAATTTCTCTTCTTCAGAAACGCTTTCCTTGCCATTGCCAGTCTACATTTTATATCCTCTCTACTTCGACCACCATCAGTTATTTTGCTCCCCAAATAGGAAAACTCTTTTACTACTTTAAGTGTCTCATTTCCTAATCTAATTCCCTCAGCATCACCCGACTTAATTGGACTACATTCCATTATCCTCGTTTTGCTTTTGTTGGTGTTCATCTTATATCCGCCTTTCAAGACACTATCCATTCCGTTCAACTGCTCTTCCAAGTCCTTTGCTGTCTCTGACGGAATTACAAAGTCATCGGCGAACCTCAATGTTTTTATTTCTTCTCCATGGATTTTAATACCTACTCCAAATTTTTCTTTTGTTTCCTTCACTGCTTGCTCAATATACATATTGAATAACATCGGGGAGAGGCAAACCATGAGAATCAAATCAGAGAAATTAGAGCCCACACAGAGGCATACCGACAATCTTTCTTTCCACGAACAATACTGGAATAGAAGGGAGAACCGATAGAGGTACTCAAAGTACCCTCCGTCACACACCGTCAGGTGGCTTGCGAAGTATGGATATAGATGTAGAAGTAGTCATCTTGACACTTGCCAGATTGGCTCTTCCCAAAGCTGACTTGGACGCTTTCACCTCTACTACCACCGTTGAATCTGTATTGCATGGCCGGCCCTGGTGGCCGTGCGGTTCTAGGCGCTGCAGTCAGGAACCGCGGGACTGCTACGGTCGCAGGTTCGAATCCTGCCTCGGGCATGGATGTGTGTGATGTCCTTAGGCTAGTTAGGTTTAAGTAGTTCTAAGTTCTGGTGGACTGATGACCTAAGATGTTAAGTCCCATAGTGCTCAGAGCAATTTGAACCATTTGTATTGCATGGCAACATCAGTGAGGTGATCCACATCATCACTACTACCATTGTCGCTGCAGCTGAATCGGCAATCCCGTGTTTATCACGTTGTCCCTGATGGAAGTCACTGCTTTGGTTGTCTCCAAAAATAGCCGTGGCCATTAGAGACAGTAGGCAGGTCCTCGAACGTTATAAGCGCCACCCATCCCTGGATAACTCATTGCCTTCAAACGGCTCCACGCCCAGTTCCAGCTGCCCATCAGACGATGGAAGCAGGAGTGTTGGGAGTGGTCTCCACCACTGGAACACAAACCCCTCCTTCCCAGGTTTGGACCGAGCTCTGACGACTTTACGTCTATCAGATACCTGCAGGTGTACCTGGAATTTCTACACATGGAGCTTTATATGCTGATCCAGACATAATTGCAGAGCATATTGCCAAACATTATGCTCACACCTCTGCACCTGAGAATTACCGCCTCGCCTTTTGTCTCTTCAAACAGCGGATGGAACAACAACACGTATGTTTTGCTGCATGCCACCCTGCGCTATATAATGCTTCCTTCATTGAGTGAGAATCTGACGGTCCCCTTGCCAAATATACTGACACATCCCCTGGTCCAGACTGCATCCGTGCTTAAATGCTTCAACATCCGTCAGTGGCTTACCAGCTCCACCTCCTTGTGCTGTCTTCAACCTCATCTGGAGCGATGGCAAATTCCCATAGTAATGGCGGGAAAGAATCATCATCGCAGTGCTAAACCCTGATGAGAACCGACTAAATGTTGATAGCTTTCGTCCTATCAGCCTTACCAAGGTCCTGTTCAAATGTATGGTGAGTCGGCAGTTGTGTTGGCTCCTTGAGTCTCAAGACCTTTTGGCTCCATCCCAGGGCGGTTTCCACTAAGGGCGTTCCATCGACAAGTTGGTCCACCTAGATTCTGCCATTCGATCGGTCTTGGCGACAGCTCCTTATTTCCGTCATTTCGACCTGACGATGGGCTACGATACCACTTGGCAACACCACATTCTCGCTATTCTGCGTGAGTAGGGTCTCTGGGACCAACTCTCGATTTTCCTACAGAATTTTTTGCTGTTCCGCACTTTCTGAGTTCCAGTCAATGCTTCACACAGTTCATCTAACATGTAAGAGAATGGAGTCTTGCAGAGCTCTGTACTCAGCATCGGTCTCTTTTTAACTGCCATCAATGGCCTCGCTTTAGCAGTAGGGTTCTCAGTATCTCGCCTGACGATTTTTATATTTCCTTCTGCTCCTCGGCTACTGTTGTGGCTGAACGCCAGCTGCAGGGAGCTATATGAAAGGTGCAGTCGAGTAACCTCACCCATGGCTTCCAATTTTTGGTTGCCAAGACTTACGCCATGCACTTCTGTCATCATATTGTCCACCCCCATCCAGAACTTCGATGACCAACTACTTGCTGCAGTGCAGACTAACTGCTTTTTGGGACAAGTTTTTCATGCCTGCTTAACTTAGCTTCCCCGTCTTCGTCAGAATAGGGACAAATGCTGATGGCATCTTAATATTATTTCATGCCTGAGCCACGCTCACTGGGGTGCTTATCGTCCTACACAGTTGCAGCTGTACAAAGCCCTTGTACAGACCCGTATTGACTATGAGAGCGTGGTGTATGGTTGAGCCCTACACACTGCTGGACCCTATCCACCACTGTGGAGTTCACTCGCAATGGGAGCTTTGTGAACGAACCCAGTGAACAGCCTTCTTGTGGAACCTGGCGGTCCGGCGGCAACTACTGCTTGCAAATTATACTGCCGACATTCATAATTCTCCTCGCCATACAAGATACCGTCTCCTTTTCCCTAACATGGCGATCCATGTCCTGCAATGGAGTCCCAGAACTGGGAATCCCCTCACCGTCCCTGTCCGGTCGCTTCTTACTGAACTCGACGCCTCCCCTCTACAATCTTTCCTACAGGTTTACTTACACACACCTCCGTGGTCCATATCTCGGCCACGTCTTTGGCTGGACAAAACGCATGGCCCAAAATGCTCAGCTCCACCTGAGGCCCTAACCCATCCATTTTCCTCTCTTCTCTGTAAGTTCGAGGGCTCATCTCTTACACTCACATTGACATACTGACCAGCGCTTCTTGCCGGATGGCTGCAGTGTTTTCACTGCAGAGTTTGTAGGAGCTCTGGTGAGTACTTCATCAACTGTATTGAGTCGTCAGACAGCCTTCAAGCTCTCAAGCAGTGTTTCCCTCGACATCTTTTGGTAATGACTATCCAGGCATCTGTTTATGCCCTCGGCAACAGTGGACGTTCATTGACCTTCATTTGGAATCCAGAACATGACGGGGTACTGGACAATGAACTTGCTGACAGCTTGGAAGAACAGGCTACCGGTAAACCAACTCTGGAGATCAGCCTGCCAGAGACCGATCTCCGATCAGTCTTCCGCTGTAACATTTTCGTGATCTAGGATACACCAAATAAATACTGTTTTATCAAGGACACAACGAATGTGTGGCGGTCATCCATGCAAGCCACTCGCAGGGAATCTGTTGTCCTTTGTCCGCTCCATATCGGCGATATTGGCTAACACCTCCGTTACCTCCTCCGTCGCAAGGACCCACCTTGGTGTGGCTGTGGCTCCCGTATGACAGTCGTCCACGTCTTCTTGAACTGCCCAATTTTAGCCGCTCTGCGGTGGACTTTTAACCTTCCCAGCACACAACCTGTGGTGTTGAGAGACAATGCCTCCTTGGCTGATTTAGTTTCACGTTTTATTGTGAGGGGGCGTTTATCACACACTCTAAGGGAGGGTGTCTGGCCTTCTCCCCCAGGCCTCCACCCTCCCTCCACTTTACATCTTCGTCACTCTGCATTTTGTTTCCCTTGGTGTTCATTATTTCTCTATGTGTGTTCATCTCACCTTTAGGCTGGAGATTTTACAGTGTTGAAGAGTGCAGATTGGCTGACCCGTTTCTATTCTTGTGATCAGCCAGCGCTGCAGTCATGGACTGTGCGGGTGGTCCTGGCAGAGGTTCGACTCCTCCCTCGGGCATGGGTGTGTGTGTTTGTCCTTAGGATAATGTAGGTTAAGTAGTGTGTAAGCTTAGGGACTGATGACCTTAGCACTTAAGTCCCATAAGATTTCACACGCATTTGAACATTTTTTTATTTTGATCAGCCAGCCTAGGCCATCTGCTCTATAATTTTCGCACTTTTCTCTGCTTTTGCTTTTACTGTACGTTTTCCCCTTTTGGATCGCTTCCTTCGTTTTCTCTTTCGGTGTGATTCCTCGTTGGTTTTACGCCCTTTTAGTTTCCCGAACTGGTTTTGGGAATTGATTTATCTTACGACTTGCTTGCAGAAGAGACTCATGACCCAGTAAAAAATGGCTCAAATGGCTCTCAGCACTATGGGACTCAACTTCTGAGGTCATTAGTCCCCTAGAACTTAGAACTATTTAAACCTAACTAACCTAAGGACATCACAAACGTCCATACCCGAGGCAGGATTCGAACCTGCGACCGTAGCGGTCTTGCGGTTCCAGACTGCAGCGCCTTTAACCGCACGGCCACTTCGGCCGGCCATGACCCAGTAGATGGTCCCTTTATACCCCACACCAACCAACCAACCAACGTCTGTGTCAAAGGCACGGTCATTGTCCTGTATTACTAATCCGAAGGAATCAAACGCACCCACGCCGAAAATATTTGCAGTCGTATGTGAGTGGATTATAGTCAAAGGGACTTTCTAAGTCATGTTTCTATATTTTGCAGGTATGCGGCAGATAAGTTGCAAGAACTGAAATGCTGTCCCAGTTACAGGCGGTGAGATGCAGAGTTGATGTTGTCAATGGTGCTTGACCAAGATTCTCATAGGTATCTAGATCAGGGCCGGCAAAACGCTGCACAGTGTGCAGACGTGCGGAAGTGCTGCACATGTGCCCACGTGTGCGACAGCGACATCTGTTATTAAACATGTGTCCTAAATGAACGGCGTCGGCTCCTCTTCCCTGTTTATGTGGTACAAGCAAGAGCGCAACATACCCAGTCTCGTTTACCCCTGGTGACCGTAACCTTAACAGAGAAGTACTGAGAAATGGCAGGTACTGTGAAAAAGCAAAGGACGGGAGATCTATGTTCTCAGTAGTTTAAAAATGATTGGGAACTGCAATTCTTTTTTTTAGCCGTTGGCGAAAACTCACAGTGTTTGCTGTGCCGCCGAATAATAGGCGAAGGAATTTCCAAGCTCGTCCATCGCTACGATAAGTGCCTTAATTTAAATGGCAACTATGTAGAAAAGTAGTATTTAAGTGTGGCTTTCATCTGTATATAATAAAAAAAATCCAACACTTTATTTATTTGTAATTCCAAAACGTAATGTACTTTGTGGATAGCCCTCGTACATACGAGGCGTCGATAACGCACTTTGTGTAACCGAGAACGTTTTGGACTTAGTACCTTTGAAAGGGACTACTACAGGTGCGGCCCCACTCCAAGATGTCGAGCAAGCGATTGATGGTGTCGGTATGGACTGGAATCGGTTAGTCTCAGTGACCACAGATGGAGTCCCACCAATGCAAGGTATCAGAGAGGACTCATAGCACGGATGCGCAAAAAGCTAGGGTGCACAGACGAGACGTTGTATGGAACTCACTGCATTCTGCATCGAGAGGCGCTTTGCGCAAAATCAGCAACGTTAGCAAACGTCATGCAAATTTTTGTGCGTACTGTAAACTATTTGAAGACACACGGGCTTACGCATCGCCAGTTTCGGCGGTTCTTGGAGGAATTAGGATCGGAGTACGGCGACATATCTTACTGTATCAAAGTACGCTGGCTCAGTCTAGGTAAAATGCTGAAAATATTTTTTGATTTACGTTTGGTCATAGTACCATTCTTACATGAGAAGGGAAAAAGTGAACCTATGTTGGAAGACCCTTGTTGGATATCAGACCTTGCATTTCTCGTGGACATTACGTCTCACATGAACAGCCTGAACGTCCGTTTGCAAGGTGAAAATAATTTAATTTCTGACATGTTGGAAAAAGTAAATGCCTTTGAAAGGAAGCTTGAGCTTTGGGAGAGCCAGCTATTGACAGAAAACAATGCACATTTCCCTACTGTTGGACTGGTCCATGAAAGTGCTAGATTTCAAGAATACATGTCAATAATTGTAAAAATTAAGGAACATTTCGAGCACGATTTGCAGATATTACGAGTTTGTCTCCTGTATTCGCCTCTTTGCTCGACCGTTCTCGTCGTCAGTTGAAGATGCTCCGAATGATCTACATAAGGAACCGATCGACCTAAATAATACAAGACTGAAGGACAAGTTCTTTTCAGTGCGAAGTACAAAAGAATTCTACGAAAAATTTTCACAGCAAGAATTTCCACGCCTGCACCGAGAAGCCGCGAGAGTTATGTCCATGTTCGGGTCGACATATGTTTGTGATAGATTTTTCTCGGTGATGAAAATAAATAAATCAAGATTTCGATCAAGCATAAGTGATGAAAATCTTAGCAACTGCTTGCGTTTGTCAATGAGCCGTGCTTTTGTGCCCGATATTAAGTATATCATTTCTCATGACCAGTGATAAATGTGTTTGGATTTATTCCTTTCATAATTAAAAATTATTGTTTACTAACTGTGAATTATTGCCTCATCCTGCTTCATGTTACATTATTATCGGAAAAATAGGTCATTAAACCGATTGTTCCAATGTATACACTCCTGGAAATTGAAATAAGAACACCGTGAATTCATTGTCCCACTAAGGGGCAACTTTATTGACACATTCCTGGGGTCAGATACATCACATGATCACACTGACAGAACCACAGGCACATAGACACAGGCAACAGAGCATGCACAATGTCGGCACTAGTACAGTGTATATCCACCTTTCGCAGCAATGCAGGCTGCTATTCTCCCATGGAGACGATCGTAGAGATGCTGGATGTAGTCCTGTGGAACGGCTTGCCATGCCATTTCCACCTGGCGCCTCAGTTGGACCAGCGTTCGCGCTGGACGTGCAGACCGCGTGAGACGACGCTTCATCCAGTCCCAAACATGCTCAATGGGGGACAGATCCGGAGATCTTGCTGGCCAGGGTAGTTGACTTACACCTTCTAGAGCACGTTGGGTGGCACGGGATACATGCGGACGTGCATTGTCCTGTTGGAACAGCAAGTTCCCTTGCCGGTCTAGGAATGGTAGAACGATGGGTTCGATGACGGTTTGGAGGTACCGTGCACTATTCAGTGTCCCCTCGACGATCACCAGTGGTGTACGGCCAGTGTAGGAGATCGCTCACCACACCATGATGCCGGGTGTTGGCCCTGTGTGCCTCGGTCGTATGCAGTCCTGATTGTGGCGCTCACCTGCACGGCGCCAAACACGCATACGACCATCATTGGCACCAAGGCAGAAGCGACTCTCATCGCTGAAGACGACACGTTTCCATTCGTCCCTCCATTCACGCCTGTCGCGACACCACTGGAGGCGGGCTGCACGATGTTGGGGCGTGAGCGGAAGACGGCCTAACGGTGTGCGGGACCGTAGCCCAGCTTCATGGAGACGGTTGCGAATGGTCCTCGCCGATACCCCAGGAGCAACAGTGTCCCTAATTTGCTGGGAAGTGGCGGTGCGGTCCCCTACGGCACTGCGTAGGATCCTACGGTCTTGGCGTGCATCCGTGCGTCGCTGCGGACCGGTCCCAGGTCGACGGGCACGTGCACCTTCCGCCGACCACTGGCGACAACATCGATGTACTGTGGAGACCTCACGCCCCACGTGTTGAGCAATTCGGCGGTACGTCCACCCGGCCTCCCGCATGCCCACTATACGCCCTCGCTCAAAGTCCGTCAACTGCACATACGGTTCACGTCCACGCTGTCGCGGCATGCTACCAGTGTTAAAGACAGCGATGGAGCTCCGTATGCCACGGCAAACTGGCTGACACTGACGGCGGCGGTGCACAAATGCTGCGCAGCTAGCGCCATTCGACGGCCAACACCGCGGTTCCTGGTGTGTCCGCTGTGCCGTGCGTGTGATCATTGCTTGTACAGCCCTCTCGCAGTGTCCGGAGCAAGTATGGTGGGTCTGACACACCGGTGTCAATGTGTTCTTTTTTCCATTTCCAGGAGTGTATTTACATTTAGGGTTTTTTTTAAATGTGTGAAGGGCTACGCTCAGTTGAAGTCGATAAAACATAAAATTCATTTAATTGTCGGTTATTATGCAGATTTCAGACGTAACTGATGAAAGATACAGCAATAATGGTATTGAAATAACAGGTGATCATCGAGAGGTCTACGGTTATCATTGTGTTCAGAGGTCAGTGAGACATAAATTATGTGGGTGTAGCTGAGGGCACCGAGAATTACTAATAGGAAACCTTGCATTAGTTTAATGTTATTTAAAATCATGAATAAGTTTCGTTGGAAGTCGCTAAGTGCTCTCTTTCTTCAATACTAGATCAAAAACGTTACGCGTATTTACGTACTGTCAGTGAAGCTGCCTTAATAAAAACCACGGTTGTTAGCTGTATTACTTGTCTTACTGGGTTAAACTGTTAACATAAAAGTAGACGTCTCAGTGAGTAGACTGTGAAAGTATTTTAAATGTTTAATTCGCGAAATACTCTCCCATGGTTGTCTTGCATGCTGTGGAAAGAGCACTAGAATGCGCCGGTACAGAGTATCCCAGCAAGTGGATAAAGCGACATCTGCGCGTAGAAACATGCACTACATGAAAGCTGACGGCTGCGGCATGCACGCTGTGACCCGGAAGTTGCACGTGTGCAGGAGCACCGCACGCGTGCAGAATTTCTGGCCGGCCCTGGTCTGGATTAAGCAATGTGACAGAAGCTCCGGTATCTAGTAGAAGAACCGCTAACTGGTTATAAATCTGCATTGTAATCCACAGCTTGTGCGGTATTCTCTGAATTCATTGTTATGAAAACTGTCCTTTATTCTCACCTGTGCACTAGAGCGCTGTCGTCAATTTCGAGGCCGTGAGAGCCTTTTTGAAATGCGAGATATTCATATTAAACGAGTGTGCCTGCGTTTTCTGCGTCTTAGCTTGTCTTGAGCAGCAGGAGGCGTACCCTCTGAACATGAAATGACATTGAGTTTCAGCCGTTATGCTTTGCATTAACCCGCGTCAAACAGAGAAGGGCGTTCTAGTCTTTTGCAGGCAGACCAGTTTTGCAGGTCCTGTGCGATGACAAAATTTGCATTCAGCTTGTCTGAAGAAGCGATTCTTCCGATCACGGATGGCATAGCATTTCACACATGACTTCGCTTTGCGTGGAGCTGGGGCAGTGTGAATACGGATGCGCCGGCGCGGCAAACACTGTATGTAGTTTGTCCGGTCTTGTTTACGCGGTACTGACTTCTGAGTGCTGGGTCGGGGACTGCGGCTGGTGCATGGCTTGTTTGTCACAAGCGTAACGATAAACGAAAGACAGAAATATTGTTCAGCTAAATCTTGAACTTCGTTCAAATGGTTCAAATGGCTCTGAGCACTATGGGACTTAACATCTGTGGTCATCAGTCCCCTAGAACTTAGAACTACTTAAACCTAACTAACCTAAGGACACCACACACATCCATGCCCGAGGCAGTATCCGAACCTGCGACCGTAGCGGTCACGCGGTTCCGGACTGAGCACGTGAACCGCTAGACCACCGCGGCCGGCTTGAACTTCGTATGCATCGATAACTTTAAGCACTTCACTGAGGCTAGGGTTGTAATGCTTTAAACTTTCGGCCCTCAATCTCTTATCTGATAGATTCTGAATAATAGCATCGTGAATCATTTCATTCTGATAAATTGTGCCACAGACAGTCTACAGGGTGGTATATTGATCGTGACCGGGCCAAATATCTCACCAAATAAGCGTCAAACGAAAAAAGCTACAAAGAACGAAACTTGTGTAGCTTGAAGGGGAAAACCAGGTGGCGCTATGGCTGGCCCGTTAGATGGCACTGCCATAGGTCAAACGGATATCAACTGCTTTTTTTTTTAAATATTAACCCCCATTTTATTACATATTCGTGTAGTACGTAAAGAAATATGAAAGTTTTATTTGATCCACTTTTTTCGCTTTGTGATACATGGCGCTGTAATAGTCACAAACATATGGTTCACAATTTTAGACGAACAGTTGGTAACAGGTAGGTTTCTTAAATTAAAATACAGAACGTAGGTACATTTGAACATTTTATTTCGGTTGTTCCAATGTGATACATGTACCTTTGTGAACTCGTCATTTCTCGGAACGCATGCTGTTGCAGCGTGATTACCTGTAAATACCACATTAATGCAATAAATGCTCAAAGTGATGTCCGTCAACCTCAATGCATTTGGCAATACGTGTAACGACATTCCTCTCCACAGCGAGTAGTTCGCCTTCCATAATGTTCGCACATACATTGACAATGCGCTGGCGAATGTTGTCAGGCGTTGTCGGTGGATCACGATAGCAAATATCCTTCAACTTTACCCACAGAAAGAAATCCGGGGATCTCAGATCCGGTGAACGTGCAGGCCATGATATGGTGCTTCGACGACCAATCCACCGGTCATGAAATATGCTATTCAATACCGCTTCAACCGCATGCGAGATATGTGTCGGACATCCATCATGTTGGAAGTACATCGCCATTCTGTCATGCAGTGAAACATCTTGTAGTAACATCGGTAGAACATTACGTAGGAAATCAGCATACATTGCACCATTTAGACTGCCATCGATAAAATGGGGGCCAATTATCCTTCCTCCCATAATGCCGCACCATACAGTAACCAGCCGAGGTCGCTGATTTTCCACTTGTCGCAGGTATCATGGATTTTCCGTTGCCCAATAGTGCATTTTATGCCGGTTTACGTTACCGCTGTTGGTGAATGACGCTTCGTCGCTAAATAGAACGCGTGCAAAAAATCTGTCACCATCCCGTAATTTCTTTTGTGCCCAGTGCCAGAACTGTACATGACGTTCAAAGTCGTCGCCATGCAATTCCTGGTGTATAGAAATATGGTACGGATGCAGTCGATGTTGATGTAGCATTCTCAACACCGACGTTTTCTAGAGTGCCGATTCTCGCGTAATTTGTCTGCAACTGATGTGCGGATGAGCCGCGACAGCAGCTAAAATACATACCTGGGCATCATCATTTGTTGCAGGTCGTGGTTGACGTTTCACATGTGGCTGAACACTTCCTGTTTCCTTAAATAACGTAACTATCCGGCGAACGGTGCGGACACTTGGATGATGTCGTCCAGCATACCGAGCAGCAAACATAGTACACGCCCGTTGGGCATTTTGATCACAATAGCCATACATCAACACGATATCGGCCTTTCCCGCAAGTGGTAAACGGTCCATTTTAACACAGGTAATGCATCACGAAGCAAATACGGTCCGCATTGGCGGAATGTTACGTGATGCCACGTACTTACACGTTTGTGACTATTCCAGCGCCATCTATCACAAAGTGAAAAATGTGGTCCAACTAAAACATTTATATTTCTTTACGTACCATACGAATGTGTAATAAAAAATGGGGGTTCCTATTTAAAAAAAACGCAGCTGATATCCGTTTGACCAATGGCAGCGCCATCTAGCGCGCCAACCATCTGATTCCTCCTTCAAGCTAGACAAGTTTCGTTCTTTGTAGTTTTTTCGTTTGATGCTTATTTCGTGAGATATTTGGCCTAGTCACGATCAATGGACCACCTTGTATTGTCATGCCCTGTTGTTCCGCAATCCAGTACTACTTGCGTGGGGAAAAATTTGCACCGTGCCGCAGCGACGTGCATTTGACTCTCAAAACATTCGTCTTTCATGCAATTGCAACCTCAGAGGGCTAGGTTTGTGGGTCACTGAGGGGAAACAATTTCATTAGGAGGCAGTAGGTGTACACTCCTACACATGAAAAGAAAAATGCACGATTGACTCACCTGTGTTCTCGTAGGCGTCGAAATGCTGATGCAGCTGTGTCACGTATTCTTTCCATGTTTCCATCGTTTCGTTGAACTGCCGGAAGGGCGGAGGCGGCAGTTTAATTCCTTCTTAACTTCTGGCGCCTTTTATTGCTGGGCTTTTAGCACTTGTACAAGACGAGAAACTGCTGACAGTAGGTCTATTATTTGTTGACGGTGAACACTAGATACTAGACGCTGCTCAGCACTTAGATGTTGCTCTCCCTGATTTGCCACGATTCCTTAAATATCTCAGCTTAGATCTTTCAACTTATGTGTTTCGACTTAGTATTCGCACATACGCAAGAAAGAATTCAATACAAAGAAAAAAATTGGGCTGGTGTGGCGTCCAAAGCTGTGTGTTGCACTTCCTCTTCCTCGTCCCCAATCTCTGTGACTCTTTCTGCGCGCTGTGTGGTTCTTTAGTGGATACAGGAGCGAGGAACAGATGCCATTCATGAAAAAAACTCAGATATTAATTCATTCTAAATCTAATACTGAAACCTAAAAAATACATAACTGTTGCTGAAGTTGCAGAGTCAGTTGCTAACGGTAGATCTGAATGTACAAATATGTACAGGTACAAAAGATTTGTAAATCTGTCACTCTTCAATTCAATGTCTGTTCAGAAGATGTCGAGGCCTGGCCACTATGAATTCTGTAAATATTATTCTGCTGGCAAACACACAAAATGGGGTCAGGGCAAAAATTTTCCGATGTAAGTACACCCTCCGCTATAGCGCTGGGGAAGGGTTGCTCGCATGTCATTGGCAGCGGCCTCGTGCCGCTGTAGGAAGCGCGGCGGCGTAACTGGCGGCTCCCGTGTTTCGAAGTATGGCCGACCGGATAGCGGCCGATACTGCAGGTAGCAGCTGTGTTGACGGGGCTGCACGCACACATTTGTGGTTTGACGAGTGTTCAGGCACTTTTTCACTCTTAACCTCAGAGAAAATGTATGGCATACATGAAGACCCTTGTGGACTCTGCAACTCGCCCAATTTAAGACGTTATCTAGGCTAGAGGCGACACTATTAGCATGACGTTTCCTGAAGATCAGTAATTCTTTGCTCGGTTTGTTTGTATACGAGTTAGTACCCAAAAGAAAACGGAATTATTTTTTGAAAGCTGCATAATTTCAAATTGTTTACAAAACAACCTTATCTCTTCCAAAATACTCTCCATTAAAGCTAACAGATTTGTCCCACTGGTGTTTTCACTGTTCTAAACGTTTTTTGTGGTCATCTTTAGAAATTGCTGACAGCTCCTTCTTCGTTTTTTTTTTTTCTTGACTTCTTCAATGTTGTCAAATCGGCGTCCTTTCACGCCCCTTTTTTATGCGTGGAACTAAGAAAAGAGACGCACGGAGCCGGGTCTACCAAAGATGGCTGTGTGTGCAGGTGGTTTGTCGTAATGGAAGAACTAGTCTCCTGTCTGCCAAAAATCGGGTCTCTTTTGACGAACGGCCGGCCGGAGTGGCCGAGCGGTTAAAGGCGCTACAGTGGAACCGCACGACCGCTACGGTCGCAGGTACGAATCCTGCCTCGGGCATGGATGTGTGTGATGTCCTTAGGTTTGTTAGGTTTAAGTAGTTCTAAGTTCTAGGGGACTGATGACCTCAGATGTTAAGTCCCATAGTGCTCAGAGCCATTTGACGAACACTGTAGCGCAATCTTCTTAAAACTTTCAAATAAAAGGTTTTATTGACAGTCTGACATGGGGGAACGAACTCTGAGTGAACTACGCGCTTGACAACAAAAAAGCAAATCAGCATTATTTTTATGTTTGATTTGACTTCACGACATATTTTTTGGACGGGTGACGATGAAGTCTTCTACTGCGTTGACTGTCCCTTTGTTCCTGGGTCGTAACCATAGCACGGTGACTCATCACCTGTAGTAACTTTTGACAGAAAATCTGGATAAGTTTCAAGCTTTTGTTTCAAAGCACGGCATGTTTCATCTCGATGTTCCTTTTGACTGTCAATCTGAACCCGAGGGACAAATTTGTCAACAACCCTTTACATTCCCAAATTTTCCTTTAAAATTCGCTGCATCGAGCTCTAAGATAACCCAGTAATCTCTCACTATCAGTTGTAACAAGCACTGGATTTTTTTCAGTATTTTCGTCGATTCGGGAAGTTGATGGACGTCCAGAACGAGGATTGTCATCAATCGACACGTCAGCATTTTTCAATCGAGTAAACCACTCGCACACTTGGGTTTTTCCCGTATTGGCAAGCTGTTTCCAACATTAAAACAGTTTCAGCGGCATTTTTACCGAGTAGAAAACAAAATTTCACAGATTCACGTTGTGCACTTAAACTTGCGATCATAAAAAAACTAAACAAGAACAAAACAGCACTACAAAAGACAACCACCGCAGATGAACAGAACAAGCCAGGTCGACAACACACGAGACACTGAACAACTTGCACTATGCACACATAGCGGCAGAAATTCTTTACTACACAAGCTCCGCACACGGCAATATTATTTCGGTACTTTTTTTTCGCAACCCTCGTACTAGTAACAAGTAATCGTTTTAGTTTTATCGATTTAAGAATTTGAAATCTTCCCCTACCTCCGTGGAAAACACGTCTGGCGCTCTCATCACGTGACTCCTCTTTTAGCACTGTTGCCCCGTCTATCCTGACGAATTGTAGAAGAAGCTGAAGTAGTGACGGTTATATTCTGTAGTCTCCTAGTCTCCGAACAGTGGTCGAATGAATGCTTTTCTCTGAAGGCCTTTTTGCACGGGTTTTGTTGAAGCTGAGTCCATATCTTTTTCAAAATGGTTCAAATGGCCCTGAGCACTATGGGACTTAACATCTGAGTTCATCAGTCCCCTAGAACTTAGAACTACTTAAACCTAATTAACCTAAGGGCATCACACTCATCCATGCCCGAGGCAGGATTCGAACCTACGACCGTAGCGGTAGCGCGGTTCCAGACTGAAGCGCCTAGAGCCGCTCGGCCCTACCGGCTGGCATCTTTTTCAAGTTCAGTTAGCCCCAGAGACAGTGGTGATTCATCCCCTTTTCTCTCCAATCACCTACTACGCCCACGACCTCTAAACTGTCTCTCATGTTACAACCGCTAGTCAGGCGACTTCGTTCACTGTGACTGTACATAGGCACAGTTTCCGATTCCCAAGACTGTATGCTGTAAGAGTCTAGAATGGAAGAGGCACACTTAGTGTTCCAATGCTACACTCTGTGTTAGTAATGATTTGATCATTGATTTATGTGACTGTTACGCAAGGGGCGCAAAGTTATTTGTCTGTTGTAGTATAAGCATAGTTCATGAATTTTATTTTTTCAAAACTAGTCTCATAGTTACCGACAGAAAAGTAGACCTTAACCTGATTTTAAAGAATTAAACAATAATTTTAGTTTCATTAATAACACTACTGGCAATTAAAGGTGTAAAACCTATGTACCTGTAAGTGAATTTAACATACCCTTGAAACCCAGTGCAGAATTAATCTACTCAGATGGACTGATTATTGCTATGAAATACTGTGCTTCTACTAATCAATCGTAAGGTCGGGAATTGGCGTATTGTTATTAGAAAAATAATTGTGATTGTAAAAACAAGATTTGAATGAACTCGTCGTTATTGCAAACAAAGCATTAACATAGAAACTAATCTTAATCAATCATGAAATCGTCAAAGCTAAAAACATAGAACTAACCCTGCGAATTTAGAGAAAAGGGGCTATCGGTTGACAAAGTTACTCAAAGGGTTTCTGTATTGCTACAGGCAAGCCCCTGACTTAATGAAACTCATCTCGACCTCCCTATACATTGATTACAGTGACTGTTTGACTGAACAGAGAACCGAAGAACCCATACATCTGACGACGCACTCATGAAAGCGGGATAGTAGGTCCTATAATGAATCTCAGTTACGAACTTGCCGAAGCTGCTATCTATGCCCACTATAATCTTTGGTGCAAAACGAACAGAGAGTTGTCACCACATCTGCGTGCTATGAAGTACGACACTAGAATGGTTCTTACAAGGACTCGAACGTTGGACCACAGTTTGAAAGTGCAGCCTGTGGAGAGTCGATAAGGTCACTACCAAAACCGTGACGATCTCCCCTCTAACTCAGCAACGAACTGACTGTTCCTTTCTTCACACCAAGCAAACTTGACCACCATTGCTCTTAAAAGTTGTATCTGTCGATCAACAGAATAATTGTTTCTTTATAACAATATCCCACTAAAATCAGGTGAAATGTTAAAAAAACCAAGGAACTCAAATTCCTCCCCTCTTCACTGAAAAACTTACCTCATGTGTAATTCTCTCATGGCGTTACAAAAATTTCACCAATCTGTGTCCTGTCAGTCAGCTGTTAGCCTCGCCACGCAGATCTTGAAGAAAGTTTAAAAACTGTGCTAGAGGCTAGATAGCCACCAATTCTGTAATACCTCAGAGTTGTCTGGGAGAGACGTTTATCTGCTGAATGTACTT